>NC_137214.1:8749052-9334052 GCF_949987685.1 Ammodytes marinus
TGTTTAATTACAGTTTTCCTGGATTGCTCAGACACGCTTAATGAAACAAGGATCCACTGGGTTTTCAGCTTTACCTTTGTCACACAGAAAAGTTCTATTTTTTTGCAAATGTGTTAACACGGTTTCATTGGTTTCTCTTTTTCTAAACAAAAAGAAAGACATCCAACTGGTTTGGATTAACTGTGTGTAACAAAAGATTTTTTTTTACAGCCAATAGAAATGATTTGCATTAATCCCTCATGCACCTTTTTGATCGCTGATTGAACACAAATGTTCAATCAGCGATCAGTCCTTCTCGCCCTCAGCTAAAGTGTCTTGTCGGCGAGACATCCTCCAAAAACATCAGAGAGTTGTCTTATATCTCCCATCTATATTCTCCTGAATGGGGTGTGTGAGTGGTTCCCTCTGCTGCGTTCATTCACATTCTGCACACTCTACATATATGTTTGCCCCGAGCAGTCATAGCTTCCTGCTCTGTGTTGTGTTGTGCTGTGTTGTCAGTTCAAATCTCCTTATGACCCACTGCACCAATTTTCTGCTCTGTAAATATTCAATTGTCAGCTCATTCGACGGCTTTTTCCTGTGTATACCACATTTTCTTGTATTGTCAGGGCAACATCAAGGTGTTAAATGTATTAACAACAGCGAAGTCTACCTCACTATGCAGCCGGGCTCACTGACTCATAACTCAATGCAATGTGAAGGGCCAATTCAAAGAATTCTAGTGATTTTCAATCAAGTTTTAATGATTCTCCTCAATTGAGTTAGTACACAGCACAATTCAGACACAGGGCAATTCTCAATTCAATTCAAAGAACTTTATTCTTCCGTTAGGAACTTCATATGTGGAGGAGCATCAGGGTACAACAGTACATACAATATACAAACACACACGCACACACACACACACACACACACACACACACACACACACACACACTGACACACACACACACACACACACACACACACACACACACACACACACACACACACACACACACACACAGCATCAGCCCGTACTCGACATATGGCAGATAAAAACAATCTTTGCTTAGCCTAGTGAATAAATAGTAGTACCTCCATAGAGGAGGAGTAATAAATATGTTAAGAAAGTTAAAAAATAGTCCAGAAAAAAATTAAAAATAGATAGAGGAGACAAAAAGGGTTTTAGCCATTCAAAAGTCTAATGGATGCCGGGACAAAGCTTGACAGGGCTCGGTTTGTTCTTACTGTAGGGGCTCTGTATCTGCGGCCTGAGGGTAAGAGGCAATTCTAAGTCTAAGTCAGCTTTAGCCACTGGAGCACTCAGGGCTACATTTCTGTAAGGAATGACAACACACCTGTCAATGCAAGGGGGCGGGCTCAGAGGTAGACAAGGTGTGTTGTCACTTGTTTTAAACCGGCATTAGGCTTTACACACACACACACACACACACACACAGAGAATCACAAGAAGGGAAAGCATGGATAGTCTCTGTAAGTGTTGAGAGAATGGGAAGGAAAAGTCGGTAATAATACAGAGACACAACAGACGGAGCAGCCATGCCGTGGAGGAGCCCTCTGGCCCTGCTGAGGGAGGCCTTGAGAGGTCAGAGGGCGAGGGAGAAGGACCTGCGAAACCTGGTGTCCAATCTGCCCTACGAGGGCCTGGAGAAGGGCAAGCAACCCAACCGCTACTACTCAGGCAACGCCATCAAGACCACCAAGTACACCCTGCTCCTCTTCATCCCCATGAACCTCTTTGAGCAGTTCCACCGTCTGGCCAACATCTACTTTGTGGGTCTGGCCATCCTCAACTTTGTCCCAGTGGTCAATGCCTTCCAGCCCGAGGTGGCTCTGATTCCCATCATCGTCATCATGTCCCTGACGGCCCTGAAGCACGCCTGGGAGGACTTCAGGAGGTACCAGTCGGACAAGAAGCTCAACCACAAGCCGTGCTCCATCTACAGCAGGTAAATGTAAACGTGAGGCAACAAGTTAGGTGAGACACTCACGGTGCGTTCAGGGCTCCTGCACGCCTGTATTTATGATTCCTATCATTCATCATGTTGATATCTGTGAGATTGTGTCGATCTGTGTGATTGTGTAGATCTGTGTGATTGCGTATACTGTGTGTGTGTGTGTGTGTGTGTGTGTGTGTGACGTGTGTGTGTGTGTGTGTGTGTGTGTGTGTGTGTGTGTGTGTGTGTGTGTGTGTGTGTGCGCGCGTGTGAGGGTGTTTAACCTCCTCTGCATTTCAGCACCCCATGAGAATTATTTTTCCACTTTGAAATATAAAATGTGTGGGATATTATTACTTCCTTTTTTTGAAGAGCTTCACAACAACACTATCTCCCACACACATTCATCTCATGAACATTTTTTTAATGAAATCCTCATCCGGGGTGGTTGCGTCAGCAGCAAACACAGTGAGGTTAGTGGTTGTCTATTTTTGTATTACTGAAATGAAAAATGCATAATTCACAAAGGAGGATGAACGCTGTCACTTTCAACCCTTTCACTGCTGTGCTTTTTGGGAGCAGAGTAGGACTTCCGAATTTCCTTTGGATATGATAGGAGACTGAAGGGAGATCCTCCTAAAAGGAATCTTCACAGATTCAACATCTGTAGAATGCCTGTGTCATCATGTGTGTGCATGTGTTTGATTTTTCCTTTGTGGTGATAGGGCCATGGTTTGGCCCAAATGCTGACCCCAGACAAAGTATTTGGGACACTTTGAAGAAAGCACACAAGTCCATCTGGGCCTATTAGTAGACACTAGTATTCTCTCTCTGCCTCACCCAATAATCTAAACCGTAGTTGGTCTCTCATGGCTCGCTGGGGGGGTGGGGGGGGTCCTGAAGCTAGAAATTTGGGCTTTGTACAGATTAGAATTGTATCGATCGACAAGGATTCCTTTTGAAGTATACACATGTCTCCAGAAGAAGCTCCAGAATACACTTTAGGCTTCTTCCACACACTTCCTCTTTTACTTTCTATCTAAGGTGAAGTTTATGACAGCAGGATGAAACCAGTTCCGACATGGTGAAAGACTTAAATCTGCCGTGTGTGATCTTTGCAGTGAACGTGAAGGTCCACATGGAATGCAGTGCAGATGAGAGGGATTTTTTACCTTTTTAATTCATCAGACCTTTACAGATGCACGGCGTTACTTCACCCTTTCGCCGGCATGTTGTTTTCACAGAGGTGTGAAGTGTGTCTCTTTGAACGCGACGTGTCTTATCTCCAGGGTCGTCTTATCTATCTCGTCTCTCGCACAAACTCGTGTCAATCCACCTGCACTCAAACGTACCGCGCACACACACACAAACACTGGCTGTAAATCTATAGCTGATTGAATGCCAACTCATGCTGTCGCACTGTTAAACGTGTCTTTTTCTCTTAGGCTATTCGGGTATCAACTTTCAAGAGCACTGATTCATCCCTGTTAACACGTTGAAGGAATGAGACTATCACTATCTATCATCAAACCAAACAGGCTATCTTAAGTGTCAAGTATTATGTTGAATGCCACATGCTGATAACAGTATCACGAGGACAAGGCAGGTAGCCAAATAATTTAAGTGCGTTAAAACTTAGTCGAGTCAGAAAAGGATGACGATAGACAAAGACATTGTTTGGCGATGCATGTGAGATCTTTATGACAAAGGTTTGGAAAATAGGTGTATTTCCATTCTCACATTGACAACTCAGATGACAACATCGATGCCACTCTCTTGTCTACAAATTTGTAGATACACTTACATTTGTGTGGGGATTAATATTAATCTAGTTAATAATACATAATAATAAGTGAGCTTAAGACGAGCTATTAAGTGGATTTGTAACCGTTTGATAGAGCAGTGCTAGTCGTTCCTCCCATTTCTACTCTTAGCTTTGTGCTAAGCTAGGCTAACCAGCTTCTGGCTTTGGTTCATATTTACTTTACGGACCTAAAATTGGTATCTGTCTTCCCATCTAACGCTCAGAAAGAAAGCTTACAAAATGCTGAGGCTGTTCTATTACGGTAAAACAGTGTAGGGTCATTTACATGACGGATGAAATGTAGGCCTACTCCAGGTTATGTGAGAAGACATGACACACTTTCGAGAAATAACTGGAAACTGTTAAGTAAGCTGTGTGAGAGCATAGGCCACATAATGAAACGAATATTTGCACGAATACAATCCGAGAACCACATGCTAAAAATACATACACCTCCCCTCCACATGCTTTGTTTGGGATGAGGTGTGGTGTGATGCAGTAGCCAACCGATCAGGTCCTACATGCAGGGCAACATACCTGCAGCTCTCTGTCACCGGGAATTAACCAGCCTGACGTGCATGTTCAAACCATAAAGTATTATAGGCGCTCTGTGGAAAGCCTCAACCCCCCCTAGGTGTGTGTCTTACTGTAAATGTCTCCTCTAAAGGTTTCTTCATTCTTAAAACACACAGAACACTTCTGGGGCGCTCTCCAAAAACAACTGCGTTGACTTTTTGACTTGTTCAATTCCCTAGGCTACACAGCTGCTGTGATTTGTTAATTATTCTTTATTTTTTATCCACACAGAGTGAGTCAGCCAAATGTGCCAATACTGCAGTTGATAAATGTGACGAAAGTCAATGTAAAAGACACACAGGGATGTCACAAAATGATCCATGATGACCGTGTGACATGACTGATTTCAGGAGGGAGAAACAGTTTGTGGAGAGGCGTTGGAAGGATGTGCGAGTGGGTGATTTTGTGAAGGTGGTTTCCAATGAGATCGTCCCTGCAGACTTGCTGCTCCTGTACACATCAGACCCCAACGGTGTGTGTCACATCGAGACGTCCAACCTGGACGGAGAGACCAACCTGAAGCTGAGGAAGGCAATCTCTGGCCTCTGTGTCCCTGTAAGGAATACTGACTCCTTCTGGGTTTCATTTCTCGCCTTCTACTTTCTATATCTCTCTGCACTGTCTGCCTCACCTCCTGTGACTGACAGCAGTTGACACAAATCAACATGTGACATGTCCTTTAATGACTTAGCTTGCTGAACATTTAATGTAATTGTAAAATAAACTCACACCTGTTGGATTACATGGCCTAAGTGCATATTTTTTTGGACCACGGTTGTCTTTCTTGTGTGTAATACTCATTATGTCAGTCTGGAGTTCCAGTGTAAGTTACATTCAAGTTTACACATGGCAGGCAAAATCATTGTTTTTTTCAAGATCTGGTCAAATTTTGAGATTTATGTCTGTTAACATTTCTTCTTTCATACTAGTTTAAATAAAAGATTTTAACTCTAAATTTTCGTTTTTTACGAGATTCAAATGAATGCACAATTAGTTAGATATGCCAATGTATTGCATTTACATTTATTCAAACATTTAAAACATTGTAATACAAATATGTATTTTTTTTAATGAAGCTCATGATGATATCTTTAAGTTAAAAATTGCAGTGTCGCCTTCAATTATTTCCGTTCATGCGATAGTGACTTCATACCTCCTCCCATTTCCCAGAATCCTGAATATGAACCTGAGAGCTTCAACTGCACTGTGGTGTGTGAGAAGCCCAACAACAATCTGAATAATTTCAAGTGTTATGCGTGAGTATCAAATACACACAGATCACATGGATTGCCTAAAACATTTCCTTTGAGCCTTTCAGGGCAGCCGAGCAAAACTAATTCCAACCCACTTGCTGCACTTTCTGACGCCAACAGAGGCATTATTGGGGCTTTAATAGACTGTATTCGATTTCCTCGGGCTCCACAGCTCTTACAGCTCTTACAGCTGGTCTGCCCATGCTGTCCAGCTATGTAGGAAGCAGGGGGAGAATTGCTAATGGGTCGTATATATATGTGGGGATGAATATCTAACCAGATCTGACAGTACAAAGGAGGTCTATGGCTTTCTTTTGCTGCAGAGAGAAACCTGATCAGGAGAAGGTGGGCGCTGGAATTGAAAGTCTGCTTCTGCGAGGCTGCACAATGAGGAACACCAACCACGCTGTTGGTTTCGTGGTGTATGCAGGTATATGTCTTGATTTCGGGTTCATCAAAATGGGTAGGATTACTCCTCCATGGGCCATAAATGCCTGTACAAAATGTAATGGCAATTCAACCAATAGCTGTTAAGATATTTCAGTCTGCTCTGAAAATGACCACACGACCGACAGACTGCCACTGTCATGTTTAAGATCCACGCTGCATGGTTGAATGTATCAGAACAAGTCATTCAAAGTTTCAATTCTTCTACATTTCTTAATGAAACCCAACTTTCCAGAAATATAAGTAGGGTTACTCAGTGACGCCCTGTCTTTTTTTGGCCTTTCATTGACTGACCCACTGAGGTGAAAAGATGAGGTATTTCCCTTTTGTGTTCTCTGATCATATCAACTTCTTCTCACCCCATCTTTAAGGCCATGAAACCAAGTCCATGCTCAACAACAACGGGCCCAGATACAAGCGCAGCAAACTAGAGCGTAAACTGAACACGGACGTCATCTTCTGCGTCATTCTCCTCTTCGTCATGTGTCTGGTCGGAGCAGTAGGTCAGTGACGTGTGACATCACTTAACCATGAACCATAGAATCCCTCCACGGTTACGTGATGAATGCTCTTCTACATTTATGAGACAACGTTTTAATTACCAATGAAACAAACAAAAAAAAAACAGAACAGAAAAACTCACTTCACTTTGAGACTGGGTTAGACATGCCAGGAGAAGGAGGAGGAGACAGAGGAAGGTGTGATGCCAAAAATAGCTCTTCCACTCTGCACAACAGTTGGTGTGATTAATCCCCCTTGTCTCCACACACGCAGGTCAATTCTTATGGCTGAAGGCGCTGCCTGCCGTGCCCCCTTACCTGGTCCCCGACAGCAACGGCCACCTGGACAGTCCCAGTCTGTCCGGTTTCTACATGTTCTTCACCATGATCATCCTGCTGCAGGTGGAGAAATCTAATCTGTGTATAAAATTTCAGTGTGCTTTTATGCCTCCGGGCCATTCTTGTGAGTCCCTTATCTCAAGAACGCTTTGAGGGATTTTCTTCAAAGTTTGCACACATGTCATCTCTGACGCATGGATGAACTTAATAGATTTTGGAGGTCAAGGGTCAACGTTACTGTGACCTCATGCATCATGGACGCAATATCTCAAGAACACCTTGAGGGGTTTCCTTAAAATTTGGCACAGACTCACCCTATGATTAGAGGATAAACTGATTACATATCAAAGGTCATAGGTCAAGGTCACTGTGACCTTGCGCGTATTGTGAGCGCTGTATCTCAAAAAGGCTTTGAGGGATTCTCTTCAAAGTTTGCAAACACGCCCACTCTGACTTAAACATGAGCTGAATAGAATTTGGAGGTCAAAGGTTACTGCGACCTTACATAGGTCGCAGTGACCTTGTACCATATTGTAGCTTCAAAGGGGCGCTACCTTCTCAGCCTTAACCACCACTGTACTCTCACTATTCTGAAATTGTGTGCCACACTGAGGCATATAAATGCCAAGTGGTATTTTTAGTTCTTCACTTCTTACACTCACCAAATTCTTCCTCTTTCCATTGTGTCTGGTCCCCTTTCCTTGCTAATTTTTTAATATTTCAATCACTTCTCACATCACCCTCCTCTCTTCTCCTCTCCTCCGCAGATCCTGATTCCTATCTCTCTCTACCTGTCCATTGAGTTGGTGAAGATGGGTCAGATCTTCTTCATCACTAACGACGTTGATCTGTACGACCAGGAGACGGACAGCTGTGTGCAGTGCAAGTCCCTGAACATCACAGAGGACCTGGGACAGATTGAATACATCTTCTCTGACAAGACTGGCACCCTCACTGAGAACAAGATGGTGTTTCGCAGATGCTCCATCATGGGCACCGAGTACCCGCACAAAGAGAATGGTGAATTTTTTTTATGAAACTTATGCTGTCAGGTTTACAGACACATAATATGTTGATCTCAATTTGCAATTCATTTGAATACACTCCCAGATATTTTTTTTATTTTGATAATGTACAATTTAAAGAAAACACATGTTAAAATGTTAAGTAGTGGAGAAAATGCCCATTAAGTGGATACTTATGAGACTCTTCTGAATATATTTTATTCCCCTTTTCATCTGTATATTGTGGTGTGTCCTGATCAGAGACACATATTTTTGCTTCTATGTTAGTGCTGCCCTTCTGAATTGCATTATTTTATGACTAATATATATACTATTTGAGTTGAGCTCCCTATTATTTAATTCCCACCATGGAAAGTATTTTGGCTCACTGTAGGGTTTGGGGAGGATTCTGTCTTTCCTTCCACCAGGTTGGGGCTGACTCATCCAGGTCTTTAATGTCCTCTGGCAATTGAGGTTAACTGCTCCGCATTTAACATGTCCCGACAAATACAGTACACACTTTATGAAGCAACTTGTTTATTTTGGGGATTTGCAGCCATTCGCCTAGCTGTCCTTGAAGAGACCGAGACAGAGGACGACATCATTTTCAACCAGCGGCCACGACCCACAAAGACTGGGTGGTCCCTGGAAAGTGAGGACACCCAACGTCACCATGGCAGCAGCAGCCGACACAAGAGCAAGGTCGCAGGAAATGCCCGGAGCGATGTGGCCTTCAGCAGTCCACTGGTAAGACGGTCGGGAAGAAAAGGCAGATTTTTAATTCAGTGTTTTGCCCGGTATTTTTTTTTTTGCAGTCAACTCACGGTCACTGGAAGCCACCACAGGGGGAAAGTTCACCGTGCAGGAGGCAAAGTCCTGACTTTCACTCAGGCTACCTGGATGGTCCCCCCTTCCCCACAAACACTTCTTTTTGTGTCTTTGCTGTTCTAAAGATGACTGGGCAGCACTAGGAGAGAGTCAAAATTAACCATGACATTGCATTTATAAAGTGGGAATTGGCCTACATTCAGACCCAATGTATGGAGATTTGACTGCTTCTGAGATGTCTCATTTTACCAATTTGTATAAATGTAAAGGAAAATAAATTATAACATAGTTTGAGATTACATCTTTCATAAGAAGGCATGTATCCATATTGAAATGTAGAATTACAAATATCTGTTACAAAGGCAGGAGCTTTTATGTCTTTGGGTTGTCTGTTCGTACGTATGTCTGGGCCATTCTTGTGAACGCAATATCTCATGACTGCTTTGAGAGAGTTTCTTCAAGTTTTGCAAAAATCTCGACCCGCAAATGAACTGATTTGATTTTTGAGGTCATAGGTCAAAGATCAAGGTCCCTGTGACCTCATGCCTCATGAATGCAATATCTCTAGAACAAACCTTTCTTTGAAGCATTGCCCACCTACCACCACTGTACTTCCACCGTACTATCTAGCTCATGGTCAGAGGGGACACAAGCCTATCCCAGCACGGATTGGATGAGCGAAAGGATTAATCCTGGGCGTAGCCTATCACTAGTCCATCAAAGGGCGGACAACATGATAAATATGATAGAAATCATTTGATGGATTAAGTTTAGGTCATTATCGTTTATCATGAAAGTTGAACTTTTAACCTATGTCCAGATCTAAAAAAAAAGGATGTTCTTTCTTAAACATGTTTGATGTCTACAAACATACCCGGAACACCTCAAACTGTAATTTATCGTTGCCTCATGTCAAAAGGCCTCGCGGTCCCAGTCCCGGCTGCAGATGGCCGAGCTGCTAGGTGTCAGTGATGAGCACATCCATTTTGGCTCAGAGCTGCCCCTGTGTCTGTGACAAGACATATGGTCATGCTGGGCTCCACTTGGCACAGGCCACTGATGGCACATAAACTCTAAACGTGCACTATAGTTTAGTCATCACCGTGTTGCTATACGGTACAGTAGCTCTTTGTCTGTTTTTGTACACAGGGCAAAGAGCAGAGACCTGGAGATACTAGCGGGGACGGAAAAACTCTTGTGTAGCCTATATTACAGCAAGGCAGCACTGAGACCATCATTGGTTTGCCTCATGCTTTGTCTAGAGCAGAATATTTGGATGATTTAAAAACATTCTTCCCCTTTCTTCCTCCCTTTCCATCCTGTAATATTTCCTGTGCGCGTGGGAAAAGATAACTGGATGAAAGGGTTAAAACATTTTTTTTCCAATCGTGTCATGTCAAATCAGTGAAAGCTGTGCGTAAGCAAGAAAACAGTTTATCAACATGAGCTTTTAATTAAAACACTGATTAACTTTTACTCCAACAGGAAACAGAGGTGATTCCAGACAGGATGCTGCTTCAGCAGATTAGTGGAGCAGAGAGATTCAGCAGCAGCAGCAGCCGGGAGACAGATCCTCACCTGGACTTTTTTCTGGCTCTCGCCATTTGCAACACGGTGGTGGTTTCCATGGCAACAGCTCCTAGACGGAGGGTGAGCATGCCGTTAACTGTGAAGCTGCATAGTAGAGATGGAGGGCACAGTCAGGAGAGGAAAGATGCACAAAGGAAGGATTCTCTTCAAACTTATAGAGCAATGTCAAATTTACCATCTGGAAAACCTTGTGGAGATTCTTTTAATCGACTCATTCATTGTTTTATGAGTTCAGTAGATCTATAAACCCGGTGTCCAAATATTTTACTGAAGCAAATTCTGCATAGGCTACACAACAACAATAAAGCTTCAATCCTTCCTTTTGAAAGTCTCTCTTTAAAATATTTAGCTTTATATTTTTAGCCACATATTAAAGGGAGATTTGTAGGGGCCATCAAGGATGCCTTTATTCATTTTAGAACTAACTGTTCTTGACTGTTCTGATGTCACATGGGAGAAATATGTGGGGTTTTCCCTTGAGTTGGTGAAAACGCACAAAAAGAAACATAGTGGAAACGGATGACAATGTTTAATTTATTGTGTTATCACCATATGGGTGTTTGGGCAAAAATGTTGATATAAAAAAAACCTACAAACAAATGTTGCTGTTTTTTTTTTGCTTTATTCTTCCAGGTGAGTGGGGTTTCAAGCTCCTCTCAGACAAACAACCCACTTGATACTTTGTCCAACTGGGTTAAAAAAACAGGCTCTCTTCGCCACATATTCACATCTTGGAGGCAGGACCATTTTAACCCTCCTTTAAAAATGGAGGAGTCTGGAGAGGTGGATGGGCTCCAAACATGTTCGCTCCATGCTCCGTCCCTGTGCGACAACAGGCCTTCAGCGACCTCAGATGACCTGTGCTTTGAGGCGGAGAGTCCAGATGAGGCGGCCCTGGTGAACGCAGCCAAGGCATATGGCTTCACTCTGCTGGCCCGCACGCCTAACAGTGTGACGGTGAGGCTGCCGTCTGGAGAGGACCTTGTGTTCCAGGTGCTGGACACCTTGACCTTTGACTCTGTCAGGAAGAGAATGTCTATTTTGGTGCGACACCCGATCACCAGAGAGTGCCTGCTGTACACTAAAGGTGCAGACTACGCCATCATGGAGCTACTGGGTTCGCCATACGCAGGTACGGCAAGTAAAAGTACATTTAGGCCAACACATATTTATTAGAATAGTCATTAGCCAACACTGTACCCTGGCTCATTTTGTCATATTGTCATATTGTCATATTGCTCATTTTTTCAGAACATCTCACTGGGAATGAGAAGAAAACAGCAGCAGCTACTCAGCATCACCTTGACTGCTATGCTAAGGACGGGCTGCGAACCCTTTGCTTTACAAAGAAGGTGCATGATCAGATGTATTCATATTCATATTCATTAATTTCCCATACCAAAGGAGCTCTTGTTTCATCTTTTGTCCGTGTGTGCTCGCAGGTGGTGAGTGCCAAGATGTATGAAAGCTGGTCAGTGGACAGACAGAGAGCACTAGCTGCCATAGAGAACAGAGAGCAGCTTGTTATGGACAGTGCTGTGCAGCTAGAGACCAACCTCTCCCTGCTAGGTGACAGACAGTGTACACATCAGAAGAAACACTTGAAAAAGATACTGTATATGTGTGTGATAGGCCTATGCTCCATGAGTGTATCATCACCCTGACTTTGTCCTCCTACAGGGGCGACAGGCATAGAGGATTGTCTGCAGGACAGCGTCCCTGAAACCATCGTGGCTCTGCGGGAGGCAGGGATCCAGCTGTGGGTGCTGACTGGGGACAAGCCAGAGACAGCTGTCAACATTGGCTATGCCTGCAGGCTACTGGAAGAGGAGGACCTGGTTATTAACATCAGCTGCAACAACAAGGTGAGGAGGGCCATTGGCTGTCGCACTGAAGCTTGGCCGTAACGTAAAGGTGCTACAAGGAACTTTGAAATATTTCCGAAACAGCCTAATTTTTCCTCTGATGATCATAAGTGACATGTAACAGCGCACAAGACCATCAATGGAAAGAATGCTATTTTTATATAGTTTTTCTTAATGCCTTTGTCATGGGTACGCTCACAGGAACAACAGCTGGCGTAGTAAAAACACTATCGCTTTTGTCCAAAGGACGTGAAAGAATTAACAAAAACTGAAAGTTCCTCGGAGCAACTTTAACTTAATTTACTGATCAGTTGTTTTCTTCTTTTTAAAAACCATTTTAAAAAAATAACGATTTATAGAATATAAATGCAAGCCTGAATATTTGTTAGGAGGTGAATGAAGTTTTCAAATGAAAGAACATAAAGACCTGGAACATTACAAGCATCACCTACTGAACATTGGCCTTAAACAGATTAAAGCAAGACATCCTTTTCTTTCATACATCAGCTTGTTTCAAAGGAAGGCACTGAGTTTTTCGTGAGTTTTCCAAGCAGTAAGTCCAGGTGGTTTATACCTGGAAGCTTGTCGCCGTCCAATTTAAATCCCGAGACCTTTTGGACCACTTTTCCATTTTAACTAAAGGTCAAACTCTTACATTTCCACCTGAGAAAGTGTGAAGGCGTCAAGGTGTGGGTCCTGCTTCTCTGAGGTCATTAAAGACGAGGTGGCACAGGGAATGAGTCCCTAACAACCCGTCCACGTCTAATCATCCAGCCGTCCTCAAATAGACCGAAATGAACTGTCGGATACATGGGGAGCTTTCCTCAAATGGGACCAGTCCCTTCATGATGAATGGAGGGAGATACCCCCCCCCAATACAATATCTTCTGCTTTCATATCTAATTACCAGTCTAATATGCAAACCTCAGAGGAAATACCCCTTTGCTCATGATCCGGTTGTGGAGGCGTATTGGTAATGAACTATTTTTACCGCCCGTAACTCGATGACCACCTGAGGGATGCATTCCCACAGTCATCCCCCTACCACCATCTAATGAAATTCAGCCAGCCTTAGATAGATGAGACATGAAAACAGGATGTGACCCAATTTATTTGTCGTCATCTCAGTTTTTTTCCCTTTTGGCTAAGAGAGGATCAAGTTATTTACACACAAAGATTGGGTCTGATGGGACCATGACCTCGTAGATTGCTCATAGTCAGACAAGATGAATATGACTCACCAGACTTGCCTTTACTGTAATATTGTGCCTTTATATACGTTGTGTGTTTTGCCTTTTTTTGGGGCCTTTTTTTGGATTGCAAGAGATTTCGCGGACTACCTTGCTCAGGAAAATTAAAACAACCTTTTTAATTGGGATGCAACAAACAGTTAGTTTCATTACGGATTTATTTGACGATTTCTTGAATATAATGTGAAAAACCGATTTTCAAAATGCCATGGCATTCTGTTTGCATTTCACATAAGACCAAGGAGAGCACATTTTAGAAGCTGGCACAAACATTTCTTTGGTATTCTTGATTGACAAATGATTCAAAAGTAAGCAAATTTATTTTCTACTCTATTCAGCTCTAGATTGAAAAAAAAAAACATAAATAAAAACCTTTAACAACAACGAAAACAATGTTATCAGCAAGAATGATAATATGATTTGATGTTTTCCAGCTCACGTGCACGTCCATCTTGGATTCCACACTGGAAGAGGTGAGGAGGTACGCTGCAGACCCCCGTAACGTGGGCACCACCCAGGACATCTCTCTGGTGATCGACGGGCGCACCCTGGCCATGCTGCTGTCCTCAGACCTGCAGGATGGCTTTGTGGAGCTGGCCAGGCGCTGCCGCTCTGTGCTCTGCTGTAGAGTCACGCCGCTACAGAAGAGCCACGTGGTGAAAGTCATCCGGGAGAAGCTTAAGGTCATGACCCTCGCTGTCGGTAAGAAACTATCGTTGTATAGCTATTCAGCTTATTCCAAATGCATTCGTGTGAATGCCTTAGACAAAATCTACACACAGATTACCATAGTTTAGCTACTTAGGCTTTTTCACCATCAACATTTTGACATGAAAAGTACATGTAAGTGCATGGTTAATAAAGGGATTTGTGAGAGAAAACAAAAAAGGGTTTTAGGAGAACATGTACGTCATTTCTCTCTGGTTGTTTGCTGTTTATTAAGGTTTTCATATCCTGTTCCATTTATTATTCATTTATCCTCAACCATTATACTTTTTTATTCCAAATTTGCTTCCTGCTGAGGCAACGAGTCCCTTTACTGGGTAATAACTTTTGGACGTAAATGCAAGGATGCACAGTGTTATATCATGATAAGATTAGCCCAAGACATCAAAAATACAGTGTCAAACATAAAACTCAAATTAAATTCCTTCATAAAATAATTTATTTAAACAATGGATGTAATAAGACCCACAGTTTCATTGGGCTCCTGTCCTCAAACTGCTGTTTAACTTACTGTATTTTCTCTCTGTGGCTTCAGGTGACGGTGCAAATGATGTGAACATGATCCAAGCGGCTGACATTGGCATTGGGATATCTGGTCAGGAGGGCATGCAGGTCAGAGGACAGGCGTTTTGCTTAGAATCCTTTCTTGTTGTGTCTTGTACTGCTCTCACCGTCCCGAACTCTTCTGTCAACCTGCAGGCGGTCATGGCCAGTGATTTCTCTATGCCTCGATTCAAACACCTGAAAAAACTCCTCCTGGTTCACGGACACTGGTGCTACACGCGACTGGCCAACATGATCATTTACTTTTTCTACAAGAATGTAGTGAGTATCATATCTCTGCTGTCTGAATAAAATGGACACATTGCAGGCTTTTCTCATCTACTCATGGACAGTTGAATTTGTTTTCTCCAGGCCTACGTGAACCTGCTGTTCTGGTATCAGTTCTACTGCGGCTTCTCCGGCACCGCCATGATCGACTACTGGCTGATGATTTTCTTCAACCTCTTCTTCACCTCTGTGCCGCCCATCATGTTTGGGATCATGGACAAAGACCTTTCTGCAGAGATGCTGCTGGGTGTTCCAGAACTATACAGGAGCGGGCAGGGTGCAGGGGTCAGTGACGCTCTAGTGCAACTCCTTATTCTGAGACAGAAACTAATCATTAAAGGTGGAGTCAGCAGTTCTGGAGAACGCTTGTTGTCAAAATCACTTTTTGTCAAAATCAGTGGATATCTTCTCCTCACGATCTGCTAACTGTGTATGTGGGAAATGTTGCTAGTTACGGATGGCTCCATTTGTTTACATACCAGTTTACAGAGCCTAGGCTGTGTATTAACACCCGATTTTCAGCACACACACAGTACTGTACAGACGGGTAGAGTATTGTGAAGAGATATTCACTGATTTTGACAAAAAGTTACTTTGACAGCGATCATTCTCCAGAATCGCTGACTCCACCTTTAAAATGTAGGGTGACTAGCCATTGTTTTTTCATGTTTTTAAACTTGTGTGTGTTTTTTTTCTAGGTATACAGGTTTTCAACTTTCTGGGTCTCCATACTGGACGCCTTCTATCAGAGTCTGGTGTGCTTCTTTATTCCATACTTGGTAAGAGTCTGAGAAACACTTTACATTCTTCATCTTCCTTTACACATTGTGCATCCATTCAGAGTTACTAGTTTACTTGTTTGTCTAATGCCTAAGACACCTGTGTTCTCCCCCAGGCTTACCGGGATTCAGACATTGATCTTTTTACCTTTGGAACTCCGTTGAACACAATTTCTTTATTTATCATCCTGCTGCATCTGTCGATAGAGATCAAAAGCTGGGTGAGTGCTGAACTGATGGATATCTGTTTTCTAGATTGAATCACGAAATACTTCCAGCGAGCCAAAACTTTAATAGCATGTAGAAACTGCTGTCTTTGTACGTTCAACATTTTATATTATTAATACATTTGTGTTTGTAAATTGATGCATTACAATATCTGTCTATTGTTTTTGTTTTTTATCCATACATCCAATTACTGTTTGGTGTGTGTGTGTGTGTGTGTGTGTGTGTGTGTGTGTGTGTGTGTGTGTGTGTGTGTGTGTGTGTGTGTGTGTGTGTGTGTGTGTGTGGCAGACGTTGGTCCACTGGCTGATCATGCTGGGCAGTGTGGCGTTGTTCTTCGTTGTGACGGTGGCCTACAGTGGCCTGTGCGTCACATGTAACCCTCCGTCCAACCCATACTGGATCATCCAAAGGCAGATGGTCGACCCCATGTTCTACCTGATCTGCATCATCACTACTGTGGTGGCCCTGCTGCCCAGGTACCCTCACTGTTACCTGCCCTGTCATTCACTGTGGAGGGGGGTTAATCGGTTATTTTACGATAGGAATTTTTCTTCAAAAAATATGTCCTTGAAGACATATTTATTAAAATGTGTACATTTGGAAAGGCAAGAAATGAAGCAGCCTATCACGGCTGTAACCAACTATTGATTATTATTATCATAATTAAAAATATCCTTAAAATGTCCAAAAAAACAACAGATTTTTTTTTCTTCTGAAACCCAAGGTAACGTCTAGAAATTGTACAACTGTCCTAAACCCAAAAACATTAAATTAATTATGATATAAAACAGGGAACAACATGACATAGTCGTCTTTAGAACTGTCACTTCTGCATGTCTTATTTATTGAGCAGTAGTTCTGTTTTGGCAAGATAAGTCCAGTCTTTCCACTGGGGGAGGGGGGGGGGTCCCAAAATAAATCAGAGGGGCCCCAATAGAGGCATATAATATTTACCCTTTATCTAATCTAATCTTTTTTCTAGGAAAGTTCTCTAAAAATCCCACAAATGCAATAATCGGCTGATGGAGAATCACACAGCGATGGTGCAAAGTAACTAAGTACATTTGCTCAATGCACTGTATTAGGCACAATTTTGAGGTACTTGTGTGGGGTACTACTTCAACATATTTCACCACATTTATATCATTCATTGAATTATTTATGAGCTTTACAAGCTTTAGATTGTAGTTACTTCATAGATTCTGATTAATTATACAAAATTCAACCGACAAATAAATAATGAAAATAAGACTTTATAAATCCCCAGGGGGAACATGACACGCTATCCAGCAGTCATTACGATTAGTTCCACCTTTATCAGTGGCAAATTAAGACTGATACCTACATTAATCTATCAATGACTTTAATTCAATGATATAAGAGACAGTGCTCTGAAATAGCACATTCTGCATAATGAGTACATGTCAAAAGGGTCATAAACCACTGTTCTACTCCTTCTTCCATTCCTGCTTAAACCCAATCAACCTCTTAATTGTCCTATCAATGTATTATTTTGGTGTGTATTTGATCATTAACTGCTATGTAATTGTGAGCTTGTTACGGTGCACACAGGCAATCTTGGCCTATTTGTAATTAAATAATGTTAATTGTGAAAGTCCAGGAAACGACTGAACCAACATGTGCTCTGTATTCCTCGCGGTTTGCCGCTGATGCGCCTGATATTTAGAGGGAACGCTCTGATTTACATCAAAGGGGACGCATATTTTTTCACTGGCCTACTTTCTCACCACCACCACCACCACCACCACCTCTCTCTCTCTCTCTCTCTCTCTCTCTCCCCCAGGTACATGTTTCACGTGCTGAGGAACTCTATCGCCCCCTCCCCTCTCCAACAAGCCAGGCATGTGGACCGGCTGGACCCCGGAACCAGGGAGCAGTTGATGAAGGAGTGGAGGAACTTAAGGGGCTCGGGGCCGGTCAAACGCTCCAGGCTGTCCACTCCGCCCTCTCCCACCCTGGACACCCATGCGGACATTTACCCCGTGTCCCCCATCGCCTCTGATATCATGGGAGATGAATCCACACTGAATGTCATCACTGGAAACCATCATCACACATGAGAAACAGAGACTTGTCGTTGGCAACTTGGAAGGAATAAGACGATTATTTATTCAGAGAATTGTAAATATAACTGGATCGCGAGTGGATTGAAGCCAGCAAAAGAATTATGTACATACGTACTTACATAAATTCAATCAGGGTTTGGAGAAAAATCATCGATTTTGGGGTGATGACTTGAATTTTGTAATAAGCTGCTCGACCCAAAAAAAAACGCATGTAGGGGGCCTCTCCTCCTTACCCTCCTTCATAACAAGCTGCCTATAGTGAACACATAAGCCTGTTACTTTCCTGATGGGTTTTCGGAGAACAGTGGTAACCCAATTAGTCATGCCACCCACACCCTTCCAAAATGTGGCACTTTTCCAGAACAAAATGCTTAGCCAGTTTAATATATTCCTCTCACCTAGATACCCTAAAGAGTCACAATGCATCCTGTCACTATGGCAAAAACATGTGTGCTGTTAACATAATGTCTAGTCTATTTTGCCTGTAGAGAGAAAGAAAGTTTATATAGGCTGGGCCTGTGATTTGATGTATTTTTTTTGTATATGTGTGAGTTTGAAAATACAGTAAAAAAAAAACAGTCCATCTGTGAATTCTGAAGAATCAGAAGAAAGCGATTCTAAGCAACAGTGATTGTCGCTTTCTTTCATGGAAATGGAGTGTGCACAAGAAGTATCCACTCTTAAAAAGAGTTAGTGGCCGAATGCTGTCCAACGACAATAGACAATGGACACTTTATTTATATCTGTATTTTGCACACACATTTGCACTGTTCTTTACTTACATCTGCACTGATTTACTTTCATTTGCACTGTTTACTGTCTGCACCGTTACTGTAGCTACTGTTCATTTTATCTTATATTTTAATTTAGGTTAAAGTTTATTGTAGGTACTGTTAGTTTTTATATTTTAATTTAGATATATATCTTAATTTTAGCCTAATGTATGTTTAATGTATGTCTTGTTTTATGCTACTGGATACCTGAATTTCCCTCGGGATAAATAAAGTATCTATCTATCTATCTTATCAGTGGCATTCTTCATTCTACAGTAGCAGCTCAGCTTATATAAAAGGTCCCATTGCCTCCGGTTAGATCATTGCTGCTCTCTAGTGTTGAACGTGTGGAGCTGCAGAAAGGTCAAACGGGACAAAGCCAGAAAAACAGACATTAAATATGACTCTATTAAAGCCACAAGAACATTTAACACTCAAGTTAATTCAATTAAAAATTGTTGTTATTGTAAATGAAACACAGCATTGGTTAAAGAAAAATCAGTAACAATAAAGCAGACCAGTGCAAGCCCTACTGAACCATGTGATAAATAATTTGAAAAAAATTGACAAATTAACAAATACGAGGCAACAATCTTTTATTATGTTTCATGTGGTCACAAGGTTCCACTGGTTGCTGTGGGCATGTTTTGTTTTAATGCACCAAAACTGTTTCATGAGGTAAAAAAAATATAACGTTTGGCACAAAAACCTTTATTTTTCCAAGACATCCCCAGATGTTGAAACCTTCATCTGCTTTTACCAGTGATCCTAGATTAACAGGGTCATTAAAATAATTAAAAAAGAAACACATCTGAAATGTTTATTAAAATCTTAAATAAAACAATCAATATCGAATTCTTTTTTTAAATTGCACTGCATGTTTAAACCTACAACTTTAAAGGAAAAGGCGGTGATGCTTTTTGGGATAAATGATAGATTGTGATATTTTTAAACACAAGCAGCCAGCAGATGGCATGACCCCATCTGTAACACACTATGGTTGAAAGCTTGCAGGAGAGTGACAGTACTGTAAATTCAGACTGTTCTTCACAGACTGACAGAACCTATGACACCCAAAATCTCACATTATATTACACACATTAAGTATGCATAGAGAGAAAGCCACATGCTCACAACATCGCCAGACAATAACCCAGCTGCCATTATTTTCAAATGAGAAAACATTCTTAATATTAGTTTTTACATCAAATGCAAGTAAGAATACAAAGGACAGCTTTAGAAATGAACCCACCTTTAAGCCTGAAAAGAACACAGATGACAGGGATAATGTTGAGCCTTCACCGTCCTCATTAGCAGCCTCTACCAGGTGGGCATCATATCTGGGAACCACAGACGGCCCAGGTGCTTGGACACCTCGGTGTGGATCTGCTCCATGTTGTAGCTGCTGTCTGGTATCAACACCTCCTCCATGATGGACAGCTGAGTCAGCCTGCCCCCGCATATCTTCACAAACTCCACAAAGCCACTGCATGTGACCTCGCACTCGCCCAGCCCGATGGCCGTCAAGCTTTTGCAGCGTTCTGCGATGCGGATCAGCTCCTCGTCCAGCGGCTGGAGGCCATTGGCGCACACCACCAGCTCCACCAGCCGCGGGCAGTTCAGTCCAATGCGGCCCAGCATCTCTTTGCTGACCGTCCGGCCAAAGTACAAGTGGGTGACGGGGGTCTCCTCGCAGAAGAAGGGCTCAAACTCCTCCAAGTACAGGAAGAAGTACATGACGATATTGACCTTGGGCGAGTGTCGCACCAGAGCCTCCCAGCTGCTTCTCTTGATGCTGTGGAAGTGTGTCTGTCCGGGGTTTTGGCTCACCACATCGATGCGCAGGTGCTCAAGGTGGACATGTTTTTCAGAGGACAGGGAGAGCAGGAGTTCATCGCTCAGGAGATGGTAGTTCAAGGCCAGCTCCCGGAGTCCGTGGCACTGGTCTGCAACACACAGGATACCTGAAGACGGAAAGAGAAGTAAGAACATCTGTAGGGGAATACATCCTTTAGGCATGAAGCTTCCTAACTCTTTTTTATATCCCCCATTTTGGTCCAGATTTAAAGGTGAGCAAGATCAGCAATTCTGCGGATCCGCTACCTGTCCGTACTGTGTGTGTGCACTGAAAACAAATCCAGTATTAATACTAGGCCTAAGCTGTGTATTAATACTGTATTTTTTCCAGTTCTCTCACACACACACACACACACACACACACACACACACACACACACACACACACACACACACACACACACACACACACACACACACACACACACACACACACACACACACACACACACACACACACACACACACACACACACACACACACACACACACACACACACACACACACACACACACACACACACACACACACACACACACACACACACACACACAGTTGGTGATCCACTGAATTTTCCACAGCGAGTTTCATTTTGGATTTGGAGGGAAATGCCTTGTCATCACTTCTTGGTGCAGACGTTACCCATGTTCCCCTCAGGACAAACTGTAAGCTACATCATCATGTCAAAGTTTAAATATGTAGAGTACTTTTTTTTCGATCAAATATCTGCAATATAATAGCATTCCCAGAAGCCACAGCTGTAGTTTGTGTTAAGTGTCTTTTAAGGAACGCATATAGACCTGCTGGGGAGACATGAGGGCAGCTGCTCATCTTCAGCAACTTTAGGGTGTGACTGTTGTTGGCAACCAGCACCTTCAGCGATGGGTCGTCCACTGGCGTATCATCGATCTTGATGGAGGACAGAGACTTGGAGTTGACAAACACCACAGTCAGCGCAGACACAAAGTGGGCCTGAGGAGGGACAAACAATGATCAAACCAGAGTTTTTGCAAAAAATTGCCCAAATTAGGGATATTTTTTTACCAGACTAAACTTGTGGTTCATTTACTCTGACAGATGATTACAGTCTTTGGTTGACATGAAAACAGCATCCATGATGTGATGTGCGCCGTATGGGCCGGATCCACAAAGAATGGATTGAGCCCTCGCTATTTGCTCCATGAGTTGCGAAGAATTAGCACCGGCAACCTGCCCTGTTTTAGCACCATATCCACGGAAAGATGTTGCACTAATTATATGCCAGCGCTAAAACGCAGCTGAGCCCAATTTGCATTCTATTTGTGTTTAATTGAGTAAGCTGATCTTTTCCAAGTGTTTCAGTGTTTCAGGCTAAATGAAGCAACAGAAGCACCGTGCACATGAATGTTCTTTGATCTGCTTCACATCCACACAGGTCAGAGAGAGAGAGAGAGAGAGAAAAGAGAGAGAGACAGATAGAGACAGAGAGGGAAAAGGATAGAAAGAGAAAGACAGAGATAAATCACGCCAATATATTACAAGGTCCTCAATGGTGTTAAATTGCACCACTATAACTACTTGCAGCAATTGGTGCTGGTCTTTGTGAATAAAATGGTATTAGCAAAAAGGCTTATTTGCATGGGAGCAATTTTGCACCGGATAAGTGTTGTAAGTGCAGTTTGAGTGCAGTTTACTTGCATTTCCCCCTTTCTGCCTGTGCTCTGTGAATTGCGAGGGCCTTCTCTTACCTGAGCCATGTCCATGAAGCTGGGCCGTGCTGTGGAGATCAGCCCAAGGGTCTTGATGGTACAGTTCACCAGCTGGGAGAGAATGTCACAGGCTGCCTCTGCAGATTCTGTGCAGCTGTCCACCTGATTTCCCAACAGTGATTCACCGTTTAGGTAATAGCGCAAAGGGAGAAAAAAAAAGAAAAACAAATACATACAAATGAGGAGTGGATAAATAGAGGTGTAAGAATAATCTCAGCCTATGTGTGTTAAGCCCGCTAATGCCCAGACAGCCGATGCGTCATGATGAGTTGTGCAGCAGATGGTTTGGATTAAGGAGTGCACACTTTGTTTTTTTAGACAGCTGTGTTGTGAAAATGGAGGAGGAGGAGGAGGAGAAAGGAGACGAGAACCTGTTGACAGCATGGGAAGGCTCTTACCTTGAAGCTGACGTACTGCAGGTGCTGAGCGTGTCTCTTGATGATCTGCTGTACCAGGTCAGGGTGAGTGGAGCTCAGGTAGGATGTGGTCGGCTGGTTGAGCTCAAACTCAAATCTCCTCCACAGGTCAGGGGTGTGAAAGACGTCGTTCCAGCCGCGGCACACGGACGCGGCCCTGGCCCGGTCCACCAGGGACAGGTGCTGGAAGATCTGCAGCACCACGTAGTGAGGCAGGTTACCCCAGTCCTCTGCATGGGTCAGGGCAAAGCGGGACGCCGCCCTCCACTTCCGTATCTTGGCCCGAACCTCGTGGGAGGGGAAGGGCAGGCACTTGGATTTGAGAGATGTCCTTCCTCGTTTCATCCTGAGACAAATCAGCACATTGTGGCATCATTGGATGAGGAATTGATGACATTTAATGAGTAACATAATGCATCATGTATAAATTAGCATTGTCCATATATACTCTATTTATTTGATTTTAATATTGTATTACAACTTGGGAGTCAGAGTATAATGCAACATTCACAGGCTGTGGCTAAAACCAGGAACAATTTCCAAAAAATAAGGTAATTTTCCCTCTCCCGTTATGCAACACCAGACTTCAAGAAGTAAATTACACTTTCAATGAGCATACTATCATCAATTCTCTTCATTTCTTCATCATTAGTTTCAAGGATAAACACAGAAGAGATAGTAATACAGAGAGAAAGTACTTTGAAAGCTGCAAATGTTCTTCTCTTGCTTACTGGATTAAGAAAAAAACAATTAGTAAGGTTGCTGATAGTTGCAAAATATATTTTCAATAGATTCCAGAAGTTCCTCACTGTCTGAACAGGGCACTGTGTAAAACTGGAGCCCATCATTGAAGTCCTACTAAATTGTGACAATATGTATTATCACTGGCTCCTGCTTATTGAGGAAAAGGTCTTCATTCCTCACATAACCAAACCTGTTCTGAGGCTTCAGCTTCAGGTTACACCAGTAAAAACTGAGCTTGTAAAGTCTGCTTACATACGTATATGTTGGCCGGGTCTATGAATTAGGCTATAATTTGCAACATATTGTTATGCCTTTATACTGTGTAGTTTCAGCCATGTCTTTAAGAGCATAACGAATTGTAAAACAAAAAAGAAAATTAAAAAACAATTATGAAGTGGACTGTTTGTATTAAAGTCACTCCTAGTGTCAGTCTATTGTCCCTATGCATATTTCTATGTATCATACAGTTAATCCGCGAGAAAGCTTTTGGTGTCAAAGGTTGAATTAAGTTGATCTGAACCGAAATGAATGGGTGGAAAAACACTACCTGTGGCGCCAGGTAAAGATGTTTACAGATATCTCAAGACGCTTTACGAGCACTCAATAAAACACATAGTCTAGTCTATCATCACAAACGAAGAACACACAACTATAATATATATATATATAAAACACGTTAAATTACTTACATGAACGTCTTAAAAACAACTATTTCGTCTCGGTTGCGTGCTCAGCCGGTGTTCACTCGGAGCCATGACTTGAGAAAACGCTTTCTGCTGCTGGTGATAGCCTATATGACAGCAAGGAGGAGCGGCTCCCATAATAAGCTCTCCTCTCCTCTCGGCATTAGCGACAGCTTGACGGGCGCTGCCGGTGACGGGCAGCCGGTACACGTGAGCGGAGGGAATACTGGGTCTGCTCGGCTGCAGTTCCAACCACAAATAATAGTGCAAAAACACAGAGGCTGTATCCATATGATCGCCTACAGCAGGGGTGGCCAACCAGTCAGAGACTAAGAGCCACATTTTTTACTGTGTTACTGCAAAGAGCCACATCGTACACACGGCTACACATGAACATCCCCCCATCCCTTCCTCATACACGCACACGCACACACACACACACACACACACACACACACACACACACACACACACACACAGACCTCTGCTCAGTCAGATTTACTGTAAATGTCACAACCAAAATGATAATGCAGTAACGGCCTTAACTATGTTTCACCCGTTTCAGTTGCATTTTTTATTATTATTATTTTTTAAATAAATAATGCTTGTGCATGCTACCAGGCCCAGGTGCACAATGGCTCAAGGGGGCCCTAAGCTAAGGTACTGATAACTTTACATGTCTTATAGTCAAAGAGCTCAGTCACTCATGTCAATAAAAGGTTCCAAAAAGGAATAGCCTAAATATAAGGAAATAAATCATCATGGGCCCCTCAACTAGTAGGGGAGAAATACAAAAGCAATTGTAAAGCAACAGCATTATTAGCTCTGTCTTAGGGGCTTCATGAGGGGCCTCTAAGGCCCCCACACATATAGGAATAAACTTTATATGTGTAAATTCTATACTGTTCATACAAAGTAGCTATCCACCCTTTATCTGTTGAAATGGGTCTCTCCATCATATACCATGGGTCTACAGACCAATCTACTGTTTTTGCAGTTGCAGAGTAAAGGATGCTGCATGCTTAAGAAAAATCTGAAAAATAATGTTCCTTCTGCAGCTCAACATTTGATTTAGCCTCTAAATTTTCCTCTCTAAGTGCATCAGATTGATGCATTTTACTTTAAAACGGTACACATTTTCTTCTAGTGTGCAATGCTCCCTGACCCCCCAACAAGGACCAGGGTCCCTCCCGCAGTGTCCCAAAATCATCTGGGAAACACTGACTTTCTTAATATGTTTTTTGCCAATAATTGTATGTATCTGTGCGGAAAGTCAGTGTAACTGACTGGATAGGTAGGAGTGGGGGGGCCCTTTGAGAGTCTTGGTCCAGGGGCCTATTATCTCATAATCCGTCGAAGAACCAACTAGATTCCACAATCTTTTTAATATTCGCATTATTTATTAAAAAAAAAAAAAAAAAAAAAAACGGGGGGCCCCACACTAGGACTTGAAACGGGCCCCCAGATCGTTAAGGCCGCCCCTGTGATAATGACAGAACTGGACTCCTACAGTACTAAGACGACAGGCCAGTAATTTTCAACAGTGAACATTGTGTGCACTGCCTCACACACAAACTCTCAGTTCAACCAAGTCCACAAACAAAAATATAACAATTTACAATAGCGTTTTTCTCTTACTATGCATGTTGCTTAGTGGGACTTACTTTTAGCATGGAGTGAGCTGAAGTGGCGCTGAAGATTTGAAGCCTTGAAATGCGCTAATGACGCCTGGCATATAAGGCAGAATGGCTTGGTATAACGTTCAACAAAAATATAAACTCTCCCACTCTGTTTCGGAGCGAACTTGACGCAAATTGTTTACTCACGGAAAACCTCCCTCCAAGCTGAGCGGGCAGTTTTAGGTTGCGTCCACACCAAACGTTTGCGAACGTTATGTTGCGTCCTCAATTAAACATTTGCGAACAGGCATACACATACACATTAACAAAATAAAAAATGAAATAATAAACAACATGTAAAACGAACGTAAGAGCCGCATGAAACGTTTGCGAACATGCACAAACATAGGCCCACAAAAAAAAAAGTATAGAAAAAAATAAATAAATAATTATTATCACAAAATTTGATATGAACTGAAGAGCCGCACGAAGCAAGGCAAAGAGCCGCAGGTTGGCCACCCCTGGCCTACAGTCTTAAATCCACATCGGCTTATACATTATAACTGATTATTATTACTTTGATTCATGTATCTTCACCAAGTGTGTGTGTGTGTGTGTGTGTGTGTGTGTGTGTGTGTGTGTGTGTTTGTTTGTTTGTTTGTTTATCTGTTTGTAATGGTATTCAAGTGATTCATGTTTTGCAGAATCGTGTTGGATGTCCACTGACATGACATGGCATCTTTAATGCAATGACAAATTCATTATTTTCTTACATAGGCTATATGAGTAGTGAAATATCTGATTCACACTTCAATCGTTCAGGAGGGTGGGGGTACCGCATCAAAAATTGCCAGGGAACTAAAAAAATAAGGAAATAAAAGGATCTAATAAGTAGTTGTTACCACACTGTTCCACAAAGCAGTCAACCAGTTAAACTGCTGAATCATCAGAATGTTTCTGCACATGACAGGACTGAGTTGTATTCGAAGTCTGATGTATAAAGTGTTAGTTTTTTGCCACTGAGATGGCAATTTTGGTAGTCTCACCTCTTCAGCTTTCAACTCCTTCAAGGCAAAAAAGCCCGAAAGATATAAAAAAACTGAAATCCAAGTTCTGATTTAAGGTGGATTTGGAGGCAAGAAGAAAACATTATCACCTCAAGGTCCAGTTAGTAGCGGTTCTAGAGTTTTCTCAGTAGATGGAGATTGCCCAGTTGTCACCCATATATTATTCGTGCTTGACTTTGGTAAACAGTTCATATATCTTACGTTTAGATCCATTTAGTAGCTAGCTGTTACAGTGTGCAGCATAGCATACTGTAGGTCCAGTAATAACTTCTAATCTCCACAAAGTAATCAATGTGTAAATGGAAAGGAGGAATATGCTACAGCGTATTTAGTGTATATTGACCTTTTAGTTATTTTACGAAGTATTGTTCCATTTCAAGTCTTTTCCGCAAGCCCAAACACTTTTTCCATTAATCTTTTCATACAAGTTTAAACCCCATTTGTCCAGAAGATGGCAAAGCAGTTTTGCTTGATCAGTTGATTGTCTAGATCTGAATTAGCTGCTCTGATAAAATACATAAAAATTTCAATATACATGAAGAAATGATTTTGTTAGGAAGAGAGTTGGGTACTTTTTTCAACTGACCGGTAAGTTCAGTCTGCTTTTGAGCTTGAATTAGCCAGGTCACCTGGGTAATGGAATTGGATCCACCTGGGCCAGGTGGAGCCAATTGCCAGGTGATTAGAGAAAAACATATAAACCAACATAGAGCAGATTGTGATTAGTTGTTGCAGCACTTTCCATAGGCTACCTCCTGGCAGAACATGGTGAAGCAGAACTAGCTGTATCGCCAGCTACCTTCCAGCCCTCAGTGTATCCAGGACCTGCAACAGAATGGGGCCCAAAGGAAAATGGAAAGATGCTACTGTTTGCTCAGCTGCAGCTGTTCTTCTGACATGTTGTTTGGTACAACCAATAGACTGTTATCGACTGATGAATACAGAAAGACAAAAAGGGCGAAATGGAGCAAAAGCAATCGATGTCCAACTGGGGGCTATTGTGTTTGGAAAAGATTTTGTGAAAGGTTCAGGCCTTCAGGCACAGATCATTGATGGGGTGAAGAAGTCTTCATCTTATGCTTCTGTGGAGGATGGAGCTGCCCATCAAGCAGACTCTCCAGGTAGGACTCACTGAAGTTTGGCTATTTTTGAATTGCAGGGGGCGGTAATACTTTTATTTTTAACTAGATGAACTGGCAATGGGTTGTAATTTAACACTCATTTTAATATTCCCTGTCAGTCTGGTCACAAGGACAAATGCAAGATGCCAGTTCTAAAGACGCATTATGGAAGAAAATGGCGACTTCTCTGCAATGTGTTGGGGATGAGATGACGTTCAAAGCAGTGGGACCAGGAGCCTCACAGTTTGCAGTTGTACAAGGTAATTAAGAACTTATGCATGTCATTATGCAAGCGCACTGAATCGGTAAGTAATATTGGCTAAACCAGTGTCTCCCAGTTCTCTACTGGAGGACCACATGTCCTGCAGATTTTAGATCTCTCCCTGCTCCAACAGATTAAATTTGTTATAAACTCCTGCAGCTGGTTAATTTAAATCGGCTGTGTGCCAGCTGGGAGACATCTAAAATGGGCATGTGGTCCTCCACAAGTTTTGGGAATCGATAAGCTACACATTCTCTATCTGTATGTTCATTATGAAGTAAGGTGCGTAGTTATAGCATATTTTCCCCTACAGAACATGCTCCTCCGACGCCTCTGTCCCAGGTCCCTTCCACCTGTGGCTACAGCATGCAGAGGAACTCTCTTGCACTGACTATGATGGTTCCTTATAATGGTTGCAACATGGTTCAAGAGGTAGTTTCTTTAAATGCATAACGGTGGACAGTATTTGAGCAAGTATTACATGGATCCAATTAATTGCATGTAAAGATTTCTCCATCAAGTTTTAGTGTAGACTATGACTTGGGTTTTAGATTGGACAAGAATAGGGCTTTGGGTGCAATTAGCATTGATCACTATTTAAGCTAATCTGTCACTTAATCAATGAGTGTTGCAGTAATAGTGTAGCCCCAATTTGCTTGCAATGTCCTGTTCTGACTTTTGTCCTTTCCCAAAGGCTGGATGTTTTGTGCTCCCTTTGCTTTGGCATGGCATTCCAGTCACTCTTTGGTGTCCTGCACCTGCTCCCACCACTGCTGCCCCAAAAGAGCCAGTAAATCCGGCCCCAAAGCTTCCACCATATATGGATTATCTTCCACCAGCAACCATGGCTCCTCCCCAGAATCCCTTTCATCCACCTTACTATCCTCCAGGGCAAGTTCAGCCACAACCTGTTGCACCTGCTCCCACAACTGCTGCCCCAAAAGAGCCAGTAAATCCGGCCCCAAAGCTTCCACCATATATGGATTATCTTCCACCAGCAACCATGGCTCCTCCCCAGCATCCCTTTCATCCACCTTACTATCCTCCGGGGCCAAAGCTTCCACCATATATAGATTATCTTCCACCAGCAACCATGGCTCCTCCCCAGCATCCCTTTCATCCACTTTACTATCCTCCGGGGCCAAATCTTCCACCATATATAGATTATCTTCCACCAGCAACCATGGCTCCTCCCCAGCATCCCTTTCATCCACTTTACTATCCTCCGGGGCCAAAGCTTCCACCATATATAGATTATCTTCCACCAGCAACCATGGCTCCTCCCCAGCATCCCTTTCAGCCACCTTACTATCCTCCGGGGCCAAAGCTTCCACCATATATGGATTATCTTCCACCAGCAACCATGGCTCCTCCCCAGCATCCCTTACATCCACCTTACTATCCTCCGGGGCCAACGCCTCCACCATATATAGATTATCTTCCACCAGCAACCATGGCTCCTCCCCAGCATCCCTTTCATCCACCTTACTATCCTCCAGGGCCAAAGCTTCCACCATATATGGATTATCTTCCACCAGCAACCATGGCTCCTCCCCAGCATCCCTTTCATCCACCTTACTATCCTCCGGGGCAAGTTCAGCCACAACCTGCTGCTCAAATGACCACAGCCAAACCTCAGTCCCCAAAGCTTCCACCATATATCCATTATTTTCCTCCGCCAACCATGGCTCCTCCCCAGAATCCCTATCAGCGGCAATTGCAGGCACCTCTGCAAGAACCTGCTCAAATGACCACAGCCAAACCTCAGTCCCCAAAGCTTCCACCATATATGCTGCCAAAATATCCCCCACAATTTCCTCCCCATCACCATCAGTTTATGCCTTATCTTCCTTAAGAGTAACTTGCTGAAACTGTTCTAATAAATGGTTTGAAAAGAAATCAAGTCACGTGTCTGGTTCTTTGACTTTCTAAGCCGCCGACTTCTCCGCAGCGTTTGAATGTCAGCACCAAGATCTGTTGCACTTGCACTATAGACGGGGAAATACTTTGCATTAAAAAAACCCTAGACTTAGCCTAGAGGAATAAAATCCACACGCAATCACCGCAGGCTTACCCATGCACAGGTGAAACTCGAGAAATTAGAATATTGTGCAAAAGTTAATTATTTCCGTAATACAACTTAAAATGTGAAAATAAATTGTATAGACTTATTACAAGCAAAGTGAGATATTTCAAGCCTTTATCTGTTACCATTTTGATTATCATGGCTTACAGTTTATGATCTCAGAATTTGAATATTACAAGAAATCAATAAAAGGGATTTTAAATACAGAAATGTCAGCCCTCTATAAAGTATAATCATCCATATGTACTTGGTTTGGGCCCCTTTTGCATGAATTCTTGCCTCAATACCAATTAATTTTCCCTGATATTCTAATATGAGTAGCATGAAATTCGAAATTGAATACGGATTCTTTATACAAATATTTAGCTAGTTGATTTTGAATATGTAATTTAAGTTAGAAAAATCAAGGAAATTGAAGCCACCCTTATTGTACAAGCTCATTATCACAGCATTCTTAAAGGTGCTACAAGCGGAGTCCCCTCGCTCGTCCCTACGTCACCACATTAATGCACTGCGGTCTTCAAGCAGCGAGTTATCTAGCATCATCTCAGATCCATAAGTGTGATAAAACATGATAAAAACCATCAAAACAGACATTGGGAAGGATTTTTACCTGCTCCGCCATTGTAGGCGCATAAACATTCACCCATCTGTTACTCTGGCGTGCATCGGCAGTGAGACCATGAGTGAGACGGGAGTCGGTTTGTAACATTCTCTCTTGTGAGTGGCTAAAAATGTTGGGATCCTACAACAAGTTTATTTGCCGATTACATGCAGAGCAGCTGACTGAGAGATCGATCGGCTTTATGAAACGTGCACATTATGTAAGTGATCACTGTATGAATAAAGAGCGATTTAACACTTACATTAACATAAATAAACCGCTTACTTCACTTTTAATATATTGACTTTTATTCCTCCAAAAATAAATAAAATTGTCAATTTGTTTAGAAGACTTTTTGTTTACATCCAAAGACAGAGCTGCATAAGTGAGCCGGGAAATGCCCTCAGCTTTGGTTAAAATGATTCTACCTCTGACTGACAAGTCTCGCTGCAACCATTGATTTAACCTTTTTCTTTAGTTTTGTCAATAATAGTTGAAGTTTAAACCACATCTGGCCTCTCTATCTTTGGTAATAACAACTCCTAGGTTATAGAGTCTTTTACAGGTATATTTCATATAGACGGTGCATCACAATTTTTAATAGCAAGCAATTCACATTTTTACATTTAAATTTAGTCGAGAAGCAATGGAAAAAGTTTTAATTAAATCAATGGTTATAGGTATCTGAGAGGCATCCTTTTAAAAAAAAGTGGTGAGGTTATCATCAGTCAGCTGGCTATTGAGATACCTTTAAGAGGACTATAAGCTTTATGGATTCAGAGTAGTTGGGTAAGAAGAAGTAAGGGTAGATTGGACATACTTGTCTAACACCACAATTTAAAAAGAATCTAGGGGAAGCACCAATATGTAATTATATTGAGCAGTTTCCATATTTGTATGTACATTTTGATAGCATTGTTAAAGTATAAACCAAATCCACATTTCTCTAAAGGCATGGAAGATAAAGTTATGCTCAATTGTATCGAAAAGAATAAAACTTTCATCTAAACATAAATCTGAATAGTCAACTAAGTCAAGAACTAGTCTGACATTGTTGGAAATGTGTTTTTGTCTCATTAAACCTGACTGGCACTCATCGATAATATGATTCAAAACAGATTGTTATCCTTTTTGCAAATATGTGCAACCACTTTATAATAAATCCTTATTAAAAAGGCAGATTGGACACCAGTTATCAATAAGGAGTGTCTTTCCGGATAAGAGTTATGAGGCCTTGAGTTAACGTGGGTGGGAGGGTTTCATTATCTATACATTCTAGAAAGAGCCCGAGGAGAAAGGGGGTAAGTTGGTCAGAGAACGCTTTGTAAAATTCAGAGGTGATACCGTCTGTTTCAGGAGACTTATTGATTTTCAGATGTCCAATAGCTAGTGTGATAGGTCTGTCACAATGGTCTGTTTGTTCGTTTTTTTTCCAGTCGAAAGAACTAAGCACTATTCTACTCCCCTTCTTCAAGCCATTTTCTTCTACTTCTTACAATGGCCCCTTCCACCGTCCCTCTATATAATTCATCCAATTTATTATGCTGAATAATTACAGTCTGAACTTCACTTTCAGTTAAATTTTCAGGTGTTTTTTTTGTGTAATTGTTGTGTTTATTTTTTCCTCCTCCGCTCTTTAAGCTTTGAATATAGAACTCCCTTATGCTCTTAAAGGTGCAGTGTGTAATATGACATCATCAAGAAAGTTCTACAAAGTTCTAGAATGCAACGCTCCCTGGGTAACCCCAACCCTTTCGAATAATAACAGAAGCTACAGTGGCCTTCAAGGACAAGAACAATTCTAAATTTTAAACAATGCACCTGATGACATTCCAACTATGACACTTTCAAGATGGCGGCACTAGGCCTTGGTCCAAGATATGCAGAAATATGGACATATATGAGACCCTTTCTAAGGGGAAAAAAAATATTCAAAACATTTTTTTCAGCTATTATGCACTAAATTAAATGTACTTATGGATATTATAATTACTTTCTACAAAATCTGCTAGGAAATAAAACCCAAAATTCTACACACTGCAGGTTTAAATATTTTGACACCTCAAATGAAAAACATTCCCAACTACTGCTAAATCTTAATTGTCTTAAAGCTTTCTGCAAAAAGCGTTCAATTAATGAGTGAACAGTTTTGGTCAATACCTCGTTGTGCATTAGGATATAGCTTTTAATTTCCAATGTGATCCCATTCTCTGAGAAATACTGTTGCTTATGTTCAGTGAGATAGCCTATGTAGGCCTATACATGCCTATTGAAATAGCTCTGTTATTCGTTAGGGGTGTTGTAAGAATATTGACCTTAAAGGGGCAGTGTGTAACATTTTAAGTAATTTATTAGCTGAAATCAATATCCTCATTCATAAATATGTCCTCATTGGTGTAAAATCACCTCTGCCAATAATCTGAATTACCCTCCTGAGCGGAGAATTACAAATATTAATATTACATTTTGTACATTGAGCAGGCAAGTCTTATGGAGGCATCCATGTTTTTGGAATGTCATCAGGTGCATTGTTTAGAATTTAGAATTGTTCTTGTCCTTGAAGGCCACTGTAGCTTCTGTTATTATTCAAAAGGGTTGGGGTTACCCAGGGAGCGTTGCATTCTAGAACTTTCTTGATGATGTCATATTACACAGTGTCCCTTTAATGTAGGCTAATTTGTGTCTAAACAGTTGGAAATCAGACAGAAATCCATGCATGACCAACTATTATGCCCTATTACCCCATGTAGGCAATATGAACTCAATCCAGGATTTAGAGGCCATACTCAAAACTCAGACTGTTCTAAATACGCTGTTTCGAACAGACCCAAAAAAACGAATCCCACATTTGATCTTAGCATCCTGAATTTCACCTGTTAGGTTCACAGTTCATCTCAGGCCATGATGTCCTTGACCAATTATAAGCCGTAAACAAACAACAAAGCAGGATTCATCGATAGTTTTGACACAGGCTTATTCACAGTAAGATACGTGTTGTTGGCGTGATAGCTGCCAATACAGTCTGAGAGGTTAAAGGTGCAGTGTGTAATATGACATCATCAAGAAAGTTCTACAACGTTCTAGAATGCAACACTCCCTGGGTAACCCCAACCCTTTAGAATAATAACAGAAGCTACAGTGGCCTTCAAGGACAAGAACAATTCTACATTTTAAACAATGCACCTGATGACATTCCAGCTATGACACTTTCAAGATGGCGGCACTAGGCCTTGGTCCAAAATATGCAGAAATATGGACATATATGAGACCCTTTCTAAGGGAAAAAAATAATAATTCAAAAACATTTTTTCAGCTAGTATGCACTAAATTAAATGTACTTATGGATATTATAATTACTTTCTACAAAATCTGCTAGGAAATAAAACCCAAAATTCTACACACTGCAGGTTTAAAATCGGGACAAAGTTACCCTAGGACAGTTGCTATGGATATGTCTCGCGCAGCGCCGCCCCTCGGCTCTGACGTAGCAGTGTGGAGTCGCCAGTCACGTCGGCATCAGAGGAAGAAACCAAAACAGCTTCACAGTGCTGAGTTTTCTGAATACAGCGGTAGAAAAATATAATTTTAGCACACCCCGTTTGTCCTCGGAGGCTGCACGATGACACGGCGTGTCTCGTTTGTTTCTTCAGACGTTTGGGTGAAGAGAAGAATCTCATTTTAGCCACACAGTCTGATAGCCAGCGTCAGTAGCCTGTAGCTTTAGCTCGCTGCTCACTTCTCTTTGAATAAGGTAGGAGTTTTGCGTTTCTTCTCGTGCTAACACCAGCTGTGTTTTAACCGACGGCACTTTTTGTTCTTCAAAGTTCCCGTTGACACTTCAGCTGACTTTACATGTGCGAAAAACTAACGTTAACTTTGACTTTTTAGCCGTGTCAAGTTAGCTTCCTCTTAGCTTTCTTAACCTTAGCTAAATAAAATGCAACAGCATGAGCATGTTGCCTACTTTAACATTTTAAGGGGATTATAATGTCAGTCAGAGTTACTGTAACTGCGCATTTTGCTGGGCGCCTTGAAAGAAGCATCACGATTCTTTTGTTGGTTTACTATTGTTGATATTGAGATAATTGTATTTGTCTGCTGTGAGAACGACATTTGATTTGATCCTCTGAAGAAAGAGAGTCTAAATGGCTTTGGATGCCTGAGTTGTATTTAGGTCTCAGCTCCGTGAAGTGTGTGACCGTGTGATTAAGTTTGTGATGAGATGGCTCATTACAGCTAAAAGGGCTTTAGTCCATATGACGAAGACCTTGTACTGGTGTGGCAGGTGTCTGCCACGTTACTTATAAGAGTAGGACTAGAGAAGTAAGATGACCTCGTACCTGCCTTTTTATTTTCTGGCTGAGGATTGCAGCACTGTAATGGGAGATGGTAGTTTTAATGAAAATCAAGCTTTAATTAGTTGATGTTGACAGCATTGCTTACCCCCACCAAGCTAGGAAACACTGAAGTAATGAGCTAACTGTGTGGATACATTTATTTAAATTCTTGTACATCTTATACAAAGCACTATTTGTTCTGTAATGGCACTATAAGAGGACATGGCGGATACAGTTTTTATGAATCCTAAGTAGTATAATAGGAGATCTTTAGTCTCCCAGAAGTGCCGATAAATATTCAATCCACTTTTTTTTTGGTAAGGTCAAGAGATCCTGTTCCCTTAAGGTTTATAGTTGGAACAAGGTACCTTATATTTCTCTCAGTTCTCAGTGCAAATTGCCATATAACCACCATATTACAAATGTATAAAGAACTCAATCTTATGGTGTTTGTTTCCCCTGAAACTGAACAGGGTTTCCAGCAAACATCAAAACAAATAAGTATAAAGGACTACTTAGACCATATAAAATTGACAGAAAAGTGCATAATATGGGACCTTTAAGATCAAATCATTGCTGCCATGGTATGGTTTAGTAGCCTGTATTTTAACTTTATAAGTCTACCTGTCTCTTTAATTATCCTGACTTTGTGATGCTTTTTCTCTGTTGTAGGTAAGACAATACATGTTGTTCTTGTGTTCTTTCAGACGAAGCAATCATGGCACAGAACGTCGATGTGTGTTCAGTTTCCTTGGGAGTGGAGGGTATGACTTGTGGCTCCTGTGTTCAGTCTATAGAGCAGCGCATCGGCTCTCTCCCTGGAGTGATACACATAAAGGTACATACAGTCTTTGCAAAGTTAAAAGGACAATTTCTACATTAATGTCAGTTTGTTAGTAGTGATAGTGTCATCCGCCCATCCCTCAAGACAGCCCTAAAAAACGTTCACTTTTGCTTCTAACCTTTCATCTCTTTGCTTCTTGTTTTGTTTGATTTAGCCCTTGAGCATCTGAAAAAGCGCTATATTAATACAATGTATTAGTATGATTAGTATTCGTTCTTTTTTCCATATGGAGTTGCACTTTCAAAAATCTGCTGACTTTTAAAATGTATTTTTTTGGAACTTCCCATTTAAAAAAAAGGAAATGACCACCATGTATGCTCTATCAATGCAGTCTGTTTTTTAAGATTGAGTATTCGAAAAAAATTCAGATATGTGTAAATTATTATATTAAAGTGAGGTTCCTGCCCATTTTAGGGATAATGGCAGTTTGATAAATCCTCCCTAAGAGATAGCTGGTCTGAATTACAAACCAATGAAACCTCAATGTAGCCATGAGGCATAGCTAAATGGCTGATGTTGTGGTCTGCTGTTTTGTTTATTGTGTGTTTACCCCTCAGGCTGGGGTTAAATGAGAAGATAACGTAATAGTGTGTTCCAGATAAAGCTCTGCCCTTTGCCGGGCTGTGACAGCATCGTCGATATGCTGTCTGTACAACAGGAAATGTCGTTTGTGTCTTCAGATAATTTGGATCCTGGGTCATTTTAAGTGAATCTGTATTGACAGGACTAAAGGGGGGATCAATAGATGTTTCTTGGTACATCATTACTTTCCCCGGGCCCTTCTGATTTTCAGTCAAATAAATGGGTAATCCAAAAGTCAGCCCCACGCATTTACAACTCAACCCCCGCTTTGGTTTGGAACTTATGGCACAGTCAAGTGATCCCTTCGGGGCGTCACATGCTTCCTTGTTGCTGAAAAGGAAGAGGGAAGGGTCATCATGCTTGCAAAAAACTCTGTGAACTTGCCAAAGGACTCTTTTTTTTAGATTGCAAGTTCCTTTGTTGAACACAAAACATTGACAGTAGGCTATAAACATGTCCTTAAACAGAAATTGAGTTAAAGGAAGTGGTTATGGTCATATTAAGCAAGAATTTTCTCCACACAGTTTTTTAATTCAATCAATAAGATTTATATTTTTACACCAAGTTATTAAAATAGGAATTCTGTGATACTGAATCCAGCACTTTGTCAAAGGCAAGCAAACCTGTATGAAGCACTGAGCAGTACCATTTTCTTATTAACAAGCTTTCTAGGTGTGGTTTCTGCCACACCCAGACATGTATTTAGTTTTTTTTACTACTACGTGTTTTTTTATTGTTTGTATGTGAAAAAATAAACTATCTACAGTTGTATCAGAATATTAAACACACTGTAATTACTCTAAAGAAGAAAAGCATTGTTGTTTGATTGCTATCAGCTTTATTATTAGTTGGATAAACAGATCAAGTCAAACGCAGTAAGTGAGAGTTGAACTGATTAAGCTGATCCTGAACAAACCTTTGCTGTGTGCTTACTTGTTTATTAACCCATAGCTTTTTATTTTCTAGGTGTCTTTGGAGCAGAAGAATGCCACGGTCATATTTGACCACAGCCAACACAGCCCAGAGTCTCTGTCGGAGGCCATCGAGGACATGGGCTTTGAATCAAGTCTATCAGAATCCAGCACAGCCACACGCGTCTCTACTGACACCCAGCTGGTGCCCATCTCAGCCCAGTCTCCTGCAGCCCAACAGAAGGCTTTAGAGAGGCTAGGCCAGACCCAGGGAGTGCTGGATGTCAGAGAGAGTCCGGCCCAGATGGGACTCACTGTCACCTTCCTTCCCTTGCTGACTTCTTTGCAGCAGCTGAGTGAGGTGGTGGCCAGCGTAACGCCTCTGGAGATCCCCGCACCCAGCAGCCCCATCCCAAGAGGTCAAACATTGTCCCCATCTCACACCACAGCAGGCCTGGGCTCCCTCCTGAAGTTTCGCATCGAGGGAATGACATGTCACTCCTGCATCACTACTATTGAAGGGAAGATTGGGAAACTGAAAGGGATTGAAAAGATCAAAGGTGATGTCCTCCGTGCCCTTTTAACAAGCTTTTAGTCATGTATTTGTGATGTTGAAACACAGTTGCTGCACATCTTGCAGACACAGCAACGAGTGTCATGTCTTTATGTATGTCATTATGTTTACCAGGTTGCTCTGTGGAATTTGTCTATGACTCATTCAATCCTTTAATTTATATTATAGGAGTGACATGTAGAGATGACATTATGGGATTATGTTTGCTATTAAGTACATAATTTGTGTATAAACTGTTTGCATATACTGCAAGCTTCATGCTTTATATTGTAGATCGCTTGTTCTACATGGAGTTTAACATTTCCAAAGCTCACAAGTTCTTTCCTCAGTTTTAATAACAAGGCAGCACATCAATTGTTATTAAATCATTAGCTTTTAGTCCCCTTATTAAATCAGTATGTATGTCAATAATATGGACATAAATGTTTACTTAGCTTAAATTTACTTTGAAATTAATTATATTTTTGCCTCAGTAACTGTAAACATCTGTCATCTTTTTATTTGCTTCCTATTTTAAATTGCGTTATGATTTTCGTTTGGTATTTCTAACGTTGTCATGTCTTGATTTAACCACAGTTGTTTTAGAGACTCAGGAAGCTACAATCGTGCACCTGCCTTACCTCGTCACTGTCCAAACCATCATCGAGCAGATTGCTGTGGCCGGCTTCAAGGCGTCTGTCAAGTCCAAGCCTCACCCTCTGCAGCTGTCCGCCAGCGAAATGGAACGTTTTGTGGATTGTCAAAAATCGAGCGTTTCGTCGCCCTCGGAGACATCGGAGGAGATGGAAATCTTCATAGACACGACGGTGGTGACGCTCGGGGTGAAAGGCATGCACTGCCGCTCCTGTGTGGTCAATATCCAAGACAATATCTCCACGCTGCCTGGTGTGTCCTCGGTGGAGGTCTCTCTGGAGAAGGAGAAAGCCACCATATGTTATGACCCTCTAAAGGTTACCGTCGATCAGTTACAGCAGGCCGTTGAGGCGCTGCCCCCGGGACAATTCAAGACTCAACCCTGGGACTCCCGTGGCCCTCTCAGTGCTGTATCCACGTCGCCCCCGCCTGCCTTATCATCACCGCGGCCTGTCGCAGCGAACCAGGCCAAACCTGCTGCCTTACTGCCTTGTTTTACCCAGCCTCTGGCCTCTGTTGTGAACATTCACATAGAAGGCATGACGTGTAACTCTTGTGTCCAGTCCATCGAAGGCATGATCTCCCAGAGGAAGGGGGTTACGTCCGCCCAGGTCTCTCTGGCTGATCACCGCGGGGTCTTTGAGTATGATCCCCTCCTCACCACGCCAGAGGAGCTGAGGGAGGCTGTGGAGGACATGGGCTTTGATGCTTTCCTACCGGGTGAGAGGACTGATGGTGTGGGTGTTAAGTCAGCTCATTTCTCAGATGGGGAAATGGCTAAAGCAGTTATAGTCTAGTGTTTCAATGAGAGAGTTGAATGCATATAGTGCAAAGCTTAACATTGTTGCCTCTGTATGCTCCCCATCGTTGAGTATCTACACCGGGTGTCTATTAATTAGGGCTTTTTGAACTGTAAGGGAGTATAGGACACCTCAAAGCAAACTGTAGATTTAGCTTCCCTAAAGCTTTGGCATCACACATTTGTATATATAGTGGGTGTGTGCCGGAAATGCAATAGAATAAATAACTAAATAAATCATTATCTCATCACTTGATATTGTAAAGACCTGAGCCAGTGGTGGATGATACCATCTTTAGTAACTAGCTCTTTGTCCTCGTTGGCCACCAAAGTGTCTGTATATTCTCAGAACAGTAAGGTTAGCTACACGGAGCGCTGTAATCTAGAATCTCAATACTACTAGATGGCGCCAAAATACGCTGTGATTACGCACTGTACCTTTTAAAAAAAATAATTTTTCATCCACAGAAACCAATTCTCTGCTGCCTGCAACAGATCGCAATCTCACAAAGTCTTCAAGTCTAGTACCTTTGAAAGATAAGGATATAGACAGTGACATACACAAAGAAACCCCCCAGGGACGCAACGGAGACACGCATGCTAAATGCTACATCCAGATTGGAGGGATGACCTGTGCGTCCTGTGTGGCAAACATCGAGCGAAACCTCAAGAATGAGCCTGGTCGGTAAAACCATGGAAATATTCAAAGTTTTAATAATTTGCAACCCATGGCTTTTATTAGGCGCTCAAGAGAAAATATTTAATGTTGTGCAGGTATCAACTCGGTACTGGTGGCGCTAATGGCCAGTAAAGCAGAGGTGCGCTATAACCCTGACGTCATCGACCCCTTGAAGATCACTGAGTGTGTCAAAGAGCTAGGCTTCACCGCATCTGTTATGGAGAACTATGAAGGCTCAGATGGGAACCTAGAACTAGTGGTAAGTCAACTTAAGTTTGCTTCGGCATTACGTGCTGTATTACCAAGACGAGATCCACTCAACATAGTCATTTATTTTCCACAATATGCAATCCATAAATAAACACACATGCAACCTCTTTTTCAGTAGATTACATGAATCATGTCTGTTCCACACTTCAAACCCTCTTTGATATATATTTTTCGCTCTGTCTACTTCACTGTTCCCCTTCACTTTTTTTTTTCAGGTCAGGGGAATGACGTGTGCCTCTTGTGTTCACAAAATTGAATCCAGCCTCATGAAAGAAAAGGGGATTATATATGCCTCTGTTGCCTTGGCAACCAACAAAGCGCACATCAAGTATGACTCAGAAATGAAAGGGCCTCGAGACATCATCAAGCTGATCGAGGTATTATTTCTGTGCCTGTCTGTTATTTACACATGTGTTATTTTTTGGCAGCATAACTTTTTGCATGCTGACACCAACTGATTGCCAGATCATTTGTGAAATGTCAAATACTTTCCTGCATGAAGTGCTTAATAATAAAGGTATGTAGTGTGATCAGTAGTTTGACTGTTACTTCTAGAATCTGGGTTTCGAGGCATCGTTGGTAAAGAGAGATCGCACTGCCAGTCACTTGGACCACAGCAAAGAAATACGACAGTAAGAAAAGTATTTATTTTTTTGTACATCAACTTCATGCAAGAGCCCCCGTTAATTCCTTAAAGGATTTAAATCCATCCCTCCAACTGACTCGACCACTATTCTTACTTTTTCTCTAACTGTTCTATTTTTGGTTCTGGCCACTGCTAAAAATACTGTTAAGAGTTGGAAACACCCACTCTTTACATTACTCAATGGAGCCTGTTATTACAGCTCCCAGTTCCTCCAGAACTCTATATAGCTGTGGTAATTAGTGCCGGGACGAATACCAATAAAGCCTTGCATTGGTCTAGTTTCTTGTCAACCTGGAGAACTATTTCTATACAAGTTCGTATACAAATGTGTATACGAACTTGGGTTTGTTCAAGTATGTGAAATGTAGATGCAGTAAGGACAGCTATGGAAAACACCCTAACCTTGATCGCAAACTAGAATGAATCAACTTCTAACACACATCTGTCTCCGCTCTCTTAGGTGGAAGAAATCTTTCCTGGTCAGCTTGATATTCTGCCTGCCTGTGATGGGCATGATGACCTACATGATTATCATGGACCATCACATGAATGTTTCACATCAGCACAACGCCACAGCCGAGGATCGCAACCACTACCACTCCACCATGTTCCTAGAGAGACAACTGCTCCCAGGGCTATCCATCATGAACCTCCTCTCATTCCTCTTCTGCGTGCCTGTACAGGTAACATCAGACGGGTTCACTGCACTTTAAAGGTGTACTATGTAACTTTGGGGTTGTAGGAGAAGTGAACATTTTGTCTTTTCATAACTGAATAAACAAACTTTACTCACAGGAAAAGTTGGATCCCTGGAACACTGTTTTGAAGTTAGAAAGCGTCCTGTAGGGTCCACCGTTTTTTGTTTACAAACATAATCTAGTCTTACATTTGTTTCCAGATGTCACAACATAATTTAGTTTGGATTTATGATGAATAAATAAATAGCAAGAATTACATGTAGAGTGATTAAGTTTTTTGTAAACAATGAAACTGCCTAGTGCACCTTTAAGGGAACATGATATCAAGTTTTTGTTGAAAACCAGCGCTTCTCTTTTTCCTCTTCAGTTTATCGGGGGTCGCTACTTCTACATTCAAGCTTACAAAGCAGTCAAGCACCGATCTGCCAACATGGATGTGCTCATAGTCCTGGCTACGACCATAGCCTTCACCTACTCACTGATTGTCCTCATAGTGGCCATGGCAGAGAAGGCAAAAATCAACCCCATCACCTTCTTTGACACACCGCCGATGCTCTTTGTCTTCATCTCCCTTGGACGCTGTCTGGAGCAGATAGCCAAGGTTTTTGCTCATTATCATTATTGGTATATTGATATAATGTTTATTTAAATGCAAGACCTCAATTTAATGGTGTTGTGTGCTTTCTCCTTTCAACCAGAGCAAGACCTCTGAGGCTTTGTCTAAGCTTATGTCTCTACAAGCAACTGAGGCCACTGTGGTCACACTCGGCAGTGACATGTCCCTTATCAGGTACTCTACGCTTTCATATCTTTAGTTTATTTTATATTACACCATATCTTAATGTTTGCAGTTGATATGTCAGTCCAAATGTCTTACATGGCATAGCAAAGATTGTATTATTATAAAAGAATAGAACAAATATTTTTGTCCTTCAAATGAACTCCAGTTATGTTGTTCTGTTTAACTTTAAAAGTCGCTTTGATATGCCCCTCTGATTTCCGAAATATGTGAGACAATTGTGCAAGCTTTTTATTGAAAAATATAACTCTAAAAATAGTGTAGCAACAGAATGGTGCAGTATTAACATCCATGTCTGTGTGTTCCAGTGAGGAGCAGGTGGACGTTGAGCTGGTGCAGAGAGGTGATGTGGTGAAAGTGGTTCCTGGAGGGAAGTTTCCAGTAGATGGGCGGGTCATCGAGGGACACTCCATGGCAGACGAGTCTCTCATTACAGGTTGGTCACAGTGACTTAAGGTCCCAGTACCTATTGCATTGATGAACGGCTCCATACCAGTATTGGAGGCATTATTATACTAAAATGTAAGAACTCAGCTGAAGGAGGTGAACACAAGGGATCTGATCTGACTGTGATTGGTACGCCTTGTAGATGTTTGAACATTCTAAACAATATGAACAATTTGTAACGAGGCAGATACATTTACACTTGTGAGCAATGAGTTGCTCCAGGAAAAGAGATTCTGACATTCAGTCTTTTGAGTTTTTTTTTGTTTCTGCCAGAACACCATTGTTTTTGCTCCAGATGACCTGTAACTGTTTCTTGCTGCCTTGGACTGTAGTGTTTTGTGAGCAGCTGTTGCTTTGTGGCTGCAGGTGAGGCCATGCCAGTGACCAAGAAGCCCGGGAGCATTGTCATTGCAGGCTCCATTAACCAGAACGGCTCTCTGCTCGTCAGCGCTACACATGTCGGCATGGACACCACGCTGTGTCAGATTGTCAAACTAGTGGAGGAGGCTCAGACTTCAAAGGTGAATGTTGTGGTTTGGGGATGTGCACCGTGTCTATGTGGTTTGATGGTCAACGCTCCGGTGTTTAATTTCTTTCTTTTTTTTAAATTGTATTTTCAGGCTCCCATCCAGCAGTATGCAGATAAGATCAGTGGCTACTTTGTACCGTTCATCGTTATCATATCCCTCCTGACGCTGATCGCTTGGATCTTCATTGGCTTTTTAGACTTCTCACTTGTGGAGGAGTACTTTCCTGTGAGTCTTCTTTTTAATCCTGATATCTGACTTCTTATCCCTTCTTGCTAACTAACATTGCATACTACTACAGTCTGTGATTGTTGTTACAATAAGTAAATCCTTATACCGTTATTTTCCTCACCTCCACACTGATGGGAAAAATATAACTCCAGTGATGAAATAAATCGATTTCTGGGCCATTTACATTTTCAAATAGAGTATTTAAGTAAAAATACTGATAATGTGTATTGTGTAATACATTTGAAAGAAAATCTTACAGCCCCATTTCATCCCTGCAGGGTTACGACAAGAGCATTTCCAGGGCCGAGGCAGTCATTCGTTTCGCCTTCCAAGCCTCCATAACAGTGTTATGCATCGCCTGTCCCTGTTCCCTTGGCTTGGCAACCCCGACAGCTGTCATGGTGGGCACAGGAGTCGGTGCCCAAAATGGCATCCTGATAAAGGGAGGAGAGCCACTCGAGATGGCACATAAGGTGCGCTAATGATGACATTCTGACACTCCCTTATGTAGTCAGCCAATTATCAAACACACCAACTGTCAACACGTTATGAAATGGTTCCGTTTTCCTATGTTACAAAACCACATTAGTCTGGAGATATTACTCTGAACATTCAAAATCAAGGCTGACAATATTTTGTTTTACGATTTCTTTTTGTTGTTGTACATCATTCTGTTGGCAGGTCCAGACTGTGGTGTTTGATAAGACTGGGACCATCACATACGGTGCTCCGACGGTTATCCAAATGAAGATAGCTGTGGAGGGTAACAAGATGCCTCGTTCCCGCCTGCTGGCTATCGTGGGGACAGCTGAGAACAACAGTGAACACCCTCTGGGAGCGGCTATCACCAAATACTGCAAACAGGTCAGTCTCTTCCTAAAGACCTAATAACCCCCTATAACGTGGCCTCCATCAAGTACTTGTCTCAAATCACTGTTCCACAATTTGATCTATATTTATAATAGATTTTAATCAATCGTCCATTACTATTTGTGTAGGAGCTGGGCACAGAGTCTCTGGGCGCGTGCACAGACTTCCAGGCCGTGCCGGGCTGTGGCATCCGATGTCAGGTGAGCAACACAGAGAACCTGCTCAAACAGGCCGACAGTGACAGCGAGGACAACAACCAACGCAACAGTGTCCTCGTCCAGATCAGTGACACCCGCATGTCCAACAGCTCCCATCCACTCATCATGGACCCACAGCCACTAAGTACGTTGGGGGGGGGAAAAAAACATTGTTGCACTGACAAATTGGAATTAAGTATTTTTCTAATCATGCATTAAAGTAGTGATACAGTTGTTTGGCTTGGCTTTATGTTGTCTAACCAAAGTGACCTCTGTGTAGGCATCGTCCAGACAGCCACCTACGTTGTTCTGATCGGCAATAGAGAGTGGATGAAGAGGAACTGCTTGCTAGTCCGACCGGATATAGATGAGGCCATGATTGAGCACGAGCGCAGAGGACGCACTGCTGTTCTAGTGGCTGTAGACGGTGAGTTGTACTGTTCTATGTGATTTCTTTAGACTGTTTTCTGTTCCTTACTGACTACTGAGAGTTATGTTCTGGTTCTAAAAAGTTATGTGGGTAAAAAAAAATACTTGTGTTCTTATTGTGAAGCACTTTCATTTGTGCACAGATCTGCTGTGTGCCATGATAGCCATAGCAGACACAGTGAAACCAGAGGCTGAGCTGGCAGTCCGCACTCTAACCAACATGGGTCTGGAGGTTGTGCTCATGACCGGAGACAACAGCAAGACGGCACGGGCCATCGCTGCTCAGGTAAGGACAGAGTTTGGATATAAAGATTAGTGATGCCACAAAGATTAAATATGTGCACAATATTCTTAACTCAGTTGCTTGACATTTTGGTGAAGAATCTGTACTGTCATACATGTTTAAAATGGGGATAGAGTGATACAGTTTGAGATGAAATTACTAGTAATAAAGATATATTATTAACTGTTGTAATCAAATCCTTAGACAATATCTACCCTGGTATAATATGTTTTTTTAAACCATTTTACGGTATTATTGCTCAAGAAGCCATATCGTCCGGTCTTACCATTTTGTGTATTGTGAGTTCCTGAACCTGTCTGTCTCTCTGCCTCTCCCACAGGTTGGCATCAGGAAGGTGTTTGCAGAGGTTCTGCCCTCACACAAGGTGGCCAAGGTGGAACAGCTGCAGCAACAAGGGAAGATAGTCGCCATGGTAGGGGACGGTGTCAACGACTCACCTGCTCTGGCCATGGCTGACGTGGGCATCGCCATAGGAACTGGGACAGATGTGGCCATCGAGGCAGCAGACGTGGTGCTCATAAGGGTGAGGGTTTGAGATTTGAGGATTTATTTTTTTAAGTATGATGTATTCTACAGCACAGGCGTGGTGTAAAACGCAGTATTTACTATTTTCACTGAATCTGTCTCTCTTCTTGACTGTAGAATGACCTCCTGGATGTGGTGGGCAGCATTGACCTCTCTAAAAAGACTGTCAAGAGGATCAGGATCAACTTTGTATTTGCTCTCATCTACAACCTGGTTGGCATTCCCATTGCTGCTGGTAGGTGACGGTCAAAGACGACAAGATTGATTTAAATGATGTCCTCACAATGAAGTACATCATTGAGCATGTTTACATGCACAATAATAAACCATTGTTATCTGATTGATGGAGTTACCAGATTATTCAAGACTCATGTAAAGGCAATAAACTGATATGAAATATTGGATAAAAGCCGCTATTTGATTATGAGAAATCCCACAAACAAAGCTAGCTTTTGGCCTGATATTCCGTTTTCTTCGCCAAATGTATGCCGTTAATCAGGGTTCCTTTGTTCTTTTACATCTGCAAGTGTGTAAACTGGCTGGAACAGCTGTCAACTCGTCGAGATCAATGACAGATTCTTGCTGTTAAATGCTTCTAGTCATGTTCTGCTCATATGCTCAACTGGAAGATGGATAATAATAATTCTGCATGTTTTACAAGTCTAACAACTCCCACATAAAGACAGCCCTGCCTGGAGACATGACGTTTTGATATATAAAAAAAAAAGCTATCAGCAACAGTAGTTTTACGCCATGTACTTAAGAAGAAATTCAACAATTATTTTTTTCATAAATCTTGTTACCAAAGTCAGTGCATACAGAATCAAATCAGATTATTAGCATTACCTGATTATTCCCAGTTATCGGATTATTGTGGTCATGCAAATGTGCTCAATGCAGTGATTTTGACCCACAGCAGTAACATGAGCCTTGTCTATCCACACTACAGGTGTGTTCCTTCCCATCGGTTTGGTGTTACAGCCGTGGATGGGCTCTGCTGCGATGGCTCTTTCATCTGTCTCCGTGGTTTTGTCCTCCCTCCTACTGAAATGGTAATGAGACATTTAATGCTTTGTTGAGCCTATTTTTTTATTTAAAAAAAAATTATAATAATAATCTATGTGCTTTTTGCTTCTCACATTTGCGGTATTCTCGTCTGAAAGCCTTTTTTCAATCCCTTCCCATGTTCTTCACCACCTTTTATTCCCATGTCTTTGTCTAGTTACACTAAGCCCACGGCGGAGCAGTTGGAAGCCAGACTGGGTAACAGCAGCAGGCGTCAGGGCAGCCTGTCAGACGTCAGCGTCCACATCGGCATGGGCGACGTGCGTCGTCCCTCCCCAAAACTCAGCCTCCTGGACCGCATCGTCAACTACAGCCGCGCCTCCATCAACTCCATGCGCTCAGACAAGCACTCACTCAACAGCCTGGTGCTCAGCGAGCCCGACAAACACTCACTGCTGGTGGGGGAGGCGCTGTGTGAGGAGGAGTTCTGCTGAATACCAACAGCCGACTTTTGTACACTGAAGTAGACAGTAACTGCCTTTATTGAAGGCTAGGAATGCGGCGCTTAAAAGGGTAACGTTGAAGAAGTGCCCGGCCTTCTGCTGTAGGTGCCTTAAGGCAGCCCTGTTGACTTGAAGTAAGCTCACATGCCCCATGTTTTCTTTCAGCTCAGCCAGCTTATCACATGCACTTGAGAGCACGCTGGGCTGATTTCTTCTCCATGTGCTCTTTTGTCGAGGTCACTGCCCTCCAGCACACTCTTTGACCAACACTTTGATACTATAATTCTCTTACACTCTGTATGTATGTGTGTGTGTGTGTGTAGGGGTATGAAGCATCTTCAGAGCCTTGAAGCAGGTGTCCACATCCAGGAAGCAGAGAGCTGATCAGCTCTGCCACTGTGGTCCCTCGGCCGGAAAACAATCTTTAACATATATCCAAAGACATTTGAACAGTAGTGCCCTCTGTAAGAATGGACACTACTGGTATATTGGAACACATTTTCCTTGAATGGAGAACTATAATAATAACACTGATGTATAATTTTATTCCAGAGTATTTATATCACTTATTTATCTTGTTTTCATTATATATCTTATGTGAAAAAATTAAGTTGTTGAATCCAAATGCGAAAACATTCATTGATCTCCCAAAATGTGTAATAACCGATGAAGGCATGGCATTAAGAAGTCAATCAAAGAAGTCTTTTCACTTGCTGCAAACTGATGTTTTTGTAAAGAATGCTAACGGAGTGAGTTGAACATGACGTTGTTACATTAAGTGCTGACTGAAGTGCCACCTTGGCAAAGTCCAACACATTCCAAAGATATGACCGTACATGGGTAACCTTGGACATCACGTGCATTAAGAGTGAGAGAGATGAGGTCACCTCCTCACAGCCATGAGAAATGTTGACCGTAAAAGATTGATGCCAGCTGTGAAAGACTCCTATCAGGGATTTTTCTGTACGAGTGTCAACCCTCTGCAATCTTTGGTTAATGGCATAAGACATCTTGTCAATGACTGAACATTATTCCCTCTTAAATCTAGACAGGATGTTACATTGGGTGACATTGTTTGTGCTTGGATTGCTTTTATGTGTTCATTGAAAATGGAAGGTTTTGTTGCTGAGCCAGTTTGTTGTGAAAAGGCCAAATTGTAAATGCATTTTTGTTCTGTATCATCACACTTGAAAAGAGGATGTTACTTTTTTTTCTGAAGAATTTCAACTAGTTCATTGGTCTACTGTACTTATATGATTCAGTGTTGCACTTGATCAAAGAAACCCAGCAGGATGCACAGACTGACCACAGCCGTATCAGGGCAGTTCCACCAAACCAGTTACTGAGAGATGAATTAAGTAGAGGCTTTCATAAAGATCACATGTACAAATTGTAAGATTGAGATTGCACCAATTTCATCTGGTAGTTGCAGACAGCTTCTGTTAAACTGCAGTAAAGTTGCGTCACTTCAAGCTGTGTCAAATCAGGAGAAAATCACAAAGGACCAGCTACTCCTTGAATTATTCTGCCCAAACTTTTTTTTTATGAAAAAAGTCATTAGCTTATCCAACCGCTGTCCCATCATGCATTATGTTTTGTAGCTGTCAGAGCTTGCTGAGTGCAATATTGCCAATCGTTTGTCGTTTGTGTGCATTGCCCTGTAAAGACGTCCATGGGGCTCCAGATGTGTGCTGTGAACATGTTGCTGTTTTTCATAGTCCTGAACATTATGTGCCTTTGAATTGGAATAAATATGCCTTTGTAACGTCGCTCGGCAGTGACCGGTTTCAAACCAGAGGATGGCGCTGTTGAGCCATCAGCTGCACCTAAAACACCACACCACATGATTTCATTAAATTAACTTTATTTCATCCAGTTAGTCTATACATCACATCACCCCAGTGAACTGCAAAACAATCAGATACCATTTATTGTAATGTTTTTTTTAATATATATATAAAATATTAATTTCAATTAATGCATACTGTAAATGACTTATTCCTCTCGAGTGGATTTGTATCGCTTTGGCTGTAGAGACATTGCATTTGATTTGGTAGATTGAAGTTCGTGAATCATTTATTAGGGGGTTAATTTAATATTTTTTTAAACACATTTAAGAGGAATTAGTTCTCGTTAGATGCAGTCAGAGGTGAAGGGAATAATAATTGGAAACGTCTACCAAAGGGCAAGTTTAGTATTAATCATCTTGTCTGGTCGAGGATGTAGTGAAAAGCATTGTAGTCAGGAAACTGAAGAGGTTTAACAAGTTCTAAAATTGTGCAGCAGTTTAAAAATCCTGTTACAACATTGTGCTTTTTTCTGGACTGAAACACACCACAAACAGCTGTAAATGGAAAAATGCTACATTCAGTTCACCTTAAACACTAGAATAACAAACTTCACTTCAATCCGGCTAAAGGGAACACCTCCAACTCCCAACAACAACAGACGATTCTAAAATGAAGTTTACTCATACAGCATTATAATGCAAATAGATTTACAGTATATCAAACATTAAAACACCTTACACAAATTACACACCATGATGAGCAAAAAGATGCAATGGAATCAAAATCAATGCTCACAAGCATTTACTATCACATTTTAAATGCAAACATATGCATTCATTCAAACCATATGATTTAACATACATTTATGTCATTTTTTTAAACTTGCAAAATGAAGATAGGTTTGGTCAAAGATTTGCAATAATATGCTGCTCGTGGATCTCTGTGGCTTCCTCTTTTCCTTCTCACATCCCTGATTTTTCAAAATATCCAATGATGAAAATCTGTCATGTCACCATGGCATACTGTCTCCCATCTGTTATGATCTCGGTCTAGAATTCAACTTTGACATAGTAAAAATACATTAGCTGTAAATGTTGGACTTCAACTTGAGACAACGTGACAGCCCGTTTAAGAGCGCCATCTAGTGCCGATCTAGTCCCACACAACACAATGTACACCAACCGTGTACAAATATAGCATCTGAATAGTGTCTACTGCAGGACAGGAGCAGAACAAAAGTTCAGACATCAGCCTGCACCTGTGTTAACAGCAACATATAACTGCAAGGGGTTGTTAATGATACAACATTCTAGCTGAGAACTCTAAGGTCAAAGTAATGTATTAAAAGTCCACGTAGCGGTTCATGATGGCAAACGTCATTTTTAAAAACAAATATTCGTCAGATAGATCCTTCAGTGTATCACCCTCGCTTTAAGAATAATACTATGAAAATGTGTTGTCGCCCCCTCCCACCCACCTAATATCTTAATAACAATATGATACAACTGCTGCATGAATCTAATATGTGTCACTTTGTGCTTAGGATGCTGCATTCAGGTAGGTACAGAACATAGTTACGTAGATACTGGATAAGTGTGTAAGGCATGAATGAGTTGTTGGATTTTGGTGCTATCAAACACTGTGATAATTCAATCCTGGATCAACAGCTATGATTGATGAGGGATGAGTTCATTGTGAACCTGTGTGTTTGGCTCAAGTTATTATTATTAACACCAAGTTGTCACCACCGTTGAGCTCTCCTGAGTGTAGCCTCTGTTTGAATATACAGATCATTTATCTGGAAACGATGGGTCAAATCCCACAATACTTGTACGTACAAGGATTGGTTTGTTCATGCATGTTTGGCAAATAGAATAAAAACCATGATAAACACTGGTTATTAAAGACATACTATAGCACCATGTCGGCCCATCAATGGTTGCCACCGTCATAGCATCACATCATGGGGTGGATCCCTGGAGACTTATTTTTTAGATTCATAATTACACGCGAAGAGAAGAGGCCTCAAAGCTCAATGAATTTGACTCATTTGGCAAAAATGGACTGAATGAACTAGTTAATGTGAATGTCATTCTTTGTAATCACACTGTGAACAGTAGGTAAGTGGTAGTAATTGTTGATGATGAGGTCTTAAAAAAACAAATTAAATGCGAGTACAGATTTGGCAAATGCAGGAACTGCAGAGGTCTTTGATGATTCAATGTCCTGATTATAATCAGATATTATACAGGTTAGAAATGAGCTGACCGCCAGCCTTAGGTAGCAGAGTATAAAAATGGTTTGGCTGTGACTAATGAATGACATGTCACTTACTTAAAAAAAATTAAAATACTGCACGTAAAAACAACCTTACATGATACTGTGTCCGTCATGATAAACATACAGTACATTTCATCCGGACCAGTCGGACAAAATCTTGTCTAGCGGTTACGATAAAAATCAACAATCACATTGACAAAAGCAAAGATCTCGTCATGAGGAGACTGACGGATAGAGGGAGTCCTCAGGTCTGATCCATCAGAACAATGGAAATGACGAGACTCAAACTTAACTTTGGCACACTGAATGAGGAGGGGCTGGTGGAGAGGGGGAGGACCGAGCCTGCAGCTGTGTTATGGCAGTGTTTGGATGACGGGGCGGACTGCACACTCATAGCCCTTTGTTGAAGTAGACCCTCTCCACTCCCGGGTGGTTGGCCCGGATCTTCTCCTGCAGCTCCGGCTCCAAGCGGCTGACTGAAATAGAGCTGGATGGGACGGGTAGGAATGGGAGAAATGTAAGGGGTCAGTGGGGTCAAACACACATACTGTAGGAGTGTTGTGCAACTTTTCAAGCAGAATTAATCATGCAAACTCAGCTATTAATCGAGTAGAGAAAAGGAGAAGTGACTCATATCAAAGTGTCAAGTTTGAATGTTTCACTCACCTCTTCTGTGGGAACAATGCACAGCACAGTGGAGTGGCAAACACCAGGCTGAGGAAGAAACAGAGTGAGAGTAAATTACATTGTGTAGGCACTGCATGTTTCATGTGTAAAAGCTATCCAAGATTCAGACTCTGTGCGTACTATGTGTAAACGCTGAAAAAAAATCGTATGTTAATACACAGCCTAGGCTCTGTAAACGGGCATGTTGCTAGCAATGGTGGGCCCCTTTGTTTAAGGCCACTAGACACAACAAGGTAACTTAAATGTAGCAGATTACAGCTTTAAGTGAATTAGATGCCTGCCAAATCAATTGACAAAAACATACTTTAGTCTAATTTAGCAGTATAAACACACAACAATTGCCTACAACAAACAAACATATTACAAGGAGAGCAGTGTGTGTGTGTGTGTGTGTGTGTGTGTGTGTGTGTGTGTGTGTGTGTGTGTGTGTGTGTGTGTGTGTGTGTGTGTGTGTGTGTGATTGGGCTGATGTGCTGCTGAAATCACTGTCCTGTTATTTGAGCCAAACTACAGGAATGTTACACATGATTTTTTAAATTGGTGTCTTGAGGTCACGAGAGGCAAAGCGGAGCCAGGAAACATCAACTAAGCACGTGGGAGGATATCTGTGTTTCGTTTTTCAGAGAACGACAGGAAGTGATCTGTGTGGGCATGTGTTGGTTTAACTCACTGAAAATGTTGTAGACACTCCTGCCTGTCTACTACCACTACCAGTTTACTGCTGACTGAATTACTGGTCCACAGAACTCACTCTATCTCATTAAAGTGGGACAGTCTTAAGCTTCATTGACTTATGAGCACATTCCTCTTGAGATGCGCCCCAGTATCTCGAAGGCAATGTTGAACGCGACATAAATCTTTGGATTATTGACAGTTGAATGGTTGAAAATGTTCAGAGGAATTTCACGGTGCCACCATCTCTGACCACTCACCAGAATCCCACCAGGCCCACTTGAATAGGTGCACTCATCCATGGGAACTTCTGAAAAGAGCAAGCAGAGGAGAGGAAAAAAAAATGTGTGAGGGGCCACAAAGAGCAGTGGTGAATTCCTAAACTAGAGTGGCCTCATCATGTCCTATGTGCTCTTTTCACCCCTCTGATTAAAAACAGAAACAGTAAAACAGAAAACCGTTTTAGGAATTTAACGTAAAACCTTTGCATCATTTTAAATTTGCGACAATGACGTTTATGTTGAGGAAGTTACTGCAGTAAAGTGAGTGTCCCTTGTGTCTTAAAAGGAGAAATATGCCTACCCTCAGGAAGGCCTTCTTTTCCAAGTGGTTCATTAAAAACGGGGGGATGGCTGAAAAGACACAAAATAAAAAGTATCACTACACAGTCCAATGTCAACAGATTTTTAGCAATAATCTAACAAAATTGGTGGTTTTAAACTTATATTGTTGTTTTCCTTAGTTGTCAGTGAGAGGTTAATACACATTGGAGCAGGTCTAATTGAGTAACTGCACTGAGTAGACAAAGATATTCGTACCCATTCCTGGAGAAGCCATGAGAATTCTGGAGACCACGACCTGAGAGATGGCCTGCTGTGCAGCGTTCGTTGACTCTCCTAACCGGTTGTCATTCTCATCCGTTATGGGGATGCCGTGTTTAAGTTCCCTGAAGACGAAGGGGCAAATCAAATGAATATCATTTTAGGACACCTATGAAGAATGACCTGAAAATCTTGTATGTCCAGGGCCATTTTCACTTATACTGTAGTGTTGTGTCTTTGCAAGGTCAAAGCCATTGTGTATTTCAATTGTCAACATGTTGTGCTGCATCCTCTTCCTTACCTCTGTCTCATCAGTGGGATGTTGATACAGTTAGCAGCAGCTACAGCAGCAAAGGGAACGAACCGTCCAAACAGGGGAGAGATGTGCTAGAGGAGGAGGGAAGAGGCAAAGAAGAACAGGAGGGGGGGGGACAAATGAATCACTTGGCTCTACTGCAGCCCGACAGCACGTTACGCAGGTCATAGATGTCAGGTGTTATACATGTGTAGTTTTCTATCATAAACCAGGACGTGTAACACAAAGTCACTGTATAAGGCTGGGAGGACAACATGCCGATACCGGAGCACGACCCTGTAAATAATACGGCTCTTCCACGACAAAGAGAGCATCGGTGCGTGGCTAACTTCCCAAGTCAGCACACACACACACACACACACACACACACACACACACACACACACACACACACACACACACACACACAGTGTGCGGTTTGCGCTTGATACATTAAAATGAGCTGTGGATGTGGGTTAGATGAACTGATACCTTTGTTAGTGCATTTAGTCCTAGAGCGGTGGCAACTGCCCCTGTGGTGGCAGACACATAAGCGGTGCCAAGCTGACTGCAAACAAAAAGAGGCATTGGTCACATCACACAAAAATACTGTGCACGCAACAATTTTTTTTTTGTATTTAATAGGTGTTAATACGAGCTGCTGTCAGTGCCAAATCGTCTGCCTCTTACCTGACTGATAATGGAGCATCACCGCTCCGGTTGGTATAGTTGACTATTGCGTTGAAAGACTGGTTGATCCACTGCCAGAGCAACACAGCTGGAGTTGTCCTGCAAAGATTCACAAGAAAAGAGTGTCGTTAGTACGAGAGGAAAACCATTATGTCTTATCAGCTAAAGGTTGGATTTTCAAGCCAGAGTGCTGGTTTTAGAGAGAAAGTATAATGAAACAATGGTTATAAATATTAGCTTACTTGGCTGAAAAAAAATATTCCTTTCAGGTCATTCAGTAATGTAAAACTATACGTTTAAGTTGTAGGGGATACTATGAGGGCATTTTCACACCCAGCGTTCCGAAACAAGGTTTGTCCTTCCTTCCATTGTATAGTGTTGATCCTCTTAGGTTTGGTTTCACATTGTAGTTCTGCAAGTGCACTAAAGAACTTTCCATGACATACCAACGTTAGGGATGCACCGATCCACTATTTTTAGTTCCGATCCGATTCCGATATCCGGGTTTTGGATATCGGCCGATACCGATACTGTCCGATACGATATCATAATTGGCAGACTATGCAATATTTTAATGAAAATATCAATTATAGAGTCACACAAAATAAATCCTTCTCAATGATCACTTCTGTCCCACTAGAATATGTGGTGGTCTGTTTGTCTGAACAGTCTTCCTCTCTCTGGCTGTATTTTACATAGTAGAATTTGTCACAGTGCAGAAGCCTCTCCACTTCCTTGACTTGGGTTAGCTTTGGTTAGGTCACTGGCTAACAAACTGATATGTACTGTATGTCAAAATAGAAAGTGGTGTCCTCTCTCCCTCCACCGAACGTCGGCGCATGCTCGCACGACTCGTTCGCTCTTTCATAGTAAAAAAAAATAAATAATAATATTTTATTTTTATTCTATATCGGAGCTGTCAGTCCGATATCCGATACGCAGATTTCGGCCATATCGGACCCGATACCGATACTGGATCGGATCCATCCCTAACCAACGTGCCATCATCACCTACGCTGCGTCTCCCTATACTGGACACTGATTGCTTTGTAGAGGTGCGTGTGTCTGAAGTTGACTTGTCAGTTTGGTGTGTAGCCTTTTTCCAGTTTGAACACAAGAATGTTGTTGCCAAGATAAGAATGATATTAGTATGGCTTTACATCCAGGAAATGCTTTCACTCTGAAACAAACAGAACCATGGTGAAGTTTAATCCTTTTTTAGTCAGAACATTAGTCCAGGTGTTTGGTGCAGACCAAGGTCCGGGGGCGGTTTATCATCTGTCATTTTGGTTCGGGTCAAACCAGAAAAGACCGAAATACTGGACCAAACGAGGTGGGTGTAGAAGTCCCCTGGGCCAAAAAAGAACTACTTTGGTCCCAATAATCCAGAGCTGTGTGAGAGTGAGCCAGCATGCGCAATATAAAAAGGACCCTGAAACTGGGGTAGCTAAATGGAATTCAGCCACCATTCGTTTGATTACTTACACCTGTGTAGTTCCTACTGTGTCAAAATGTCACCTGTGTTTCATTAGTTCCAGCATTAGTAGCAGCAGTAGTATTAGTGTATAGGATTAACTTGAAGCTTCAGTGCCAGTGTCACTGTTTTAACATATAATCCGCCATGTTCTTACCTGTAAAATGTCATCATGCAGCCGGTGATGGTCATGTTCATGGGAACCTGCGCCGACATGCGGCCGATAAGAATCATCTTCTCCCCAGTGTCGGGGTGGAAGGCCGAGTCAAACACATACTTGGCTCTCCACAGCTCATCTTCGGTCAGGCCTGGAGTCACTACACCTTTCCTTAGGGGGTGGACAGTGAAGGGGACATGTGTAAGGCAAGAAATAACTCAACCGACAGCGGCACTGAGTACAATATGCATCCTTTTCTGTGGTGAACTGGTTTACCTGTAGTCGGTGATGACTGTGTGTGCGTGATCTAGTTGTTCGTTGGTGAGGAGGATGTTCCTGGGGTCTGTGACGGTGAAGAAATGCTTAGCCCGACCTACAAACGTGCTCTGGTCCCACCGCGGCTCCTTGATGTTTATGGAAGTGGATAGCTCGGCTGCCATGTTTATCTGCAGAAAAGGAAAATGGAACAAATAATCAGGTCAGGTCATTTATCAGCGCATATAGGAAAAAAGTAGGCATGATTCTTTGAAGGTCAAGTTTACAGACGCCTTTTCCCCGGAGTAAATCAATGGAAGCGTATGAGACAAACGTGCTGGATCAAAGCTCAGATTCTGACATTGGGTTAGTTATCTGGGATACCAGTGTTTCATAACTGTATTGTATCAGGCTGATATGAACTGATAAGTGTTGCAGGAGCGCAGGGCCCTGCTCCAGCTCTGACCCTGGGAGTTTACGGCCCTTAACTTCTCGTTTTCTTTTGCAGACACAAGTCAGCGGAGGAGAACTCGTGGAAATAAAGCCCCTGTCTGGATCGCCCGTGCTGCTTATTCAGCATAACGTTGCCATGGCGATGGCTGACCTGACACAAGGGCTGTGAAGCACTAAATTGCAAAGCCCCATTATGAGCACACACCAACCCCCCCAAACCAGGGCTGAAAGCAGCGGCTCTCGGAGAGCCACAAAGGCCTCTGCATGCCACAGAGAATAGCTGAACAAAGTATTTATTATGTGAATGAATCAATAAACTACTAATTGTAAAGGGGGTTGAGTGAGAAAAGGCACAGTGGGTTATGCAATCTAAGCCTATACCCACCACCAGTGAGCTCCCCATTCCAACTTTATGCATATATGATTTCACAATCCAGAAAACCAGATAAGACTGGTCTGCACTGAATGGACACTGCACTGAACTATGTAAAACATCAGCTTTGTGGATGTGCTTGCTGCAGCTTCCCCCTAGAGTGTGTGGGTCCACATAACATAACCCAGTCTGATCTGGTTTTTTAACCATTCATGCACGCTCAGGGTGAACTCCAAAGTGCAGCAAGTCGGTGCATGGAGCTGGAGCAGCAGCAGCATGATGAAACACAACCTGAAATTGCACCAAAGATGGCTGCTGGATTGGCAAGAAAAGAGGAAAGTCTTCTGTTGTTCAGCTGGCGGCGTGCAGGAGGCGTGCTGTCGCTTTAAATCGAATTTCACTCCACGGGGTTCTCACGAGATGACAACAGCCCCTATTCTGGGTCTAACTAAAGAAAAAAATAGAAGAGACCCACACCACAAGCTGCTTGAACAGCGGTTACAGGTTCTGTCACCCCCCCTGGTTCATAGCAGTGATATAATTATTAATGTCTAATAAAAGGTGATTGTCAAAGCACTGAACTCTGGACTGACATGGACCTTGATCTATAAACGCTGGCTGCTGCTTCTGCCCTCGCTCTCAACCAATCAAAGGAGGCTTTCGTGGCTACACATTAACCTGCAATTCACAACACCTGCTTATAATGAGATAAATCAAACGGCCAATGCAGCATCTCATGACAGCACATATTTTAAACATCATTTCTTTTGTGTGTCTGGCATCTATTGCATTGTGGGGGAAGGTTGCTTTCTGCGTAAACAATGACTGGATACGGTTAATTGTTCAAGCCGACGTAGACCAGTCAGATCTGGACTGTCACTGGAGGGTTTTTTTTTGCATCCGAGCAAAGCAATTTAACCTTTGCCAATTAATAAAAATATCAAATATCACCATTATTTCCACTAAAGACCAATTAGGCGCTGCATCTGTCCAGACCCATGATTGTCCAGCTGTGCGCCCCAGATTCAACTAGTATCAGCCTGCCACATCCACACATCAGGCGGGCTTCTCAAGGAGACAACCCCGTCTCACTTACACTTTCCCCGGACCTAAGACCCAAAGTACACGCTGATCCTTTCTACGCCGACGCCTCGTTGGACCCATTTTTGGAAATAAAATGCACAGGTTACTTACTGCACTGTGGGCTCCGGCGGTCCGCGAGAGGTGTCCCTGAAAGGCTGCAGCCAGCTAATTTGACATGCAGCAGCGTCAGCGCAGCCACAGAGCACGGGGAAGCACACCCGGCAGCGTCACGAACTTCACCGACAAAATAAAAGCCCTTTCTCAGAAAAGCAATTCCACACTGGAAAAAAAGACAGGAGCTGAATTGATAGGCAACTAAAGAAAAAGAGTTGTTTAAATTATGTGTTGATTTGGAACTCATATTATTACATTGTAAACATTGTAGGTCAAAATCTGAGGTGATACATTGTTTCATTTCACTTCTTCCTCAGAAATGATGCTTTTATTTTCAGCTGCATGCTGAGCCCTACATCCGTTAACGGTCTGTCATTTCCGCCACCTTGATTCACAAGCAGTAAATCATTAATAACTGCTAAAACTTTGGATTTACACACACGCACGCGCGTGCACTAGCCTTCCATTGATACGAAGCACTAATATTTTGTGGAAATGTTATTCATTAATTAATGAGAAAAACATACAACATGTAGCCTAACACAATTGAGCGCAAACTAGCCCCATATTATTGTATTATATTGCCATATTTCGACCCTGTGTCAAAATTATGATATAGCAAACTGTAATGCAAATGAAATTATAAATTATAAATACATTTAATTACCCGACTTCCTGAACAGATTCAAAGTGTGGCTGATTATCCTATCAGAGCTAGTTATCACTAGCTGCTTTTGGGTGTCTGTTTCCATCTAGTGGTGACTGGGGAGAGGGAACGTTGCCACAAACTCTACCTAAAGGAAATAAATGACGAAGCAACTTCAGTCTTTATTTCGTATAGCTTTGGCTGCAAAACATTGAATTGTTTAATTATGTATTTCTCTTTTTACAACTGAACTGTCATTTGTGCCAATATTGCCCACTTCAATGGAAATGCATTAACTCCCATACGAGACAGCAGAGCAGAAAGAGAGCTACTTAACACTATAACAGGGTATAAAAGAGAACATAGTCTGTCAAGTGCTGTGTGATAAAAATCAAATACAAAAGTGCAAAGAGAACAGATTCACTTCCGACGGCTAACCCTATCGTCTCACTTCACAAAATAAACGGTTGCGCTTTGGTTACAAAAAGAAAAAAGAAATTCACATTATATTTACTGCAACCTTTGATTTGAGGCCATGCCAAGTGAAAGATGCAGCTTACGTACTGTATGTGGCAACACACTCAGGTCTTCATTAAAAGCCTAACACAATGATTACTTACATTTAGTTGTTATTCTCAGCGTTATTCAGGTTTCCTGACAAACCAGCAGGTATTGTGACAGTATTGTTCATAGTAGCAATCATTTCTAGCAATAAAAACATGCACAGAGAGGAAAAAGTTGAAACGATGGTGGTGCTTAGCTAGATGTGTTTTCGTTTCCATTTCACTGTGATTATGGCACACATTTCTTCTTTTGGTCCATGGGGTTATATGAATGCTTCCTTTCTCAAGGTGTAGCCTTTCACCATCCTCACCAGTGAGATTTACAGGAAATAGTCTGGTGTGCGCCGTGTCACATGGGGCTCTCCTCTGCGCGGAGCAGGGTCAAACTGTAAGCTGAAACAACCAAAGAGAAGGACTCACATTATGAGAGCTTTCCTCAATTACAAATTATATATATATATATTATAATCAAGTTTATGTAAAAAAAATAAACACTACTTACAAGGAGTATTTCAGTGTGTCATCAAGTTCCATGATTGCCGCCTGGTTACCACAACGATAGCAATAGTTTGGTGCGCTGAAGATGGTCACAACATTGCGGTCGTGGCACCAGTTATATCCCTAGATCAAGAGAGTACTTGCATGTTATCTATTTCACATAAAATGTAGTTTCTGTCTTAAAAATAGAATTAACTTTCAGCGAATGAACAACGTTAAATTACCTCCATCACCAGCTGGTGGGCTCTTGACACCAAAGTTAGGCCGTTGGCGTGGTTGAAAGTCTCAGAAATGTCCTGCCCGAAGGTGTAACCTGCACCACGGGGTGAGATGCCCCAGCCACCACGGTCGTCTGGGTCCGACCATAACAAGTCACACATTGGACCCTGAAACATGGAGGAGACATCAGTGGTGTTGACCTACAGTTTTGGGACACTAAAAAAAACTACACACAACAAATTAACTTAAATGCTTTATTCATTTTTTTCTCATTTAGAAATATCAATTAATCTGCTAACTTTCTTTATCTATCATTCGATCTAGAAAATTGTTTGTTTTGCAGAAAAGAAGAAATTTACATTTTTGCAACAAAAACATATTAAATGGTTACTAAGTCATTATAACTGCTGCAGATTAATTCTCTATGGATCAACTCATCTTTTCGACACAAACTTTTATAATAAAATCTAAAGAATGTGCATGTATAGCAGACTAATGTAAAAATTAAAAAAATTATTGGAGCATCCTTGCAGCTACATGCACCAGCAAACGGCTAAACATAACTATTTTAACATCCATATGTTATAGCAGTAAATAACAGGATGCTTTTTTTATTTTTATTTTTTTTAAGATATTTTTTTGGCATTTTTATGCTTTATTGACAGTGCAGAGAGACAGAGGTGAAATGGGGCAGAGAGGGTAGTGACATGCAGAGAACGACCGCGGGTGGGAATCGAACCCGGGTCTGCTGCTGAGAGGGGGACGCCTTACCAAAGGCGCCCCCAACAGGATACTTAATCATCTAGAAGGGGCCTTCAAGAGAAGGTCCTCTAATGCCAATTCTACATGGACTGAATTTACCTCGTGAGGAACCTCCTGCAGGCGATCCAGCGCTCTGATGTGTTCCAGTGTGTCTATTGAAGGGGACAGTCCTCCATGGAGGCAGAAAATCTTACACAAGAAAGAGACAATAAATAGCAGAGTCCCCTCGGTCTGAGCTTTATGTCACATATGACATCTGAATACACACGCTCACCTGGTTGTCTACCAGCGCAGTGAGGGGCAGATAGTCAAACAGATCTGTGAAGTACTTCCAAACGTTGGCATTTCCATATTTCCTTAAGCACTCGTCGTAGAAGCCGTACACTTGTGTGATCTGTCTGCTCTCATGGTTCCCTCGGAGGATAGTGATTCGTTCGCGAAACCTCACCTACAGAGAGGGACATTCAAAAAATATATATATTAAACAAAGCAAGAACATTTGTCTTTCCCTGAACACCAAATTCATACCCAACTTGCTTATATCACAGCATCAGTTTTACCTTAAGGGAGACCAGGAGAGAAACTGTCTCCACAGAGTAGTAGCCTCTGTCCACATAGTCCCCCATGAAGAGGTAGTTAGTGTCTGGAGACTTGCCCCCGATCTTAAACAGCTCCATCAGGTCATGAAACTGACCGTGGACATCTCCGCAGACTGTCACTGGACATCTCACCTCCTGTACATTGGACTCCTTTGTCAGGATCTCTTTGGCCTTTAATGAAGGGCCAAGGAAAGAAAAACACAGGGTTATGATTAACAGGTAACATGGTGCAGTGTGGGAGTGCACATGTTTTTATTATTACATTTTTCTATACAAGCCAGGAGACACTGAATATTAGTCCCTTTTCAGATTGTGAAGTGATGCAGCACATCATAATACAGTGTGCTGCTGTGTGGTAGTGCCAGTGCACTCCAGTGGGTGAAGAGATTGCAACTAGAGGTGGGCGTAGCTAGGGAAAACATTCGCAGGCATGCTCCTCCATCTTCTTCTTGGCCAGTGGCTTCTCATAGCAAAAGCGCTGCAGCCAAATGGTGTGCTCCAAAAGCGAGGCCACAACATGCATTAGCGACATGATTCAGGAGATGTCACAGCTAACGGTCCACTAGCATTGCTACTAGCTCCTTACCTTCTCACACAGGACTTTGACCTGATTCTCAGTTAGCTGTTTGCACTCGTTCAGCTGTTCAATCCATCCGTCCAACTCCTTGGTGAATGTCTTGTCGTCCATGCCTAGTTTGCCGTCAGCTAGCGAGCCGACCAGCTTGAAAGCTCCTCAGGAAAACGCTTCGCTATTTAGTTATGTTTTTAGATGGCCCCGTCTACGCAACGTCCTCACCACAAGCTCTCTGGTCATTCGCAGTTTGTGTGTGTTTGTGCGCGCGTGTGTTTGTGTATGAGTGTGCGCGTGCTCTGCGATAACGAATGCGTCAACCGCCCTTATATTACTGCCTTGAGTTTGGTAGGGACTCGTGTGTTTTTAAGTTAAAATTATACAGAAATTATGAAAGCTACTTGTCCTCGTTAAACAACCAAGGTCATACATGTAGCTGTTATTGTCGCAAATAGGCTTTAGAAGAACCTTGGAATTGTTTTTAGATTGCAACCTGCCAACTCTGGTCCAAAGCTAGGCTGGTACCATATTAAACATTATTTCAAGAGGGATTTAAATAAAATTCCTCGTTAGTTGTCAGTGCAGGTTAATTCATAATGTGTTTTTCTATCCTCTTTAGTTTATTAAAGTCAATTTCTTGATATCAGTGATTAAATAAATGGAATTTGGTGGTTGTTTTGTAGCCTATGGAAGCCCTAAATAGACAGTAATCATACATTTTCCCTTTATAGGCCTAGCCTATAATTTAAATTCGGTTTTCCCGCGATGGTGAGTTCATTAGCCTCTTTCTTTCTTTCTTTCTTTCTTTCTTTCTTTCTTTCTTTCTTTCTTTCTTTCTTTCTTTCTTTCTTTCTTTCTTTCTTTCTTTCTTTCTTTCTTTCTTTCTATCTTTCTATCTTTCTTTCTAGTCTATCTATCTATCTATCTATCTATCTATCTATCTATCTATCTATCTATCTATCTATCTATCTATCTATCTATCTATCTATCTATCTATCTATCTATCTATCTATCTATCTATCTATCTATAGCCATGTCTGTCAGAAAAGATTAAAAAGTAAAGAAGGCTACTTTAATTTGCAACATTGATATGATCAAATAGCATGATTTTTCCATGTATCAGAATAATGTGGCAATGCTACTTGACATATTTTAAGCATATTAAAAACATTTTGTGGCTTTAGGTTTCCACGGTTTCCCTCGCATGTCAGAATGGTCAGAATGCGCCACGTTGAAAAGACTACATTACCCACAACTACAGCCTCCTACTCTAACGGACATGCGCACTCGCTCGCTCTACTCAGCACAGCTGTAGGAGAAAATGGCAGCACACATGCTAGGACAGCAGGTAAGACGTTCAATGATTTTCACGATTTCAACAATATTACAATAGTTTTGTCCGACAATATTATGTCTAAAAACATGTCTGAAGGACTGTATTCCCTCTGAAGACCCGGAGGTAAAGCTGAATTTCCAAAATATCCACACGACGCTTTGCACTTGAATGACTGCTAACGGCGTTAGCCTACATGCTAGCTGTCTAAAGTAAATGGTACAACGCGTACCTAAAGTTCATCAGCTTAAGCTCTGGTTTTCTCTGTGTTGATGATTATGCATTTTATCCTCATCTAGGCCCGCCAGTTCAGCACGTCTGTGGTCAGACCAATACTGGTCAAGGTAAATGCCGTCAGATTGCATGAAGCATAACCTTGCATAATATAACCAAAGTTAATGGTCGCTGGAGATTTTAATCTGTTGTATTATGTCCTCCTAGTCTCCCCTCACGGTGTATGGAGTGGAGGGCCGCTATGCCACTGCTCTGTTCTCAGCTGCCAGTAAGAAGAAACAACTGGAACAAGTGGAGCAGGAGCTGGTGAAAGTTCGGGTAAGTCAGAAAATAAATAGGGCACTATAAATGTGGAGGTCAGTAGATGATGAAAGTATTGTTTTCCTCAACATTTTAAACCCATTACCAACAATATATAATGTGTGTATCACTGTTGGTATTTGAATTGATCAGTGTCATAAATTGTTCAAATTAACGAGTTATTTATTTACAGTGTCATACATTTATGAAAATCGATAAATGTGCATTGGGATAATGATTGAATGATGATGCTATATAATCCATGCACTTTCAGCCCAACCTGCCTTTTCTCCTACTACATAACCTTTATTGCCATTTTGTTTTTCAGGCCATTATCAAGGACCCCAAGCTTTCCAGTATCATCATGAATCCTCATGTTAAGCGTGCCCTCAAGCAGAAGACTTTCACTGCTGCTCTCACGAAGGCCAAAGTTTCACCCATCACCATGAACTTCATCAGTGAGTGATCACTGCCTACTGCTGAGTGGCTCCATTGCTGCTATGTGTCTGGCCTCTTCTTTAGGCTTTGCATTATCCTAAGTAGACCATACTAGACCATGTGTTTAAGTGTTCATTCAAATTATTGCGAAAGGCTCACCTTAACATTTTACTTTTTGGTTTCTTATCGTAAGCCAATTGCATTAGTATCACATGTAATGCTCGGAAGGAAAAAATATGTTTTTTTTAATGCAACAACTTTTGTTTGCCTCATACAGATGATCTTTTTTATGATTAGTGCCAAGTTAAAATGTAAAAACAGACTCTTTTCATCTAGGACAATTGCATATGTAATATATAGTTTAGCCTCCATGCACACAATTAAACTAAAATCAACTGCAGCTCTTAATGCCTTTCTTGAGTTCCTGTGACCTCCATATAGAGGTCACTGCTAAGGACTGTCAGACCCAATGACTACGCTCTCATTATACAGCTGGTTTGCATATTTTACCATTTGGGTGGAAGTGTGTTTGGGAAGGGGGTGTCGCTATTTTTTTGGATTCATTTGGGGCATACATTTAAAACATGTTTTAGGAAGTTTCAAATCGAATAGGAAAACTGTACTTGGATAAAAACATGCACTCGGGTGTGCATCCACGCCGACCTGTGATGTGAGGGCTTTTAATCCTGACAAAAACGTATGCTTTTCACAGATTAAGCCATGTAAGGCTAATTAAATTATGTAAATAATAATTATTTCATTTTGACAGGTCAATTGTAAGCTCCACTATGCATTTCCCACAGCAGCATTACTGCTGCATCGGAGTACTGTATTGATTTTTATGATGGTCTAAACTGGAGCGCATGTTTCTATATATACATTTTACGCTTACATTTAAGCGTAAAATGTATATTGCAGGACCAATTGGAAGATATTACTAACAAATCTTTATTTTTAGCTGATTTAGTACAATGTGAGTGCCGTTTACTATAAATTTATACTAGTAAATCTAAAGTATATATATTCTCAACTTGAATTTGTCAGATGTTGATAAAGAGAAATGGACATGGGTTACTTGCTCAAACACATCCTGCTTTTTGTTTTGCAGATGTTTTGGGTGACAATCGTCGTCTCCCTTTAACTGGTGATGTCATCACTGCTTTTAACAAGATGATGAGCGCACACCGTGGAGAGGTCCCCTGCATCGTCACTACTTCTCATGTAAGAAATGGACAGACGTGCATTATGTGTGTCCCTGATGTTAAATCTCCCACACATCAAATATACAGTCCTGATTATCATTCACTTATAGGAATGAATTGTATCCTTTTAACTATATACTGTATATCATTTTTTCCCACTTCAGCCTTTGGATGAAGCTAGTCTTGCTGCCCTGAAGGTAGCTCTCAACGGCTTTCTTCAGAAGGGTCAAACTATCTTGCTGCAAACAAAGGTAAATTGTCAATGCATTTCCCTTGTACTTGCTGTGAATTAATGGTGATTTTTGAAAAACACACTGACATCAATTTAATGATTCACCAATAATAATTTCACTCCATCGCAGTAATCTGTCATATCAAACTGTTATCTCCTCCTCAGTCGGATTCCTCAATACTGGGAGGCATGATCGTCAGTATCGGAGACAATTACGTGGACATGTCCACCAAAACAAAGATCAGGAAGCTGACCGCGCTCATCAAGGAAACTTAAGTCCTGTGGACTTAGATTGGAGACCAACATTGGGGAAATGCTGATAAATGTAAATTGCTAGCTGTTCTGGCACTGCAGTTGATCCATAAATCCAGTGTCTGTGCTTAAATTCATATGGATGTTAATAAAAAGTATACAAAATGGAGAATCACCCTTTGTTTGTTGTTGTCATTGTGTAACATGTATGTTCATATTTCCAAACAATGACCATACTGGTCATAATTATCTGAATGCATGAGTTAGTTAGTTAATAGTGACTGAAAATTATGTATTTTCTGAAGTAGTTTCCATTTTAATATTGACAATATTGTAACAACAGGTCTTTGTTTAATATGAGCATTTCTGCAGAACCACATTGGATGATTTGTCTACTACGTTTCAGGGAAGCGATTGTGCGCATGCGCGGTTAACGCATCCTGTTTTATACAAAAAAAATCCAGGCGAAAATGGCTGCCTCTCTGATCTAAACCTCTGCTTAAAGGATTAAATGAGAATGAAATAGCCAGCAAAAAATATCAGTCCCGTTTCAAGACCGCACCGATGGAGGTCAGGACGTAGTTTGTGCAGCGCCTGCTTAAAGAAGATGTGGCTATGAGAGAAGGAAAATGTATGCGACTCGAATTTAACCCTTACCAGTTCAACATCCACCAAAAAATAAGGTAGGCTGCGTACAATTTTTAATTTACGTTCTCAATATAGGGTAGCACATTGGGGGAAACATTCAGTTTTGTGCATGCCACCTTTTAGGTTTTCCGAACTACAACTGTAGTTTACGTCGCTTTGTCTTGACATCACTTGTGTTTTGTGTTGCAACGGTAAAAGGCCTGTGTGCTCCACCAAAAGTAAGCTGCTAAAAATGCTTTGTCTTGTGACAGCATACACGAGTGGATGTGTAGCCTTTCTAACCTTATGTTCCCGTTTCTCTCCAACAGAAAAATGATGCACCAAGTGACCAACAGCAACAGTGACTATTGTATGACTGGGCTGACAGAGGAGTGTCACCCAGCCAGCCACTTTGATCTATGTAGCACACAATCCAACAAATTCTACCCATCTCCCCTAACCCCTGGTTTACAGCTGTCCCTGGCAGGCCTCGCCCCTTTGCCACAGGGCATGCACAAACCTACGGCATTTCAATTGCAAGAAGCCCAGAATGACTTCCAAGCTCAGGCGGTGAGAATCAGAGGCGGTGAGGCTGCAGCACCCGATGGCTCTAAGAAGAAGAAGGGCATGGGGAAGTCAGGGCGCAGAGGAAGGCCATCGGGGACCACTAAGTCAGCCGGTTACCGTACCAGTACTGGACGTCCCCTTGGGACAACCAGAGCGGCTGGCTTCAAAACCAGCCCAGGGAGGCCCCTTGGTACCACCAAAGCAGCAGGGTACAAGGTCAGTCCAGGCAGGCCCCCTGGCAGCATCAAAAGTCTAGCCCGGCTCAAGAAGCTGGAGTTTGGCTGTGACGGCAGTGCCAAGAAACTTGACTTAAGCATCTGCAGTCTTCCAAAGAAACTGGACTTCACTGGCTGTGACGTTCCACCTTTTCCATACGCCATGATGGAGAAGAGACCCCTCTGTGAGCCTGGCGGCAAAGTGGATGAAACCAGCGAATAGTCTGAAGAAAAACATTTGGGAACACAAGCAAGAGGATGCTTTGTTTAAAACAAAACATTTGTCTCAAATGTTAACGGAAAGAACTTTGGGCCATCCAGCCTCTCATAATAAATGATTAGAAGAAGTATGTTATTCAAGTTTGGCTGAGATGCATGCATATGAATTAATCAATCAGTATAGGCAACAAAAAAAAACATTGTATTTATCAGTTTGTGGTTGAAAACCTCACTAGAGTGGATCTTTTTTCCCTCTGACTTTGTAACATGTTCTCCCTCTCTCTGTAACATGTTCTCCCTCTCTCTGTAACATGTTCTCCCTCTCTGCTTTACATATTTCTATGGCCAGATTCTTGTGATGTTTTTTTACATTTATAAAAAATTGAATTTTTAGTACAAACAGCAAATCAAATTTGCTTTGTTTTCCTTCTTCTTCTTCAGCATAAATTTGTGGACGTGTAGTTGTCCTTTGAGTGTTGTCCAGTTCACTGTGTTTTCTTTAGTGTCATTATCCTGCATCATGCCTACATGGGAACACCGCAATACAACACACGGTCATAAAGATCCTTTTTGAAAGCAGTATTTGTTATTTCTGCACTCTGTGAATATAGTTTTGAATATGTATTGTATAACAGCCTGTTTTTGTCCTGAAACTCACTTGATAAGCACTTCCAGAATCACATGTATATTGTTATGCTGTTCATTAAAGAGAAAACGTCATAAAACAGTTATGAAAAACCATTTAATAATTATGCTTATGTGCTGTATGTGAAACCAAAATAAAAGAATTTGTCTTTTCCACTAAACTATTTCCTGTCCAAATTGAAGCATGTGAGTCCCCCTGTGGACACTAGAGGGCCCGTGTCCCCTCACTATAATCACCTTGTAATAATGCCTTTATTCACCCCCTGTTAAAATACATTACGGCGTTCTGACCTTCACGTTTCTAATGTTTGTTCTCACACAATCGCGAAAATCGCATTCTTTAGAAATACAAATTAAGGTCCATGTTTTATTATTGTCATGTAAACGCCAGCCAGCTGATCTAATAGGGTGGCTGAACAAGTTACCTCTCTTATGTGTCTAGTGTTTCTACCGCATCGTTCAACCACAAAAAAGGTTAAGGAAATGAACCACCCATAGAACCGAGCCATCAACCCTGATAGTGTATTTAAAAACCTGCGCAGAGAGGTAAGTTCCTCTGCTGTCAAGTATACGGTAACTGGATGGTCTTTGTTTGATCCAAGCACTGGCCCACTGCAGCGAGCCTATTGTGCTCTTTGAAGTTTGCGCGTTTGTGGACTGATTTACAATACGCGCACCAAATCCTAACAGTAGCCTACTACATGAGGAAGATGTCCACTGGGGTTTGTAATCCGAGCAAACCCCCTATATATTTTTTTTGTAATGCACGCTTACAGCCACACTGACTCCTGTATCTCCTTTTCCTGAGCGCCTGGCGGCCTGTTTCCTCATGTCAGAGGAGATTTCGAGGCAACATGGCGCACGGAGTTTGGTTTGACCGGAGAGGGCCGTGTGGCTGCTTGCGCATGGCAATCATTTTGTCGCTTAGCTCGATCAGACGCTCGGCCCGGGCCTGCACCAATGGAGTCAGTGCCAGTTTAACCCAGAAACAATGGGGCACATTTCTAAAAAACCGACACATTCATTCGACTGTGATTATGGTGTTATTTTGTAGCTGTTTGTTTCTATACCCGTCACTGTGAGAAACTTCACCTGGATGTGCATGCGCGTTCATGTGCGTATAGGCCTATATGTGTGCGTGCGTGCGTGCTTGATGAGAGTGCGCGCGCGCGTGTGTGTGAGAGGGTGAGTGTCACGGCCCTCTGCAGACGGGGGGTTGGGTAGCAGTGCCGATTGGTTGCAGCTCACCAACACAGTCAGTCTGGGCTTGTTTTAACATAACCGGGGGCACTTCGACAGCAGGCAAAAACCATGTAGTAAATAAGCTGAGCTGTGGCTGTTAAGGGGGACCGGTAATGGCACACTGTATTTCGCCGCTGTGTGATGTTGCAAGCGTAGCCTGATGGATGTTTACTTGTTATTTTGTATTTTAAAGTGACAGTTTTTTTTTTTAGGAGAGGGGGCCGCCGCTGATGAGGCGATGAAGTGCAGAGAATGAGAGCTGTGCCTGGGCCTACTACTAGAGCTGCTGCAGCCGGGATTGTGCAGATCCGCTTTCACAAACCGAGGAAAACACTCGCTTTGTGCCACATAATCACACATCCGCCGGTGGTTTCACGGTGACCGACCTCCAAATGGTGAGTTTTTCGCCTTTTCTCCACGTGTTGATAGTGTTGTGAACTTAGAGGCGATCAGCCCTCTTTTTTGTGTGTGTAGTGTGGTGAGTGAATAGCTTCCTATCTCGGTGTGTGGCTGTAGCTCGCCTGTTTGTGTGAGCCACTCACAGTGTTTCTGTGATGGCTCAGTGTCACCAGCTCTACTACAGCCTCAGCGCTCCACCATTGACTGTACGAGTCAGCACCAGATCCGATCCTTATGACCCTCAGCCATCAGACAAAGCGGTAGCTACTGTTTTTTCCGACAGTTTGTGAATGAAATGTGTACAGGGAGCGGACCAGCGGCTGTGATATGTGTTTTTGTCTTGTGCCGTCCGACCGGCCTCTAGTGTGGAGGCCATGCAATGTCGGCTTATTCTATGTGTGTGTGAGCGCACAGGCCATAGAGGCTGGTATGGCTCGGATTCGATATGATTGCCGCTCTATTTCCGCAATGTTTGTAAGCATGCTGTGTGTATTATACTGTATACAAACCTTGATAGTGGACGCAGATTGTGGTTGAGTGAAACAACTCAAAGCGCACGTTTCTCTTGTCTAACCTGCCTTTCTCTTTTTTTCTTTTTTCCTCTCCTTTTGACAGGATATAGCCGTGACAACATGAATCAGTCATACAGACCGGCTGCTAGGGTAAGCTCAGTGTTTGGCTCGGGCCAGTCAGAGCTGAGGCCGCGCAATGGTCTTGTGAGCACTTCCTATGGAAACCAATGTGGCACGGTGAGGCGTGGGACAGACCAACAACAAGCCTCTGCTGCTAATGTGCACCAACTGCCATCCTCCTCCAGCCTCAAGCAGCAGCCAGCTGTGCTCGGGCACAACCAGCCTGAGCGATCCCACCACTGCTACAGCCCACTGAAGAGGCTCCAGGACCTGAACACTGTGGTAAACAACAGGTCTGACCTAGAGCGGGACCTCCACCCTAGAAGGAACCACTTGCACTGTGTGAGCCCCATCTCTGATGATGATGATGATGACTTTGAGGCCCCTTCGGTCCAGTTGCCTCCCTCTCCGGGCAACGATGACATGTACACTCTGCAGGACGTGAGCAGAAATGGCTTCTCCTCTCACAGTCCGGACAGTATGGAGCGCTGCTCTCCCATCCCCGACGGCTACCTGCATTTTGAGTCCACGCTGTTTGACAGCAGTGACATTAAGGAGGATGATGAGGAGCATAGTAGTGATGAGGATATGGCGTCTTTTCACCAGGAGCGCGCTGTCACTGGCAGCAAAGCCACGTGTGCTCCAGGGGCGGATAAGAGGACATACAAACCCACTGTGTTTAATCTGATGTCAAAAACTATCTCTGAACTCAACCCCACACTAAGCCCCAGCGCACTGCCAGAAATCACTATGAGAGATGGGTGGAGCTTAGACGAGGAATCGGACAGTGATGGTGGTGAACTGACCTCTCCTGTTGACCCAGGACTACTTTCACCAGCTGGCACCAACTCTAATGTGAGTCTGTCCCAATTGGGATACCTACTATTTTATAACCTCTTTACGAACATGGCTGCAGGATGCCGTGTGTAAAGTCAGTCACTATCCACATGTGATAGAGTGATCCTTATGTGTAATTGTATTGTTCATGGACCACATACTTACTGCCAGTCATAGACCTGTAATGATGCCATCGTAAGCATTATAATATTGATATGTCAGAAATGTAATGCACCATGGATAGGCGACAAAGGTTTTTAAATATTGACATAAAACAATCTGATACAGAAAATGAATAATGCAAAGGTTGTGACTGTTCAATCACAACACACATTTTGATTTAATACTAAATGTAGGATATACACTACCACTTTCTTCGGCATTAGATATTAAAGTGTTTTCATTTTTCTGGTTAGTCCAACAGCCCAAAGAAAAAGCCTCTTCCTTCAGTGAGATACGTGGAAGGGGACTTGGTGTGGGCTAAATTCAACAGGCGGCCCTGGTGGCCCTGCCACATCACCATTGACCCAGACCAGGGGAACCACACTAAGATGAAAGGTGAGGTTTCTGTTGTAAAGTGTAGTGAAAGTGGGAGGGTTTCATTTTCAATATGGATTTTATAAATACTATTGTTTTCCCTGACAGATGGTTGACACCTACCAAAGGAGTAATACTGTATGGTGCAAGGTAATTCATGAGGTGACCCGTTACTCTTCTTTTCAGTTCCCAGTCCCCGTCCTTGTCGGATGTACTTCTTGGAAACGTTTGGGGAGATTCTAGAAAGTGCATGGGTCCCAGGGACTGCCGTTCTTCCTTTTGAAGGAGGTCACCAGTTTGAAGGCCTACCTGTGCTTAGACGAAGAGGGAAGCAGAAGGAAAAAGACTACAAGTATACGGTAAATTCATGAAATGACTTGGGCAACAATATCACCTGATCTCATTGTGACAACTCTTTTTGAATAATATGTGTGTTCTTGGCAGATACCCAAAAGCTTACTTACTGCGTGGAAAGTAAGCGTTGCAGAAGCGGAGTATCTGCTTCCACATCGACAAAGGAATACCGAAAATGAGCCTTCGATATCCGTCAATGGAGAGGAGCGTGTGCCCAGCCCACTTCCTGTTGAAAAGCCGGAGGAGGCCCCTTCTGTACCTGTGGACTCTAGTCGACCCCCGTCACCCAACGTGAGCCCGAACGGGAATGAGCCCAGTCTCATCAAAAACACTGCTGTGGTTCAGACCAATAAGAGCAAAGCTTGTAAGAGGAAGAAGAAGTGCTTGTCGGACATCTTTGGCCACATAGTTGGCGGATCAAAGGAGTTGTCTTCCATCACACACGTGGCGGATCAGTTCCATACTACAGCTCATGCACTGAAAGACGAGCCAAAGGACTCACCTTATGCAGACCTGGATTCAGTTCCAATGCTGCATCGTCCTAAACGCACATCAGTGTCTCCAGTGCCACAACAAGTAGACACAGTGGTCAAAAAGGAACGGAGTTCAAGAAAAGCTAAAACAAAGTTTCCTGAAAAAATCAACCGTTCTATGGATTCCTGTGATCCCCCTGGCATTATAACAAATAACTTGACATGTAAAGATACAGCCTCTGAACAGAGTTTGGCCAGCTGTAATGAATTGTCGAACTGTTCCAATGAAAAGCACTCTATGAATCTTCCTGCCAGCAGTCGTCTGATGACCCGGGCAATGAAAGCAGAGGAAGAGACGGATCTCAAAGATGCACTGGCCGCAAGCCAAATCCCAACAGATGCTCAGGCTGATGATTGTCCTGATAAAACACCTTTGAGTACGCCCCTAAAAACTGAAATGTCTCCTAAGTGGGAATCGCCCTGTAAAGCAGCATCTTCCTCTTTAAATCACAGTTCTCCTAAAAGGCGCCCCAGGAAGCCCGATAGGAAACAACTGCGTAACGGTTCATTGATAAAGAATAAGTCTGTAGACTCAATTGTATCCAAATTGAAACCTGTTAAGATCAAAACAGAAAGCGTGGTCCCAGATCCACCATCGTCTACGTCTCCGTCCTCATCTCTGTCTCCCATGGATGCTTTTAAAGATAGCAAGGAGCTAACCTTTAAATCTCTGGTGAAGGAGGACAGCAGCGACTCTGAGCTAACTGCGTTTCAGCCAGATTCCAATTATAAATTCAGTACTTTCCTGATGCTCCTCAAAGACATCCATGATACCAGAGCAAAAGATGGTAAACCCCTGACTGTCCCGCCATCACCGGTCCTGATCAAGGAGGAACCGCTGGTCATCCCTACCTCTGCAGACCCCTTGACTAAAGAGGTCAAAAAAGAGAATGGGTTGTCAGGGAAAGCCACGGCAGCCCCAAACAGAGCGGCCAAAGCAAAGAGTAGGACTAAACCCATCATGAAAGCAGACACGTACTACTGTGAAGACTTTCCTGTTCGATCCCAGATAGGGAATCCGGACAAACAGCGCAGAAAACAAAGACAACCTGCCAAACTGAAACTAAGCATACCCGGCCTATCCTCGGACCTGGCTGACCTGGCTTTCGGCAGGGAGTTTGTTAGCGGCCACGCCGACCTAGCTGACCCCAGGTCTGCTAATCCCTCGGCCAGCTACCTCGATAAGAACTCTGGATCTACGGTGGCTCCAAAGAAGCGCTGGCAGGTGGTTGAGGAGGCTGCCGATAAAGTGAATTGCGAGGCATCTACTGAGTCTTACACCATGAAAGCCTCATCAGATCTTGATCTGGGATTTGAGAGGCAGGCAGAGGATGACTCACCCACCGGTAAGACACAAACTGCAGCTGTTAACTTTGTCCACTTAGATGCTAAAAGGAGTAAGAAAGTGTGTTGTGTCACTTTTTGGCTCGTATTATATCTCAATTTGGGGAAAAAATGTAAAAAGTGTTTGCAAAATGAATGAATCTGTATATTTTTTTGTGTGTTTACACAGGAAATTCAGACAACAAACGTCTCCGGAAACCAACTAAAAGGCTCCTGGAATCAAGGGAGGAGTATGAACAAATATTTGTCCCAAAAAAGAAATCAAGGAAACACCCCTCAGAATCTTCCAAAACGGTAGGATGATTTCCCTTTCATTTCATTTCCTGACAGAACAATTCAAGTGCACAACAATGAAGGATGTACAGTATACCATATACTGTATAAAGTATACTTCATTCACTTCATTCTTAGAATATTGTGTGTTTAAGAAACACATTCAATTCCTTGGGTTGTATGCTCTTAGGGTATTTTACATTGTATAATGTGTTTCCAGGAAGGCTTTGAGAATATTATAGTATTTACCTACCTACTGTGTAGAAAAGGTATGCTGTAGTGCTTTATGTTTAGTTCATTCTATTAAGCAAGATAACATTAAGCTTATCTCTTAAGAGTAAATTATAATCGTGCAAATAACAAAACAAAAGACCTCTGAAATATTGATTTGTTTTCAAGGTAGTAAGCGGAATAATTGAGGACCATAATAATCATACTGTTTCTAATTACAGGCATGTTATTCCATCATTTATGGTCTTCAAGATATCATGTAGAAATAAAAAGCTAAAAAAAAACTAAAACACCATTGCATCATGTTACTCTGTAGCTGCTGTCTCCCAACGTAGGTAAACACACCCTGTGTATTCAGTTCAAATCTGCATGTTTCATTCACTCCAATGCTGCCTGGTTTGCGCGTGTGTGTGTGTGTGTGTGTGTGTGTGTGTGTGTGTGTGTGTGTGTGTGTGTGTGTGTGTGTACACACAGCAGACATCGGGGACGACGGAGCTCCACGATCTCAGCGACACAGCGGGAATATTTACCTCAGCCTCCACCTCGTCCTTATCTTCTGTGGAGCCCGGCGAGGCTCCGGCAGAGCTGGACCGGAGCCCCTCTCACTGTGAGCTTTCTCCTGTAGCACCCTCGCCATCTCCAGCCGCGACACAACCCTCCCTTCACACAGAGACGTCTGAGGAAACCCATCTACCTCCTGAATCTGGTATGTGGCTTTTTTTTCTTCTGATTTTACTATTGTCCCTGATGTGTTGTTGTTGTTGTTGTTGTTGTTGTTGTTGTTGTTGTTGTTTTCCACCATCCCATCCATGGCATACACTAAAACTGGTTCATACCATTGTCTTGAGATTAGACCGCTGCAATACCCCTTTGTGTGGATTAACAATTGGCAAACTACAATTTATTCAAAACGCAAAATACAGCTTTGAGGACACAAATCCTTGAAGCTAGCTCAGTCCATTCTTTTAAAAGCAAACTTAACACCCCTCTTTGCATCTGCCTTTCACATCACTTAGTTTCTGTCCTGAATTACCTCCCCATGATTCCCAAATATATAATAAGTCACTGTAAGAATAGTTTTTTATGAGTAGTTTTACACACTTGCATTGTATCATATGGAACTATTTGTCACATTTATTATAGGTAAAAGCTTTACATGAAGTCAATTCTCTTGTTTGCATATGGTTTGTTTTGCTATGTTGTCGTTAAGCACTTTTTGAGGCAATTTTTTTGTGAATTTGTTCTATAATGCATTTTTGATTTGATTTTTAAATTTGAATACAGGATGCATCATTGAGCAATTTTTTTCCTTAAGACACAGGGTTATTAATCCAAGAGCGAAAAAGGCCGAGGAAGCTGTCGCACAAGGTGCTGGAATGTACCATAGAAGAAGTGTCTGTGGCTCCAACAAAGAAGAAGGTGACTTTGACAGTTTGTGATAAACAAAAAAAAAACTATTCCAGGTTAGTGTTTTGAAAACATAATTTCACAATCCGTCTCATTTCTAGGAGCCAAAGCGACACAGCGGAACTACTTCAGAGGTGAAAGCTTCAGTCAAGGAAACTCAGGTACTACCAAAGTGCAATCATTGTCCTCATATCCCACCATACGATGTGATGCTTAACCGTCCTTAACGCATGTAAAACCTCACATTGGATAGGTCGTATCTGTGAAGAAAGAGAAGCCTGTACCCAGCACCTCGTCTGCCCCTGCTGCTGCTGCTGCCTCAGAAAGCAAAGGTCTCCTTGGGCACCTCACTCCAAACAACAGACCTCCATCTAGCCCCAGAGGACCCAAGACGCCCAGGCAGGATGCAGAGACGGAGGCCTGCTGCACTGAAGAACAAGAAGATGCACACACTGGAACACTAACTCCCAAATATGAGGTACCGCTCGGCTACTTAATCATTTGTCATAGCCCGTAGTCTTGCGTCCGTGAGTGTAACGGTGTCTCTTTCTTCATCTGTGTAGGTGCTGCCTATTGGTTTGAATGACAGCCCTTCTACCCACATGGATGTAAGAGGAAAAATAGGACCCGCAATGTTAAAGGAGAATGTTTGTCAGGTAAAATAATCTATTGAAGAATATGTATAAATCTGCTTTATATGGCTTAATAGCGACAAAGCCTTATTTGTAATAGGTTAGACCGTTAGCATGTTTCTTATTGTTTATTGTTGTGTGTGTGTGTGTGTGTGTGTGTGTGTGTGTGTGTGTGTGTGTGTGTGTGTGTGTGTGTGTGTGTGTGTGTGTGTGTGTGTGTGTGTGTGTGTGTGTGTGTGTGTGTGTGTGTGTGTGTGTGTGTGTGTGTGTGTGTGTGTGTGTGTGTGTGTGTGTGTGTGTGTGTGTGTGTGTGTGTGTGTGTAGGTATGTGAGAGAACTGGAGACCTTCTGGTGTGTGACGGCCACTGTTACGGAGCCTTCCACCCGCAGTGCATTGGCCTGTCTGCTGCTCCCAAGGGAAAATTCCTGTGTGGTGAATGCAAAAGTGGTGGGTACACCTCGTGTCTGAACACAGAAAGAATCTGTCCCTGATTATGGAACGTTTGTCCTTGCAGCCTAGAGTTAACAAATATGTTGCTTTCAGGTGTCCACGCGTGCTTTGTGTGCAAGAAGTCAGGCGACGGGGTAAAGCGCTGCATGATACCACTGTGCGGGAAGTTCTACCACGCCGACTGTATACTGGCGTACTCTGCCACCCAGCCCCATAACAAAAGCTTCCGCTGCTCTCTGCACGTGTGTCTGTCCTGCCACATCAGCAACCCCCTCAACATCTGCTGCACTAAAGGTGAGGGCATAATAATATTGGAAATGGGGCTTTATGTTCCTAAATCATTAAATATATTACATTTCGTGCCATGATTATCTTATTCGGTTGACCAAAATAATTGTGATTCAGTACTCAAAAACATGAAACGGAACAGAAAAAAATATAAGGGATTTAAGAATGACTGGAAAGATGCAGCGCCCCCTTGAGGCAATTCAAAATCACTCTTTATCGTCCCATCCCTTGCCCTGTATTTTTACCTGCTTCGCAACAATGTGTTCTAAGAGGCCGATAAGACATTCTTGAGCACAATCCTGTAGAGATGACTGTGCTGCTAAATACATACATTGTAGCTTTTGGTGATCATGTGCCTATAGCTCCATGGAATAGCTCCATTCATCTGTTCTTAGCTCTCATTCCCATTAGCTCTCTTTTTGAGTCATTCCCAATCCCACGCCACCTGTTAGTTTGGATAAGCATTGTGCGTCTCCTCTGAACTTGTTATTAATAGGCTTTTGGTTTCATGACCAGAGTGATAAAACTGAGTGAGTCACTGTCTGGAGCAGTGCATTGGCGGCCTGGACAAATAGAGAGCTTTGCCTAATACAGTGGCTGTAAGTGATGACTCTGTGCTTTGTGCATACAACATCTTCTAAACACCTGATGCTGAGTTATAAACAGTGTGTGTGTGTGTGGATCTAGGAATTGGGCCATTATCCCCTAGCTGTATATTTCTGGTAATTTTGTGACCACGGAGTGCACCTGGCATTTGTTGAACTTGTGCATTTTAAATGATGCCTTTCATGTGGTTTGTGGTGCCATTTTTTTTGTCAATAATGGTGAAAGTGGTCTCAACAGGTGGAGTGAAAGTGTATTTCAGCACTGTGCGTCGTAGGATTAGAACTTCAAATAAATTTCCAGATATGCCAGTATTTAATGATTTGGCTTCTGTGCCATGTTCCTTAGGTCGTTTGGCTCGGTGTGTTCGCTGCCCCGTGGCTTATCACGCCAATGATAACTGTATGGCAGCGGGCAGCCTGGTGCTGGCCAACAACAGTTTCCTCTGTCCAAACCACTTCACTGCTCGCAAGGGCTGCAAGAACCACGAACACATCAACGTAAGCTGGTGCTTTGTCTGCTCTGAAGGTAAGTCTGGCCATTTCAACCGGTCTTCATTAAAACAACTTCATCTCTACGATCATGTTTACATTTCATTACATGTTCGGATCTGAAACGGTGTGCATTTTTTACTTATTTTTGTCATTGGTCATGCTCATTGTTTGGTTTTATATTGTGTTAAATCAAAATAAAATTTGAGAAAATAAGCTATTCTAAGACATCAAATCACTTTTGCTGTGATGTGACACTTTTTTAGTTTGAACATTTGATGGACCAATCAAGTCAAAACTTATTAGCAGTAAATTGACGGAATCCTAATCAAAAGGAATCCTAATCAGTGTGTGTTGTGTGTTTCTGTATAGGGGGCAGTCTGCTGTGCTGTGAAGCCTGTCCCGCTGCTTTTCATCAAGAATGTCTGAACATAGAGATGCCTCAGGGCAGCTGGTTCTGCAACGACTGCAAAGCCGGGAAGAAGCCTCGTATTAAGGACATGCTGTGGGTCAAATGGGGACGTTACAGGTAAGGGTGACACGTTGCCTTTCTCCATACACACAGTGTCTCTTTGCTACGGCCGTTGTAGCCATATTTTCGTGTCTGAGACCTGATGTGACTCTTTAGGTGGTGGCCTGCTGAAGTGTGCCTGACCAGAGATGTCCCAAACAACATCTTGAGGATGAAACATGAGGTGGGGGAGTTCCCCGTGCAGTTCTTTGGCTCCAAAGATTTTGTGTGGACGTACCAGGCCCGAGTCTTCCCCTACATGGAGGGCGACACGCAAAACATAGAGAAAATGGGAAAGGGTGCAGATGCAGTTTACAAAAAAGGTATGTACCCTAGTCAATTAATTTTTTTGTATTGAATTAAGGCGAGACACGGCAGGCAAAAACATTGTTTTTTTCAAGCACTGGTCATTGTGGAAATATTTGGCTAATTTTCTTCCATAACATGTATTCTTTCATACTAGTATAAAGGTTATTACAGAAGCATTTTAATCATTTGTTGTTAATTGTCTGATTTATGATACATTTAGTACTTAAAAACATTACGAAAATGCCTTTTTAAGATCTGTCCACAGTATGTTTGTAATTTACAAAAAAGAAAAAGGGATGTATCCAAAATCTGTTCTGTGAACATTTTGGACAGTAAAATGTTGTTAAGATAAAAACAAGGAATTGAACTCTGGCTTTAGCCAACATCTATATTTTTGGTTGTGGATTTAATTGTGTTAATGTTTCAATTCATTTTTTATCTCTTCAGCACTTGGTGAGGCAGCAGAGCGGTTCAAGGAGCTGCAGGCGGAAAAGGAGATGAAGCAGCTTCAGGAGGACAGAAAGAACGACAAGAAACCTCCTCCGTACAGGCACATTAAGGTACCCAGTGTGTCACCAATTACCCAGTGTTATAGCCTGGCTGCAGCTCACTACACACTATAAAAAATTTCTGTGTCTGTCTCCTCAGGTCAACCGGCCCATCGGGAAGGTGCAGATCATTACTGCCGACCTGTCAGAGATCCCCCGCTGTAACTGCAAGGCGTCGGACGAGAACCCGTGTGGCATCGACTCCGAGTGCATTAATCGCATGCTGATGTACGAGTGCCACCCGCAGGTGTGTGCAGCGGGGGAGCGCTGTCAGAACCAGGCCTTCACCAAGCGGGAGTACACACAGGTGGAGATCTACAGGACGCTGGCCTGTGGCTGGGGCCTACGCGGAGTGGACGACATCAAGAAGGTACTTGAGAAGAAATCCAATGATGTTTGGCAAATGTTCGCAGGATTATAATTTTTATTTTTTTTTTTTTGGTGTGGGTATATATACATGTAAATATGTTTCAGTTTGTTAATAATGTGTTAAGACATGATAGAAATATGCAGCCAATCTGCTGATTGTTATATACTGAGTAGTGGAGAAGTGATAGGATCTTATTTGGACATTTTAAATGAATATATCTATATAGATAACATTTTTGGTTGATTTGCTTTTGTTTTTGTTCTTTCATTGTATTTTTACATGTACTAAATTATAAAGCCTTCATTTTATTGATTGATTGATTAAACTCTCCCGTCGCTCCTCAGGGAGCCTTTGTGAGCGAGTACGTTGGCGAGGTGATCGATGAAGAGGAGTGCCGAGCCAGGATCAGACACGCCCAGGAGAATGACATCTGTAACTTCTACATGCTCACACTGGACAAGGTGAGCCTGAGCCGGATGTACACAAACACAACACTGTATATGTGTAGGATACGGAGTAGAAACACATGATTCCATTTGATGTGGATCACATGCATGGTGCAAACCGGTCTTGTATTCTGTTGTTCCAGGACCGTATCATTGATGCCGGGCCCAAGGGGAACCAGGCTCGCTTCATGAACCACAGCTGCCAGCCCAACTGTGAGACTCAGAAGTGGACCGTGAATGGGGACACCAGGGTGGGGCTCTTTTCCCTGCAAGACATCCCACAAGGTTTCCGTCACCATCTGCCTCACATTTCGTTTTGCGTTAATTATGATTTACACAGCAGCATTGATCTAATACAACACATGCTTTAGGTGTGGAGCTGAAGTTCAACTACAACCTGGAGTGTCTTGGCAATGGGAAAACTGCTTGTAAATGTGGAGCGCCCAACTGCAGCGGTTTCCTGGGTGTCCGGCCAAAGGTAAAAGCTTACATTTGAGCATAGGCGTAGATTTTGGGGGGGTACATTTAGATATTTAGGAGAAGCCAGTTTGGCCCCCTTAAAAATAATATGAAAGATATTCCTCTCCCCAAAAGATGTCCATCTTTGCCTAAACCTACAACCTTTGAAAAAGAGCTGCCTGGTAACCTTTTCTTTCCCTCGTTCAGAACCAGCCGTCAGCTGAGAAGCTAAAGGAAGGAAAGAGGAGGCTCCCCATGAAGAAGAAGACCAAGCAGGAAGTGACCAAGGAGAGGGAGGACGAGTGTTTCAGCTGTGGGGACGGGGGACAGATAGTGTCCTGCAAGAAGCCAGGTTGCCCCAAGGTCTATCATGCTGACTGTCTCAACCTGGCCAAGAGGCCTGCAGGCAAGTAGAGCTGGAAGAATGAAAATACACTACACCACCAGCAACAGTTCTCCAATGAAGGAAACACCTTTCTGCTTGTCCAGAAAACTAGTGTTACCAGCACCCTATATGAAATGACTTGTATAGATCAAATTTATATAATAAACTGATTGAAAATTGAATGTTTAAAGTTGTCATACTTAGGTAATTGTAGTATGTATTGAGAAAGTCGTATTTGAAGGTCTTCATTGGGCTGAATTTGGACTAAACTGCAAAAAAAATTCCCAATGTTTGGTACTAATTCATCACAGATAGAACAAATATTTGATTTGCCTTTCCTGGAGAAAACCAGTTAAGTGTCTGCTTTTGGGACTTTTATGGCCTCACTATTCTAATATCTCAAGTAGACCAGACTTCTTAAGAGTACCAGAGCAGAGCTATTGTTTTGCAAAACTAAGCGATTTTATTTTAATATCTACCTTTTTTTTGGTCAAAAGATAAACTCTTGCATCATACATTTTCTTACTAAAGGCTGTGATTTTGTCTCCAGGGCGATGGGAGTGTCCGTGGCACCAGTGTGACGTGTGCGGTAAAGAGGCTGCGTCGTTCTGTGAGATGTGCCCCAGCTCCTACTGCAAGGAGCACCGGGAGGGAATGCTCTTCATCTCCAAGCTGGACGGCAAGCTGTCCTGCAGCGAGCACGACCCGTGTGGGGCCGACCCTCTGGAGCCGGGGGAGATCCGCGAATACACACCCAACGTGAAGCCTGGGTCCACTGCCGCTCCCTCCACTCTCTCACTGGACCAGGCCTCCAGAAGGACCAGCAGCCCTTCTTCTTCTCCAAACACCTCCACCCCCGGCAAGGCTGTGAAGGCCCCAGTACCTGGACCTCCTCCTCGACTCTACATCAACACAAAGACCGCTACGTCCAGCTTCGTCCCCTCCAACAGGTCTTACCTCAAAGACGGGAGCGTGGGGAAATCCTCCAAGGACGAGAGGGAGGAGGGGGAGGTGGAGGACGGAGAGGTGTGCGGTTTAGAGGTGGAAGACGAGGGAGACGAAGAGGAGGATGATGATGAAGATGATGAAGAAGCAGAGGAGGAGGAGGAGGATGAGGAGGACATGGAAGAGATGGAGATAGTGGAAGAGGAGGAGGAGGAGGAGGAAGAGCCGCTGTACGGAGATGATCAGCTGGAGGAAAACAACATCGACCAGGAGGAAGAGGAGGAAGCAGGGGAACACCAGGACACCCACCAAGAAGAGGAGGATGAAGGAGGGGACGCGTATGACACTTGGGGTGATTCTTACGTGGACGAGGATTCAGACGACGGAGAGGTGGAGGAGGAGGAGGGGGAGAACTCTGAGGAGTGGGGGAGAGTGGAGGAGGAGGAGGAGGAGGACAAGTGACTCAGCCGTCCTAACCTGACCAGAGCAGCCTGATCTCTGGCAAGCTTTACATTTGTTTCTCTCCCGAAGATCCGTCTGGCATTTCTCCAATCTCTGCGGAGGAGGAGCCCGGTCAAAAATGATGATTAATCAGAACGCTACACTGTGTCCTGCTACTATAATGTCACGATAGTCAGCCTATGTAGCTGTCGTGGCCAGTGCCATTCAACGGCTCTGACCAATACACATGTCTACACTGACCGCTCTTCCCAATTATGCCAGGCTGATTTGCGGGAGAGGAATGAAAGTGAAGCTTGCGTAAGATCAGGCAGGTCTTGCCAGGCTAACTCAGTTCATCCTCCATAACTTGTCTCCAGAGAGTCTCAATAAACACTCAAAGGACATTAAACGTTAGTAAAAGACTTAAAAGAGAGAGTTTGATATTTTGGTACCTGCTTGAACGCGACACTGCCTTCGCTTTGGTACTGCGTTGCCTTCTCGTCCCCGGACCGCTGGACTGACAGCGGGGATGTGTACTGGTGCTGAGGCTCGAGGACTGACTCGGTCCGTCTCTTTATACTTCTGTCGATATCTTTATTTGTGTCTGGTGCTGTTTTGTTCTTTTGTTGGTTCTCATCATTGTTTACATTTTTTTTGCCTTTTTTTTTTCTAGAATGTTTGGAATATAAAAAAAGGGTGATAAAGTTGCACCTGACCAAACTGTCATCAAAAAGGCATCCTCTGTTGTTGTTACTGTCTTAACTTTGTCTTTCTAATTACAAAAGTGATCAAAATAGTGTTCTCACTGGTCCATGTTACAGTTAAGCACAACAGTTACATGTCTGGTGCATCTGAGGAATGGAAAAAATAAACCCACTGGAGTCATCAAGACTTTAGATGATTTTTTTTTCTCTCTACAAAAAAACAGCCTGTTCTTCCAATGAATAACTGTTAATTCATCTTTTTTTCCCCCTCACCAAGTAGGTCAAAAGTCAGGATATACAGATATAACCAACGTTTGTTTCACACCCATCACTGCTGTCCCATTCACCCAGTTAGAAAATAAAATCAAAGTACTTATTCACTTGGTATTCGGTATTTCGTTCCCTTACGGTCAGATCAAATCTGTTTTTAAAAAGAGGGGATGCGAAATACAAGGCTATATTCTGTAATTGTCAAATGTTTGATAAAGCAACAGTATGAGCAGTCAGTGAAAAACTGCAAGTTTTTTTGTTGCTGGTTGTGTTTCCTGTGTTCTTCAGGAATATTTTATCTACTTGAGGTTTCCGCTTTAAAAGTGTCATCATAATGTTTCCCCTTTAAGCATGACTAACCAAGCAGTGTGACTTGAAGTTAGGTGGCATTTCTCTGTCAATCACACTCGTCGTCATAGTTTAATATTGTAAGCCTTAGAAATCAGATGATAGTAAGGCCATTTTGCTGTACTTTCCATATTAACCCTAATGCTTTCTATGCTACATACACTCATACCTGATATTTGCTGAGTTGAATTTAATTTGGGTAAAATTCTCCTTTTGAACAAACCAATAGAAACAAAGGAAGCCTACAGCTTTTGTAGTCCCTGGAAGCCCGGACTAGTTCTCTGCTTTGCACTGTTAACATTCCAGTAGGGCAACCTGTGCTTGGGTCCCTGTTTACAGGTGTGAATAGAGCATCCTCCACACCTGATGTTTTGTGGAAAAGTATAATAACTAATAATCTGTCCTTGACCACACAAAGAAAAAAAATACTAATTAGATTAAAAAAAAACTGTCCTTACAGGTAATTGATAGAAATATTAACCACAATGCTCAGAATACAAAAGCTTGGACTAAATGTACTTAAGGACCAGGCGAGCTTGCAGAGAGTATTGCAATTGCAATTAAATGAAAATTGAATAATAAAAGTTCCCTTTGAAAATGTTGAGGCCAAATTGCTAAGGCATACGGTGAGGGACTCAGATATCAAAGGAAGACGACTAATAGTAGCCTACAGAAGACAAATCAATTAAGATGAAGGCTTTCAAAGGGAAATGCATAATAAAGAGGGAGATTTGGACATACTAGACCTCTTCGTTTAATGGCTAAGAGTATCTGTCTGTCTGTCTGTCCATATATCCATCCATCAATCCATCCCACCCCGGTCCAGCGGGTGGCGCCGCGGTATGCACGTATTCCATGTTGGTTTGAAATCTGCCATTGAAGAAGAAAAAATAAGGACGGACGTGACGTAGCCGTTTTCGATGTAAAATGGCGACGAACGTGTGATAGTCAAAACACAACGAAGGAGCGCAAACTCGGAGCGATATTTAGCGAAAGTAAACGTTTCTACGAAGGAAATACCAACCTTTTTGTCGTCTGCCAGGTCCTACCAAGGTAACCAAGTGATTTATTAAATTATTTATTAAGAGATAAAGTACTTTTTGTCCACGTTCAAGTCACTGCGTTGGTAAACAGCTAGCTAAAGTACATGGACCTATTATGCTAAAGTAATGGCTCCTGTTTTGACTTTTGTATTTGTGAACAAAATGCACTAACTGCAGGGGGAACCTAAAATACAGTAAATAAAGGACATATATGTTTCTTGTTAAACTCCTTCATTGTGTCACTCTGCGACATGAAGAAGCTTAACGAGGTGTTTCTCCCCCCCGGTTGGCAGGTTCAATCATGTCCGAGCTTGTGTCCGAGGCGACACCCGCGAACTCTGAGGGCATCCTGGGCCTGGACGAGCCCAAGAAGATGACCCGGGAGGACTGGAGGAAGAAGAAGGAGCTGGAGGAGCAGAGGAAGCTGGGTAACGCTCCTGCTGAGGTGGACGAGGAGGGAAAGTAAGTTCTGCACAGAGAGAGAGAGTGTAATGGGTAGTATCTGATGGGACGATATGAAAATGTAAAGTCAAGATTATCCTAGACAAATAAATAAACATCTGAATGTTCTTAAAACTCCTGGAATACCACATTGTAGTTTATCATGTACCTGATTTTCTAAAGAAGCATTTCTTATTGCATCACCAATAGGAACATTTTTTTTTTTTTTTGTGAAAAAGGTTCTTAGGTAATTGGCTTTTTCAATTCACCCACGTGAAACAATTTCTGATTATGGCAATAATGGGAAATCGTTTCAGTCAACATATTGTAAGAGTGTTTTGGCACTATTCTCAATCAAATATTGTATCAGCCAACACATAATCTGAAGAAATGCTCCAGAGTTGAATTTACAAACAGTTCATATCTGGATACATGTTATGGCTTTCTGTTAAAGGTTATTTACTCAGACAGACTTTGAGAGTGGTTCTCTAAAGCAACATAAGACATGCAACCACTCTGTCACTTTTTATGACAAGTAAACTGATCTTCACATGTAAAATTGGTCTTTTTATTTTCCTGTTTTCAAGGAAGCCACTGTTGTAACATTGACGTGAACCACCTGTGCTGTTTCCTTTCTTCTTCAGGGACATCAACCCTCACATCCCACAGTATATCTCATCAGTGCCATGGTACGTCGACCCAACCAAAAGGCCCACACTTAAGCATCAGAGACCCCAGTCTGAAATTCAGCCGGCATACTCCTCCATTGGAGAGTGGTACAAGAGAGGAGTGACAGAGGTGAGGGCAAATCATTGAGTCATTCATTGTGCCCTTTACAAATGAACATTTAAGTTATTAACTTTTTGTTTTTCTCCAAACCAGGGTACAGTCCCCACTAAATTTCGTAAGGGAGCTTGTGAAAACTGCGGTGCCACGACACACAAGAAGAAGGACTGCTTGGAGGTAAGTGGATAACGCAATCTCTTGTCTTCCAGTAGAGATGAACCCTTTCACTCTTCTTTCATCAGCTAAAAGACTGCTACATACTGTATATTTCATGCATAATGTCAATAATGTCAACTTCTGTCTCATTAGCGACCCAGGAAAGTTGGTGCGAGGTTCACAGGCACGTGCATAGCTCCGGATGAACAGAGTCAGATATCTCTGGACTTGGACTACGATGGGAAGCGGGATCGCTGGAACGGCTATAACCCCGAGGAACACCATCGCATCGTGGAAGAGTACGCCAAAGTAGATGTGGTAAGCAGTCTCAAGGCAAACAAAGCTGGCTTTAACTGTGGAGCGTTTAGTTTGTTTGGTTAGTTGAGAATAAAACACCCAGATCTGTGTCCTCTTCCTCACAAACAAACTAGACACCATCTTCAAACTGAACTTTTTAAAATTGGTATGTGGATAAAATGTTGATTTTGGGAAACCAAAATAATCGATAATTCCTGCAAAAACCAAACCTAGAAGATGTTACAGAGGGTATACAATGATGGTTATCTTTTATTTTTGTGCATGTTCTTCTGACCTGGTATCATGACTAGTGGCTGACCGATATGTTTTTTTTTTTTTTTCAATGGCTGATCCAGCCGTCTGTAATTATGAAAATAAATAAATACAAGGTAAATGTTTGGGGTAGAAATGAAAAAGAGCTTAGATTGCTCCACAGCAGTGACACGCACAAGGCTACTTGCAGTGTCTGCAAACATTATTGGAATATTTTTTTTTTAATTCAGACTTGTGAGGGGAGATATCTGTCGAAGGCCATTATCTCAAAATGCCATAAATAAAAATCACGTATTGGACCAAAAATCAGGTGTGATGGTGATGGCACCATCAGGTTTAATACATTGCATCATAACTGTGTCACCTGCTTCATGTTTACCATACAAAGCTGACTTTGTGTTTCTTTCTGCCTCTCAGGCCAAAAGGACTCTGAAGGCCCAGAAGCTTCAGGATGAGTTGGCCTCTGGGAAACTGGAAACTGTAAGTGTTTACTAATGTCTTCTAATATTTTCCACCTTAAGAGATTAAAGGCACACACCTCTTGTCCAAAAGACTGGCATTCAGTTGATTGATGCCTTTCTCTGCAGGAGCGGGAACACGACAGCGAGGATGAGGATGAAGATAAATATGCCGATGACATCGACATGCCGGGTCAGAACTTTGACTCCAAGAGACGAATCACTGTCAGGAATCTGCGTATCAGAGAAGACACAGCCAAAGTAAGACACACCGATATAAACACAGGCCTATTGACTGCTATTTCCCTCTTGATGATACTTTTTGTTTAGTGGACCGGGATTGGTTAGGAACTGTAACTAACTGAACTTCTCGTGCTTGTTTCTCACAGTACTTGAGGAATTTGGATCCAAACTCAGCGTACTACGATCCAAAGACTCGAGCCATGAGAGAGAACCCGTACTCCAACTGCGGCATGAACGAGGACGAGTAAGTTGAAGTTACTTTATTTTCTGTTTCACTCAAACTGTGTTAGTGGCTTCAATTAAAAAAAATATTCAACTCCTCTTTTTTTTTTTTTTTTTTTTTTTTTTTTTTTTCTTACAACAGAGTGGGGTATGCTGGAGACAACTTTGCTCGCTATTCTGGTGATACGGTCACCATGGCTCAAACACAGTGTAAGTCATATACCTTACAGCTTTCCCAAAGGATATTACGTTCATTCTATTGTTAATACTGCAGGTAGTACAGTGGGAGCAGCACAGACTTTATGTTTACATCAATGATATAAAAGTGCTGTTGCTTTAAACTGCCAGTGCATACATTTAAAACTTGTTATTGGGCAATGAAGCGTTTAACATGATATCTTGCTGAATGAAGAGACTGCTCAAACCAGAGTTTAGTATCTTTATATTGTTAGAGAATATTCCTGGAAAAATAAAGGTTAATAAAAAAAAAATAGTTATATCTTGTACATTTCTTCATCAGTAGCTATCTGAAGTCATCTCACCCAATTTGACTATTTAAGTACCCACCCACATAACATTTGCAAGTTACTGATATGAAAGATCAAGCCTCTCAATGTTATGGAAATTATTCTCCCAGCCAAAGGATGAATGCTGTTTATTTGAGATGACAGAAATAGTAAGAGACACCAAAGGCAGAATAAAAATTGGATTAATTTTTTTTTCACATTGGATAGACTCTCAGAAATCTACTCTCAACTTGCACTGTCCCTTGTAAATAATTGTCGGTGCTTCCTCTTATGGCAGTGTTTGCCTGGGAGGCCTATGAGAGAGGCTCTGAGGTGCATCTGCAGGCCGACCCCACCAAGCTGGAGGTGCTCCACAAGTCCTTCAAGGTCAAGAAGGAGGACTTCAAAGAGACACAGAGGAATAGCATCCTAGAGAAGGTACAAGGCTGCCAACTTCTACTTCTTTTATTTTTCAGGCAGATAAGTTGAAGTCAAACTTTGCAAAACGGGTCAAATATAATGGCACGATCCAACAGAGACTATTATATCAGTTTTGAATCATTTCAGACTGCTCAATGAACGGTTGAATCGTAGCATTCCGATGCAAGTAGAAAAATTATGCTATCAGAAACATATCATCATCTTTCTATACCACGCTCTTTCCTCTCATCTTCATTTAAATAGGCACTTATCATAGACATTTATGGTAAACGTCGAGGTGCATATGTTCATTTGCACCACTTACACTATAAACACTTTATTGTGTGTCATTTCCAGGCATATACATTTAAATAGTTTGTAGATGTGGGTCGTAGCAGCCTCCGATTTGTGCGAATTTTGTCCAATATTTTTGACACTTTCTGATCGTGATCTAGTCCATATACCGGGTCTTAAGAATTCATACAGACTGAAGACGTGACTGATCATGTTTGTGTTTTTGTGTGTGACCATCAGTACGGAGGTGACGAGCACTTGGATGCTCCGCCGCGGGAGCTGCTGTTGGCCCAGACAGAGGACTATGTGGAATACTCTCGTCACGGCGCTGTGCTGAAGGGTCTGGAGAAGGCTGTGGCTCGCTCCAAGTATGAGGAGGATGTGGTCATCAACAACCACACTGTAAGGACTGCAGAAAACGCCGCCATTTTTTTTTTTTAAATAATGTCACATTTTGTTTGTTAGTATTCTTAAAAAAAAAATATATATATACTCTCTTTTCTTTAGTGTATCTGGGGTTCCTACTGGAAGGATGGCTACTGGGGATTCAAGTGTTGCCACTCCATGGTGAAGCAGAGCTACTGCACAGGAGAGGTTGGAGTTGCAATAGTAAGTGGATGTACTAACAGTGTTCGCAGACTGTTTGATGCAAATCATACACACACAGTATTTGTAATTTTTTATTTTTGTAACTAACATAATGTCTGTTTTCTCTTCCTAATCTAAAGAACAACATAGAGTTAGTGCCATTTGAAGAGGGACCGACTGAACCTCAGGAGGAGGAAGAAGAGCCCAAGACTCTGCTGGAGGCAAGTGAAGTTATTGAGATTTTCAAAACCATAACCACCCCTCTTTAAGATCATATGGGTCACTTTTTTACCATCTGTGAAAACGTCGACCTGATATAGTGTGTTCATCATGCTAATGTTTTTAAATCCCCAGATGCATCGAGATAAGATGGTAAAGGACAAGAAGAAGAAAAAGAAGAGCAAAAAGCACAAGAAGCACAACTCTGATGACAGTGACTCAGAGGATGAGGAGAAGAAAAAGGAGAAGCTGAAGAAGGTAAAGTTTTTTTTGTGTTTCACTGACCATCCCTGCATTGCAAATATAATACGCACGCATATACTTTATTTTTACTATTCTACATATGCAGCATGCAGTAGGAGCACAATTGGGACATACTTTCACTTATTTATTTCATCATAACATTGCGCCTTGAACTTGCCTCTTGCTTATATATCCGTTGCATTGCCGGTTGTTTGCACGTCATGGATGCTCCGGCGACGTGACATACGGTAACTTCCAGTGCGCAGTGGATTGTGGATCAGACCAGCCAAAAAAGCATGCTGATTTCCACACTAAAAATCTGGGTATTTCTCAGCATGCTGCATCTGACCACATGTATAGGGACATCGTAAATATTTTTCTTCCATTTATAAATAGTATGGAAGTATGTGGTATTGAAACGCAGCCCATATAGTCTGTTGGGGCTATTTTCTCTGTGAATGACCTATGATCTGTTTGCTCCACCCAGGCACTAGAAGCAGAGGACAAGCGGGTGAAGCACGTAGACACCATAATGCAGCTGGATGAGAGGAAAAGGCCGTACAGCAGCCTGACGGAGGTGAAGGCGCCCACTGAGGAGGAGATGGAGGCCTTCCGTATGAAGCGCTTCCACCCAGATGATCCCATGGCTTCTTTCCTGTCATAGTTGATCTCCTCTTAATCCAAATAAACTCTCCTCAAGATTTCCTCCAGAGCTGCTGCTCGGTGAAAACAACAAAAATTCCTGGACTTCTAAAACTCAACTTCCACCTTGTAAACCGACAGCAGAAGCCTTCTGTTTGGTTACAAACGTGATAGAAATTGCATACTGTGTTGTGTTCATTAAATTTTTGTATGCATTTTTTTTTATGCAACAGTCCAATAGACCTTAGGATAATAATGATTTGAGCTTTTGTTTGTACAGCAAATCAAAAAGGAACAATTACCATTTTCTCAGCTTTGGGAGCCAACAACAGTCAACAGTAGTATGGGAAACTTAAAACTATTTTAAGTAGAACCAATGAATCGTTTTTATAATAAAATATGTATCTTTCTGAATGCTTTGCGTTGTGTAAACGTTCAAGGTTTCTTTTATTGTATTATGAGTTCATCACTGTATGTGTGCTAGTGTTAGCCATAAGGCTTATTTCATTCGGCATATGGAATATATATCTTCTGTAGTCATTGATGGTGTATAGGGGACTATTTTATTTCACGGATCAAACTAAATTGAAAGAATAAATTTGATATTTTTCTATTGCCATGATTTGCAAGGAATGGATGCAAATCGGGGAGTTAACAGTCATGCAGTGAGTTAGAGATTGCTTGTTTTTAAGATAAACTATTTGGATCTTTCACACAACTTGAACAGTATTCCAACATGTAATTCTTTGAGCGTAACACAAGTGTACAGTATGTGCAGATCAGATATGAACGGATTGTAGGAGTTCTTGGTCACATCTTTATTAGATTTTTTCCTTGTTTACTTATGCTAGTGTTTCAACCAGTTATGTGATTTTCTCTTCATATGTTTCCAGTTTAAGGTGAATAGAGTAGATGAGACGCTGCCTTGCCCAACAGCTGGAACTTTTTTGATTGTTTTTTTCAGCTCTTGGCTCTGCATCACAGCGATAAACAAACACATCTGGGAATATTCACAGTGCGTTTTATACACTTGTGCAGACCACGTTATTGTGCCATTTTGTACATGCAACTTCAAAATAAATTCATTTTTTAACTTAAAAATGCACAAAAATGTAACATGATTATATGCTATATAAGAAAAACCTTTGTGGTTTTATCATGTCTGTTACATATCACTCTTTCTTCCCAGAGTTTAAGTTTGGGAACAAGTGATGCGTCAGCTGAGCAGTGCAGCGGCTGCACTGACTTGATTTCAATGACATCATGGTGAAAGTATTTTTTGGCCCTGTGCTCGCTGTAACAGGGCGGATGTTATGGACTATGATTCACTGTGCTCCACATTTGTCTGCAGCGCTTTTCCTTGAAGAATGCTATCTCATCCGATTATTGGAAAATCATGTAGAGAAGTTGTTGCACTCTAAATAAGGACTTGGATAAAGCTGAAAAATGCCCACGGGTCATAATTTATCAACTGGTGAGTTCTTTGAGTTTTTAAAATGTCTGGTACACTCCCTCCCTCTGCAAATACAGGTTGAGCGGTATTGTGTGTGAGCCTGTGCATAATCAATGTAATCCTTAATCTTTGGTATAGAGTCATATCATGTAACTGACCACACCATTTAGGTAATACATGTTTAAAATGGTTTTCATGTTTGAAGCTGTAGATGGCATTCTTGTGCTATCCCACCTCTCAATTTTCAGCCTCATTTAAAGGTGGAGTCAGCGATTCTGGAGAATGCTTGTTGTCCAAATTCCTTTCTGTCAAAATCTGTGAATAACTCCTCACGAACCCCTTACCTATTGGTACTTTTTCTGCACTGAAAGACAATCCAGTTGTAATACACAGCTGAGCCTCTATAAACGGGTTTGTTGCTAGCTAAGGTGGGCCATGGGTGGGCCTCCTTTGTGTACATACCCTTTGTTTACTTACAAGTTTTGCCTAGGCTGTGTATTTAGAACTGTGTCTTTTTCAACGCATACACAGTACAGACAGTTAGCGGATTGCAAGGGAGATATTTACTAATTTTGACAAAAAGTGATTTCGACAACAAGCGTTCTCCAGAATCGCTGATTCCACCTTTAACTAAATATGAGAAGCAGATGTTCACTCAAACCTGTTGGGATTTCTTGCAGGGCAACCTTTAAGATGATACATGTTTAAAGGTTTTCCATGTTTTAAGCTTTAGGTATTGTGCACGTACCTTCCCAGCTCTCCATTTCAGCCTGATTTAACATGGCAGATTTGACATTTGTATTATATGATATCGTGTCTTAACAATTTATGCACTGTTGTGAACACTAACTCTCTCTCTGTTGACTCCACAGGGACCACCATGCTCCAACTATGTGTGATGTTGTGTTGGCTTTCGCTTGTATTCGCCCAGTCCACATCTACCTCACCCAAGAGAGGGCGCAACATCACCATCCACTCCTCCCAACTGGTGTGCAGTCTTCCGGGCCCTGCTGGTCCAGAGGGGAACCCCGGGGCCCCTGGATCACCGGGGGCCGCGGGACACATGGGGGCCCCGGGGAAGGATGGACCGGATGGGAACGATGGAGAGAAGGGAGAAAAGGGAGATGGAGGTAGTTAATGAATGTCTGTCTTCTATTGTAATGCTAAGCCCATTGTTATGTTAAGGTTTTTTTTAACAGGTCAAAATACAAAAACATTGCTTTCTCAGCTTGATTGTTTATTCAAAGTGTTTTTTGCACAGCATTATTTATTACAAGTTACAAATCTGTTTATATGTATATCAAATCTATTTGGATTTCTCTCATTGGATTTTACAACCGTGTAGGATACTTGATAATCAACCCCATTGTACAATTATTTTAATTTTAATGGTTAACAAAATGTATATATATTCTTGAATGATTAGCCCAAATAAAACATGAAATATTTACAATAGCAATACATGGTCATTTTCCATATGCTAAACCTTGAACCTTGAACCTAGTCTTACATCCAATTGCATTATTTTTATGCCTCTGCACCGGCTACAGCTGAAGGCCGGAGGCATTCTATGTGTGGGTTGTTTGTCTGTCTTTATATCCAGTCCACTCTAATTCAAAGATGAACTGATAAGATTTCAGAACTCTAAGGTCACAGATCAAGGTCACTGTGTCATGTCTCATGACCACTGTAACTTTAACCATTTTGCAATTGTATGCCTCGTGGGGGCATATAACCACCAGGAGGTTTTTCTACTTAAAGTACATATACAGCAGTGTGGTCTATAGACTCGCGGTGTGATAGTCTAAGCTTTTCTGAATTGTTCTGAATCTTTGTGCTTATTGTGCTCAGCTGTAACATATCAATATTTTCATTCTGTCATCATTTTGCTTCTGGTTGTCAGGAGATCCAGGGAAGCCCGGGAACCCAGGCAAGCCAGGTGTGAAAGGGCGTGAAGGTGTTATTGGCAAGGCTGGCCCTCGAGGACTGAAGGGGCTCAGGGGACCACCAGGGTTAGCTGGTATACCGGGTCACAAAGGAGGGCCGGGGGACAGTGGCCAGCCGGGAGCTCCTGGAGGCTGTAACTGTGGCAGCACAGCCCGCTCTGCCTTCTCTGTGGCGTCCACTAAGAGCTACCCCAAAGAGAGGCTGCCCATCCGCTTCGGCCGCATCCTGCTCAACGAGGGGGATCACTACAACATCAGCAGTGGGAAATTTGTCTGCGCCATCCCCGGAATCTATTATTTCTCATATGATATCACTCTGGCAAATAAGCACCTGGCCATCGGGCTGGTCCACAATGGAAAGTACAAGATCAAGACATTTGACGCCAACACGGGGAACCAAGACGTGGCCTCCGGCTCCACCATTCTCCGCCTGCAGCAGGAGGACCAGGTCTGGCTGCAGATCTTCTACTCGGAGCAGAACGGACTCTTCTTTGACCCTTTCTGGACAGACAGCACCTTCACTGGCTTTCTAATCTACGCAGACCAGGAGTATCTCCAAGAGGCCGACAGGAAAGCCAACACTCAGGATGACAGTTAATACAGACGTTCTGAAATGTCTTTGTTTTATCTCTAGAACTGGTTTCATTTCTAAGTTGTGAAAATCCATGTTGAACATATTGCTTCACAGTGGAAATCTTCAAGTGTTTATCACGTTTGGACACCAGGGGGCACACAAAAAGAGAAACAAGTCAACCACCATCTAGGAACAACTTGGAATGATTTAATACTCATAACCCATGTGTTTTGGCTCTCTAAAAATGTATCTCTAATAAATGACAGATGAATTAATTCATCCTTCTGGCTACTTTACATTTATCTTGCATGTTTAAAAAAAAGGTCGCACAAAGCCATCTTATGTAAATGCATATTATTTATTAAATATACAAAAAATTTGGGCACACAAAATGATGATGTGAATGTGATGTCTTAAATTCAGTTAAAACATTCAGTGATTCATAGAAAATGTCTTGACACAACTAATAATGGATAACATGGTCTTAATGAATGACTACAATATTCCAAAAGTGGACCTCTACTGATTAAAAGAAATGAATAAATAGTTCAATTTCACCACTTCATTAGGACTTTGAAGACAAAATTACTATATTTGTTGTAAAGGATAATCAGAAAAGGGTTTGAGAGATAACTCTGTGCTGTATCTCTCCTGTTGTTGACTTGTGACCTTAATCATTAAGGACGTTCCCACATCATTCTTGTCTAAAATGCAAAGTCAAGCTAATTTTTAAACTGAGAAATGTTCACTCTTCAGCAACTCATTCTGCAAAGTGAAGCTCAAACATCCAAATAAGGTAACACTTTTTTTATGCAGGGGGGCTTTAAATAAGCGTTCTTATTAGACAGATCCAACATTGCTTATCTGAGGTCATTAAAATGGCAATGGAAGCAGTATATGACATGGATGAAGTTTAATTAAAAAAGAGATTGAATACTCTTTTTCTTTAATATTTGTATTACTTGGATCATTTAAAAAAAATGTAATAACTTTTTGTTACCTACCTTTGTTTAGAACAACCACATTACAAAATTAAACTAGGCTATTATGTAGTATTTCTACTTTTTCCATGCATATATGGCGGCATTAATCAATCAACAAATCAAACATAAATGTTCATATGGAAACTTTGTTCCAGTGAAAATATAAATAGAAAGTGATACAATTAATAACAGGCATAAAATAAAACAAAAACTAATGAACTCCAGTAAAATATCAATCACACGTAGAAGTTTACATTTATTATTTATGTTTGTGAAGAAGCGTTGGTGTTTGTAGTTCTTCTAATGCTGACCTCTAAAGGACTACAACTCCCAGTCAGGAGGAAGGACCTTCACGTCGAGCGCACGAGCCATACTCGCACAGCAACAGCAGCAGCTGGTGCAGCCGAGCCGACGAGGTTACTTTGTTACAGCGGAGCCACCGGAGAAAAAGCGGCCGAGCGAAACATCTCGGGGAAAAGTGTTGGGGGGGAAAACGACGTTACCAGGCGCCTGTTGCCGGGTTTTAGCGGTGACAGGTGTTTTGTGAACTTATCGGCGGATTTTAACGTTGTCTTCTTCGCCGGAAAAAAATAAAGGCTCTTTCTCAAAGTTGAGCCGAAGAGGAGTTCTTCGTTCAGGATGTCGGACTGAGACAAAGGGGTCTGGGGGGCATTCCCGTCGGAGCGGTGAGTGGCACATGTAAAAACCCACCAAGGTGAAAAGTTCCCCAGGTTGCTACCGTGCTAGGAAAAATGGCTTTATTTGCGTCTAGACGTTTTGCTTTATCGCCCTGTGTCGTTTTTTTCTGTTGAACGAAGCCAGTGTTTCGGGGCTCGTGGGGCAGTTAACTTGTGTAGCCTCACTGGTGGTTGGCCGTTGTCTCGTGGTGCGTTTTGAATGATAGCCCAAAAGTAGGCTATACTATGGGATATGTTCGCAAGAGAACATGCATGTTTAAAGTGTTATGACGAAAAGGCTGCTTTGTTGCGTTTGACCGTTTTACAGCGTGGTCGAGCGGGCATTTAACTGAGCCATTTAAATTCCCCAACAGAAAAAATGGCCTATGTTAGGAAGAGACCTCTGCTGTGGCATTACCCACTGTAGGTGTTGGAAAAACTTTATCATAACGACTGTACTTTAAAACATTGACTGTTTTAAACATAGCCAATGACTAAAACTTCCATTTGAGCACATTTGTAGGCTACAATAGCTTTAATTCACGTTCTCTTGTATCATATGTTTTGCTTAAGTAATCTTACATTTATTTTGTAGTTGTCCTCACTAGCCTCAGCCCAGCTGTGCTACTTCTTGAAGTGTTTAAACTTGGTCTTGTTTTGGACACATCTGTCTCAGCAGGTAAAAGTTGATTCTTGAAGTCCCCTCTGGATGGGAAAGATGGAGAGGGAGTTACAATGGTGGAAAGGACAGCTCGCTGCAGACATCCATCAGTCCCTGCGTGTCAAGGTGAGTCAGTGTAGGAAACTGTTGTTTTGATGATGTTCTGACCCTTATCAGTTTTGATTGTATCTGTTTAAAAAAAAATCCTGACATTTCAAATTGAAAATGTTCAAATGATCAAGTTTTTTTACATCCTGATAACAGCGCCATGTTGCACTTTTAACAAACAATATATTCATTAGTAAAGCTGCTAATATCAAGTAGTAAATCAAAGAGACATTACAATTTTGATAATGTACTAATCCTCACGAGTACAATTTGTTCCTGTATGCTAACAACAAATCCCAGTTTCAGTCTGTTCAATTTTGAAAATGTTCAGTTCTTCTTTGTGTACTCATGATAAAGGAGATATATTTGGGTTTGGGACTTTTGGTCAGCGGAACAAAACATTTGAAAAACTGGCTTTAGGAATTCATCGTGGGCATTTTCAATTTGGTGGCCTTTTAAAGACCAAATGGTTTTATCGATTAATCATGTGATATATTTATCTGAGCAAGCAGGCCTGTTTTGATATTCCACAGCAGCTTTATATCTCACACACTATATTGAAAATTGCGAAGACGAAATAATTACATGGTCCTGCTGGCTATTTAAACATCATTTAAATGAGATTACATGGAGGAGTTGAGGCTCATTAATTGAGAATGTGTTAATTAACCTCAAAGCGTGATCATATTTCTTCCCATGTGTCACTTTAATGGAGACATCTGTCACTTGACTGGCATATTTGAGCCAGCACTCTGCTGCCAGCTTTCCGCTGAGGGAGACAAATACAGATCAGGTTTTTAGATATTATCAGGTGCCTGAACTTGCCAGAGAATGAGTGTGTGTGTTTAGAGGGAGGATTGTTGTGTGTGAGATTGTGAATCAGATGTTTGTGAGCCTTAAAGTGAATCATTCATTTAAACAGAGTTTCATTAAGGTTACTCATGCTGGACACAGTCTGACTCAGAGTGAGCTGTCAAGAGGACTGAACATCTGTATACAGAGATGGAAACTAAACAACACACCCACTCTTTTCTCATATACTATAATGAGATGGTCGCTTTAATTGGTCTGTATCAGCATTTTTGTGAAGCCCCAAGCAGCATGGCTCACCGCAGTGCATGCTGTATAATGCAATGCCCTCAGTGTAAAAGCTGCACAAGAACACAATATATATATATATATATATATATATATCTGATGGTGAACTGATAAATGCCAGTTGCCAGTTACTTTAAAAAACAAACAGATTACAGTTGATTTCTTTATTGAGGCTCCTGTAGAAAGATAGCCTTCATATATGTGTCTGTGTCTTACCTCACAGTTGTTAGGTTTATTTGTCTTGATAGAGTACCTCACTGTTAGGCCTGCAGCTAATGATCTATATCATTATTTGTTTTGCTCATTATCCTTTGTTCTGCCAGTTTTTTTCTCAATTTATTGTTTTGTCCATAACTAAACATCTTACATTTTAAGATGTGTGTTGAATTGAATATGATACTGATCGATGAATCTTTTAAGACTTATAAGATTAATCGATCAGTATCAAATTAAATGGCTGGCAATCGATTACTGGATTAACCGTTGCAGCTCTCCATATGAGGCTTAAAGATAGAAAGAGTTAAGGCATTTTTTCAGAAAGACAAACGCTTTAATTATTCAAAGGATCTATGGCCTGAGTGTCTTTCAGATCATATTGGGGCCTAATTATTTCTATCGCTGAAAAACGGTTAATTTTAATAATACGTTTATTTTAATAATAAGTTAATTGACACAGTCAATCAAATAATAGTTTGTCAAATGAATCAAACATTACATTAGGAGTCATCAAACGTTTGGCATCGATGACTCAAGCGTAATCAAAATAGTTAATTATCTTTTGAGTGTTGAAAATGTACTTAAAGCAATCTAAAGAGTCCCTTTGTACTTTGTCCGATAACTTGACAATACACTTGCAGCCCTTAACTTCTGTGTTAAGATATCTAAATTTGAAGAATGATTTTTTAATAGAATAGCACACAATGCTTCATAGAGTTTGATTAACTTTCAATGAGTTGATGTGTATAAAATATTACCAGATGTGGTTAAGCTGAAAACACCGTAATGTTTAATTGAAACCAATGTTGGAGTCAGTATCAGAGCTGTGTAAAAAGGCCTTCACACAGAGTGTTCACATTTCCTGCATGACGCCTGCTCCTCCACAGCCTCATCCAGTCTTAATGACGTTTGCTGCAGTGTTAATGCCCTGATGTGGGAGATAGCGGCGGTTGTGTAGCATGTGGCAAATTATCAGACATGCAAATCAGGCGGAGGCAGCTGTGGAATCCTTAATTATGGTGTGGGTCCCCCACAAAGGCACCTCTCCGCCCCACACAGACCCCCCTGGAGCCCCTCCACACTCCCATCCACCCCCATTCTCCTGCTGCCCTTGTACCCCGAGACAGACAGATGGACCAGAGGCTGAGGCAGTGGGAGGAGAGTTTGGGGAGGACTGACTGGGTGGTGGTGTGCTGGCTTTATTTTTGGATTCCATTGAAGTGTCAGTCTGATCATCATTGTTGTTTCACTTCAACTTAAAATAAATAGTTGACATTGTACGTTAAACCGACAGTGTTGGTACATTTTGTCCTCACAGCACATTGTGATTTGTAAAGTAGTCCCTGTAGCATGCCTTTCCATGAGTTTATTTTGATATATGGAGCTTTAAAGCCATGTTGGGACTCTTTGTGCCACTGTGCACACAGGGACGTTCCTAAACAACAGTCCTGATATGATGAGTCTTTCTGTATCTCTTCTAGTAGGGACTCCTCAGGGTTTCAACTTAAGGAGATTATTTTTTGCAATCCTCAATCTCTTATTAAATCCAAATCAAAAGCCCATGTTTCTACTCTGATTCACAGAGAGCAAAACACAAAGCATAAAACATGTTTTGATATAATCTGCTTAAATACAGAGAACGTACTCTGTGTGTTTGTACATCCAGTACGGCTAATGTTTTTGTTTCTTTCTTGGAGGCGGATTCCACAACCGAAGCCTTTTGCTCTCCAGTTTTCTGTCACTGATAGGAAAGATACCTGAGGCTGATTCAATGCTAATGCCCCCGAGTATCTTCCTGCCACTTTGAAAAACATGCAACTAATTGAACATGAATAGGAGATGTGCTAGGGGTGAAACCTAATCCTATCTACACCCCATCCGTCCCCCCCTGAAAGAAAGAAACCCCACACTCACACACCACCCTCAGACCCCTGCATTGACCCATATTAGCTCATGTCCTCTGCAGCCATGCTGAATTAAATGGAATAGAAATGAATGATGCTGAAGCTTGATCAAGTGTTTCCTGATGGTATATTGAGTTGAGTTATATTTAGCCCCACAGCAGTTAAAGGTGGAGATAGCGATTTTGGAGAACGCTTGTCACAATCACTTTAAGTCAAAATGACTCTTATATCTCTTCATGATCCGCTACATGTCTTTACTGTGTGCGCTGAAAAAAAAAGCTGATGTGTGTAAAACAAAGGGTATGTAAACAAAAGGGTCCCACTGTAGTATGCCCGTTTTAAAGAGCCTAGGATGTGTATTAACACCAGATTTTTTTCCAGCACACACGCCGTATCGACAGGTAGTGGATCGTGGGGAATTCACTGATTTTGACAACAAGCTTTCTCCAGAATCACCGATTCCACCTTTTCAAACGCAGTCAGCAGGAGAAATGCATGGCTCACTATTATTATGCATATTCTTTACAACCCCAGTGCTTCTCTGCTGCTTCTTTCCTGCCCCTCACACCCCCCGTTGTTTATTTCTCCCCTCATCCATATTGTCTTCTCTTGTCCCCCTCCAGGAGCTGAAGCTACCTGTGTACCGGGCCCACTCCCCACAGATTGGCATGCGGCGCTACTTTGCCGACCTGTTGGCCATCCTGAGTAACCGTTACCAGCTGTGTCCCACAGCGCGGCACCTAGCCGTCTACCTGCTGGACCTGTTCATGGACCACTACGATGTGGCCGTCAAGCAGCTCTATGTCATCGCTCTCTCCTGCCTGCTCCTAGCTAGTAAGTCTATTATCAGCATTCACCTCCTCTAAACCCACCTACATGTTTGTTTTATGTTGTTGACTGCTCTACTAGGGCCCTATGAAATCCGTTTTATTTTTTCACAAATTCAGTTTTTTCTGTTTTAACCTCATGATTTCCGTTTTTTTTTACAATTAACACTCATTTCATCATCAGAACGAGTGTCTAATTAATGCGAACAAATAATATTCTAACAATTTAATCAGATATAAGAATACATCACAATATTGCACTGTTTTTAGTGCTTAAAAAAAATGAAAAAACAGATTTGTTGGGTAGGCTATAACAGAAAATAAAGCCATTAATTTTGTGCTTCAAGTGAAACATTAAATAATTATTTTTTACATAAATAATAAAGTCCTTATAAACTTTTCAAGAAGCTGGACTAGAGTGAATATTGGACAGGTGGGACAGCCCTTCACCCAACAGCGGGCTGCAACGCCAACCTACAGTCTATTGTGCGACGGAGAGCTAGTTATCATTAGCATCAGCGTTAGCCGACATCACGGCAACAGCTGAATATTAGAACACAAGTTACACTACATGAAAACAACGGGCTGTAGACGCTAGAGTTATAATTGCGTGTAGGAAACATTGTTGAGACTGGAATTACGTACCGCAGCGGCCGTTCCATAATACAACACTCCCTTTAGCAATGGCTGAATATAAGACCTCCCTGTGCTGTGTATCTGCGGGAGCGAGTGGCATTAATAACTTAAAACAGTAAACGTTTAACATGATTACGTGCTTTTAGATGCTTTAATCATATGCCAAATTTATAAACGGACCATATTATTAACAATAAATTAAGTTATGTACATGTCAAAGTTACGTGTATGGATAAATTAATAAGTAAACATTGAATAGACAGATTTGTGAAAGGGGTTTGGCGCCGTGTGTTACATTACCGTTACTGCAGCCAGGCTCTACTTTTCACGGCTGTATATTGGTCTTTAGATGTCGCCAAACCAAAATTCCTCCCTAGTTCTGCTTTAATTTCAACCGTGTTTTTTCCCTTTGCCTTGGAAATTGAATTTCACCAAAAATAATGATTGAATTCCGTTTTTATTGCCCGATTCCGTGACTCCGTCTGCGTTTTCGTTATCGCGGAAATCATAGGGCCCTACTCTACAAGAACATATTTAATATCAAGTCTTAATGTCCCTTCTGAAGACTCAGTTATGTGTTTTAAATTGATGTTTTGGAAACCATCTAAACTTAAATCCAGTACAAAGGTATCTTTACACAGATTAGGGTCTGGGTTTCATCTTGAAAAGCTTTGTATCTGGACCTGGTCTGTAAATCTTTTGCATTAAAAGAGATACTGTGACTGTGGTTCATGCACAGATGGCACCAGGTGAAAAGCTTCCGCCAACAAGGCTAATTTAAGTTACGCTCAAGAGACCATGATGGTATTCCTTTCTTCCAGCTCTGTTTCTCAGACTTATCTGATAGCCTGTAATGACGGTTTACATTAGCTACAGCGTTGGTTAAAAAAACAAAACAAGGTGGCCATTGTGATAGGGTGACTGTGCCATTGTTTTAAGAGAAACTGTTGGGGATTATGCCCCATGTCTACAGACTATTTTCTTTGTCTTTGATCATCGCTGTAATAACATGATGTCTATGTCCCATCCAGTCTCTTTAAGATCATCCATTACTGCACCTGTCAAGGTCAAAATGTCCTCTAATAAGTGTTATCGCCCCCCACACATTTTTTTTTAGTCTGTCTCATTGAAACTGTGATTCAATGCAGAGGACAACCTACCCATAATCCCATACAAATACATTCAGTCTTCCTGCTAATTCATTGGTGGCACTTTTCTTTTTACCAAGCCTATGTTAAAGTATAATAAATATATATTTTTAAACGACATCAAAGAATTTATCCTACTAACAAATATCTTCTGTGTAGCAAAATCCTGATGTATCTAATTGGTCTTTGTCCGAGCTCCATTGTTGCCTGGAAACAAATCAATGTGACACATCAGTGCATACTGACCTGTTCCTTCATGATGATAAACGTGGGCTCTGTAGTTTATTTTTAGTTATTTCTTGTCTTGCCACCATAAATACTCAATTGTTCATCACGTGTATTATTCCGCGGCTGGATATTGTCACTAGAGTAGCCAGTTGTTTCAGGAAATTACTGGGCCTTTTTTAAAAGAAATGAAACTTCAGATATGTGACCAATTTTAAAGATAAAAGTCATTAGTAGTGAATTAGATTTTTGGAGATGAGTGCTTTAACATGAAAGGGGAAATCCGAAAGTATTGAGAGATGGACTAAGGAATTCTTTGCTTTGGTCCTTTCATGGTATTTGCTAACAAAACATCTATCCCTTTAAATTACTTTAAAATGAAAACAATCAAGTAGAAGCTTTGGATTTAAATGTAAAATTCCTGTCTCCTTCCCTTGACTGAGTGGTTGATCTTGTCCTTTGTTGGAGTTGCTTCCTCTCTCATACTGTCTGTGTTTCTACAGAAGTCAGTGAAGCAATGATTTAGTGTAATAGCCAGTAATGAAAAGTCTCCTCTTCTAGAGAAATGTTTTTCATGTGAAGCAGGTGTGTTAATCCTTTTCCCCTGCCTGATGCATGGTGTGGCTTGTGCAGTAGTTAGTGTCTCTGTGTCGGTGTGGTGATTAACAGACTGTGAGCTTTTCTGTACATTGAAGCAGCCCTTGGTATCATGGGTAATTAGACTAATGATACCGTCAAAGTCGAAGTCTGGAACAGGGCCCGCTCACTTGGGAGGGCGCTTTGCGTAGGTGTGTGTGTAGTCACAAACAGGCCATCTTTTCAATCCGAGTAGTTTCTGCGGTGGGATAAATTTGAATATGAGACTTGAAAGAGGTTTTTAAATCAATCTCCTGAGATTCCAGGAATAACTTTGAGCTCATTGAGTGATATAAATATCATGAAGCCAACCTGGACAGAGGTTCTTTCTATTCTCAAATAGATTTATCTGTTTCTTTTTTCTTGAATCTTTTGATTGTGGCTTTCAGTGAGTCAGTCTTTGCTCTTCTGCCTCTGACTCCAGCAGGACTCGAGGGAGTCTCTGCCATGATTGATGAGGGCTTGAAAGGGCGTTTGATTCACAGTTGTCTTGGGTTTTTATCTGTCCTGAGGTGCTTTGGAATCTGGCCTAGTTATTGAACGGCCTCCCCAGGTCCCACTGCCTTCCTTTAACAAGCACACACATTGCCTTTCTTCATATATTTTTTTTGTCTTTGACACTCGGTTAATTAATTGCCACTTCTTGTGTGCCTCTCAGCAGTCCCTGCTTAATCCTGTTACTCTATTGTGTGTGTGTGTCTGTGTGTGTGTGTGTGTGTGTGTGTGTGTGTGTGTGTGTCTGTGTTTTTTGTTGGTGCTTGTGTGTGGTTGTGTTTGTTCAAGGATCAGCTCTTCATTTGCAGGAGTAAGATTATGGTCAGTTTTTCAAACCCAAAGGCATTGTGTTTTATTGACTGTTGGGCACTTGCTTACAGACCTCACCTCCATTGTTTAGAATCCAATTCCTCAAAGAAACCAAAATTGAATGTGAATTTAAGTGAGGACTATTTGTGTATATCCTGAATATATCCATTGAAAAAGCAGACCACATCCCCAAACTAAAGATATCTATTGTGTTCCATGAAGTCATGCAGTGATCACATCAGTCTTCCTGGCAGATCCTGGTCCCTGAAGTCACAGCTCTGCATACTGCAGCTACTTGTTATGGTAAATGACATCATGGATGTGCCTCTGCTGCCTGCTACTACAAGAATGTTATGGATTTATTTTGTCCCTGTCTTACACTCTATTTATGTAGTATTTTCTTTGACTCTTGATAATGATTACTGGATGCTCATATAATCAATGTTGTGGTGTGGTTTTGAAGCAAGGTATCCTGGAAGCTGGATTTCATCTACTTTGTTGAGTGAACCTGATTCAGTTAAGGGTCTCCAAACAAACAGAAAAAAGAGCATCCTGTGTATGGCACGAAAAGCTCAGTCGTATTGACTAAACAGTGCACTTCCATGGGGCTCGGAGCCCGGGGGTGGGGAGGGACTGTGTGCTGAGGGGCACCTGCCATATGCTCTCCGAGTCAGGCCTCAAACAAAAGCCCGTCAATGTAAGCAGGACATGCAGCTAGAGCCTTCCCAGAGAGGGGGAGGGGAGCACAGACTGAGGGCTGGAGGTGGCTGTGTGTGCAGGCGTGTGTGTATGTGCTAAATGAGGAGATGGTCGCTGTGGCAACCTTTGGATTAATCTGAGGACTTTTTTTTTCTTCTTGAGATCATCTAATTAAAATCCACATTGAAGTCCCATCCATTAGAGTTATCCAGTGTTTTACTGCCACATTAGCATTGTAGATACTGGGCTCTGGTGGTGTCCTTTTACCTTTGGCTGCTGGCTCTGTTTCCTCTTGCTTCTCTCACCTTGTCAGGAACAGGCAGAGCGAGCCAGTCCTGGGACGGGGCGGCCTGTAAAAGCAGCCCCTCATCCCCTGGGGGTTGGGAAACGAGTGGAGCGCTACTTCAAAGGCAGGTCGACTGCTGATGTTAAACAGGATAGAAAGGGAGGTAGAGGTGGTGGCCTGCAAAATAGGACATGTTAGAACTGAACCACCCAGCAGGGAGCCCTGAAACCTAGATTAATGGGGAGCCCACTTCTCCCTTTATCCCTCTCTCCCTCTCTCAGAGGTTTGACAGTAATTCTGATGGAACTGTTTTCATGTGGGGCTCTCGTAATTTAAAGTAATTATGTAAATATGTACAGATAGGTCTTGTAGAAGTCAATATTAATTATTATCAGTTGTTGCCAAAGCAGTAAGCACCTTTCAGCTTTTATAATGAGGGTCTCATGTGAAATGAATCCACAAAGTATAGGGCAAATGTTATAATTTAATCATGTTTAGCGTTTTAATGCCTGAGGCTCTGTTTTCCAACACTCTGTGTCAGCCTTCATCACCCATCCTGCAAGGCGCTTTGCACCCTAAGTCTATGGATCCTCCCAAAAAGTACCACACACATGCACACACATGCAAATCCTCACACAGTGCTGGCTTTTTAGGATTCTCCGTGGTCACCCAGGCATTAGCATCAGGGGTCAAGGGTCAGCCTAGGCCTACATGGTGAGAGCTGCCTGGGCAGGGGGAATGGGGGCAACATGGAGATTCTGGGATGGAGCTGTGACCAATTTCACACTCCCAATGAAAGATGAACCGGCAAATGAAAGGAGTTTAAAGAGCAGAGAAAATTCCTCCATGGCTGTCAAGTCGAGGAGAAAAAGAAGCAAAGAAGATGAATGTTGCCTTAAATCTTTATTAGCAAGAGGCAATATACACTTAATCATACCAGTAGGTTACATATACATATTTTCCTTTATACATGCTTCCTGTTGATGAATTCATTTGTAGGTCTGGCACAAAATGTCTATCATTTGATTCTTGTATAGGAATACATTTTTCCCATTTTTCCTTCAGTTGTGCTTCTAATGGTCTAAAGATGTGTAACAGTTGTTCGATAAGGGAGATTTTCTTCTTCAACTAGCAGCCACTGTTCCTGTGTTGGTAGGGCTTTATAATCCCACAGTTCTTTGTAATAGCTTTTTGCACTTGCTTATTAGCTGAACATTTGACACTTATCGTCACACCTTACATATCATTGCCTCAACAGTTATTTTTTTAATAGATATTTCCAAGTTTATACTATACTGTATACCTGATGTCTAGGTTGTAATTGCTATCTTTTTCAAAGTGATGTAGTTAATTTATTTTACTAGAGATTGTTTCGTTGTTGTTAAACTCGTTTTAAGCCTACAGCTCTAAGGTTTCCTAAGGGCCCCTATCGCTCCAAAACTCTGCCCACCCTCCCCATCCCAAACAGCACACCTGGTTGGAGGCTCTGCATCCTGGCCTTTACCTCTGCCTAACCCCTCACCTTTAACTTCTCCCTGTTTAGTCAACCTTTTCTCATCGTCACCGTCACCTGTGGCTGCTGTGAGAAAGGAGAGATGTGCTGTTAGTTGCGGTGTGTTAAAAGGAAGGCTGTTCCTTTGTCTTCATCAGTGTCTGTTCCCTGCTCTCTGACTTACGATAGGATCGTTCAGCCTACCTGCATTCCAGGTAGGCTGAACTCACAGGAGAGGAATGCACCGTGTCTCTCAGGTCACATTCACATAGAAACACAAGGGGCTGAATTTGTGTTGGCATGTTGCTACAGGGGATAAGTAGTGGGCTGGGTATCATAAACCGACCGAAATGTATCTACAGTCGGTGTCATAGAAAAGTTGATATATAGTCTGATTGTATGTCTTGTTTAGATCTTCATGAATCATATATTTCCTGATCGTAATATTACCTCCGCTAATATATCAACCTGCACTAAATCGAAGATCTTATGTTAAACCCTAATTTGGCATTTTAAATGTGGGGGGAAAAACAAAATGTGTAAATTATAAATAGCAATGAACAATTTCCGAGGGTACGTGGTCTGTTGCTTGGTGATGCTGCATTGGGCTGTTTTTGTTGCTGTACTTCTGTTGTTTTTTGCGTTCTGTACAGCTGCCCCCAGGCTGTGCTGACGTGCTGAGGCCATTCTCACCTCATTGATGAACTCATGAAGGAGACCACTATTTTGTCCTAAATAAAACCAGTCTTGTGTCTCTAATCATACTGTTCTTCTGTAGGCCTTTCTGAAGTTGCTGTGTTTTGTGATTTCAAAGCGTTTTGGGCATCCCATGTGTCTCATGTGCCCAGTCACCCACAGTAGTAAACAAGCAGAGTAATCACAGAGCACAAAGGAGATTGACTTGTGCTGTGCCTTTTTCTTAAGATCAAAGGGGCTGGTGTTGTGTGGAGATTGGGGGCACTGAGCCCTTTTTTATGGCAGCGTCTGTGTGGACATAGCAGTCTAGCAGCAGACACAGCTCTGATCCAGAGGATATGAGGGTGAGAGAATGGGGCAAGTGTGGACTGGGTTGTGGAACGAGGCCTGGTGGGGGTAAAACGCCCTGTTTCATAGTGCTTCCTGTTCTGGTGGAGAGATGCCATTATTGCCTCTCTGCTAATTACCCCGACAGCCCTCCCCTCTCCCCTGCTCTCTCAGCCGTTCCCTCTCTCCCTCTCCCTGTTGATGGTAGGTGGTAAAACTTGCACGGTGTAGGAAGACGTCCCACACCCCGGGACGTAGGCATAAAGAGCTAAATGAGTTCCATGAAAGATTACCACAATAGCTGTGGCACCGCAGACAATTGTTATCCACTTCTAACTGCAGCTCGGAAATGTCAACTAAGCCCTTGTTTCTAATGTCTGGTTGCCATGGTTTTAGATTAAAGGCCAAGTTGTTTTCATTTCCAGCTGGATGCATATTATTACAAAGCAGATATATCATTTAATAATCCCAGACGCAAATGGATATAATATCAAGTCATTCTAGAAGTGCCACTCACTTCATCGGCAGTGTATATGTGTGATCGTCTTTTGTGTTTTAAGAATTGGAAAGACTCCATTTTGCTGCTGCAAATGCATTATTGTAATCGTGTTTCTATACATTGAGAAGTTATAAGCGTTTTTTAATATTTAAATTCCGCTTACCATACTTTCGACAAATGAGTTAAAGCTAGATAATTCAGTTGTGTCAATATATTGACAGATATATTGGCATATTGATTAGGGCTGCAACTAACGATTATTTTGATAATCGATTAATCTGTCGATTATTTTCTCGATTAATCGATTAGTGTTTTGGTCCGTAAAATGGTGAAAAATTTTGATCAATTTTCCAAAGCCCATGTTGACGTCCTCAAATGTATTATGTCCAAAACACAAAGATATTTCAGTTTACTGTCATAATAGGATTAAAGAAACCAGAAAATATTCACATTTGAGAAGCTGAAATCAGAGAATTTGGAAATTCTATATTAAAAAATGACTTGAAACGATTAATCGATTATCAAAATAGTTGGCGATTATTTTAATAATCGATTAATAATCGATTTGTCGATTAATCGTTGCAACTCTAATATTGATTAGTCCGATAAATGACAGGAAGTAGCAGTACATAAATGCTAAAGATAGCTATGTCACAAGTCAAGGACCCAGCCGTTGCCTAGAAACCACTCATGAGTTAAAAAGGCCTCTATTCAAAGGTAACACTTAACATTATCCTCCCCCTTATCAAAGCTGTATACATTTTCATAACTTAGTATATTGTAGCTGTTAGGAGATATATAAAGACATTTTAAAATGTGTTTAAGTCCAGTATTAGTCAGAAATGATAACTTCACAGCTGGTAGGACATGTTTTATATTATTACAGCTGGGGTTTAAATATAATTGCCGTTCATTTTCTGTTTACATTCCAGGCTCCACTCACAGGAGGAGTTTTAGTTGTTGATGCATAAGAACACTTCCATCTGCATACAACATCATTGTAGTGTTTTTTAAACCATTTTAACTGAAAATAAAGTGTGATCTTATCCATCTAAAACTTGACCATCTGTCTACATATCATTATTGTATTCACAAATAATATTATAAGTCTCAAACATCCGGTTACAAGCAATAATTCTCTGTGTCATTATAAGTCTACAACATGTCGCCAGATCTTCCTGCTTAAAGCTGTGAGTAGCTGAGGCGCATAGTTTAGTGAAGTGAAGCCTCTATCGGAGTAACCTGACACCCCCCCCCCCCCCCCCCCCAACTCTCATTCTTGAAGTTTGAGCAGAGGCCTGTTGGACTCTTGGATTAAAGGCAGAATCGGACCGCTCCATTGGTCACAGGGACCCCTGAGGCCTCGGAGCTGTTGCCATGGAAAGGAGGATGTCTAGAGAAGGGGAGGGAGCTCACTGCTCACACTAATTGCACTAGTATAATGTCTGCAAGGATCTAGTGAGTGAGAGACTGAATTATTAGGCATCGAGCGGACTGGTTTTTTTTTAATAGAAAGTGTAAGTTAGTATTGTATAATCAACAGTAAGTGCCCCACTCTCTGTAATCCTATAGGCTTCCCTAGGCCTCCCTGTTAGTGTAATAGCTGTGCTTTATGGCCAGATGTTAAGAAACAGTCAGCTTAATTGCTAATGCTTAGCAGGCACAAGCTGGAGTAATGCTCTTTAGGACTGACCATAAAGCTGCTTTATTTGGCTACAGATAATATTCACCCTAATTCTAGATGAAACAATTAGACATTCTTTACAAAGATCTATCATCATCCAGATGAGTGATTTGGCTATGAACAAAGCCACATTTTCTGTTGAAATGATTGTACCTGCTGTTGTCATTGTGTCTTGCGTCGATCGAATCATAAGAATCTCAGCTTTCCAAAGACATTTCACATGAATATCAACTTAAACATAGCAGCTGTGTCTATCATAGGTGTGTATTTAACAGGGTGAGGTTAGAGCCTGTGGGCGGGCTGTCGCACTGTTTGTTGGGATTTAATGAAGATGTATTTCAGGAAAGAGGTTTTTTCCACAAGAGAATCTTACCCATACATTATCTGCTATTATTTTCAGTATTGTGATGTGTACATTTTCTTCCTCAATTACTCGAATATTTCTATATATTGTCTACATGATGTCAAATGGTGACTCATGTGTTACCATTTCAACGATCCAAGGTGACAGGACAGAAGCTGGAATGTTTCTTTGACCTTATCAGATTTGATAAGATTCATTTTCCGTTGGTCAACGAATCTTTCCATGGACTTATAGTTTGAAAAATAAAACAAAATTCCTTCATTCATACACTAGTATCAAATCCAAACGCTATTGTTATGTTCAGCTGCTGTAATGTTACTTATGTGACTTTTCAACAGACTCTTGGTAAATATACATTTAAATGGTATGTTATTCCCTTCTGTAAACTTATAATTTCTTTTCTGTTGCAGGTAAGTTTGAGGAGAAGGAGGACCGGGTTCCCAAACTGGAGCAGCTGAACTCTCTGGGCTTCATGAGCAGCCTCAACCTGGTCCTCAACAAGAAGGATCTGATCAAAATGGAGCTGCTGCTGCTGGAGACCTTTGGCTGGAACCTGTGCATGCCCACACCCGCACACTTCATCGACTACTACCTCCACGCCTCGGTGCAGGAGGGCGACCTATACAACGGCTGGCCACTCTCCTCCCTCTCCAAGACCAAGGCTTTCATGGACAAATACACACACTACTTCCTGGAAGTCTCATTGCAAGGTGGGTTAAGAGGAGGACAGAGGACTGGGTGATGCTTTGTTTGATCCAGAGGCGCTGTGCATGAATTTAGAATCTTGTGGTGTTTGTTTGATTAAGGAATTTATGAATCGCTTGTCTCTTTTTCTAGACCACGCCTTCCTGAGTTTCCGACCATCGCAGGTCGCCGCTGCGTGTGTGGCAGCATCTCGTATTTGCCTTCAGATTTCCCCGAGCTGGACGACAGCGCTGCACCTATTAACAGGCTACACCTGGGACCACCTCACCCAGTGCATTGAACTCATGCTGCTGTAAGTGACACTCACACTCACACACACACTCATGTGAGATAAGCGGTCCAACGGGAAGCCAGGCTGGCAGAGGGGCCTCTTGAAGGGTAGTGGGCAGCTCAAAGTATTAGTAGTATAATAAGGCCCCTTACTCTCTCTATTTTTGGTTGCCATGGTTTTGGATGATATGATACCTTTTGCTTTAACTAGCAGAGGCTTATAATGTGTGTACAAAGCCTGTGCATTTGATTATCTTAGCTAATAGCTTCAGTGCTGTGTAATTTTAAAAGCTGTAATTTAAGTTGCACATTTGTTGGTCAGTGGGTGGCTGTCTGGGTTCATTTGTGAGCGTCTGCATAAGTGTTCAGACTAATTGTTTAGGATTAAAAGGCTTGGCGCAGACTGATCTCTGCTGCGGTTAATAGATTATCCAAGTGCTGTTTTTTTTATCTTTCATTCAGGTATGTTCACACTGCTCTCTTCCTGCTAAGCATGGAACCACGCTATTTTATAATTCACAACTCACTTGATTACAAATTTGTTAATTTTCCTTTCCTTTTTTTCTTCTTTTGTTTCCCATAGTGCTCATGACAAAGACGTTAAAGAGGCCAATAAGAGCAAATCCACTCCACCTCACAGAGTGTCTCTGCAGACTCAGGCCCACACCTCTCACCTCTCTCCAATGTCAGCCATCCAGCGGCCGGCCTCCTCCTCCTCCACACCACAGCTGCTCTTTCAGCCCGATGGATTCCCTCTCCTCTCCCAGCATTCCCCGTCCCTGTCCCAGCTGCAGGCGCTAGCAGAGTCCCAGGCTTTGGGGCCTGTGGTCAACATGTCTCCAGACTTCCTTCAGAGCCACAGGATGGGTCTCCTCACTGGGGCTCCTTCTATCACTCCTGTAGGCGGCTTCCCCTCCTACCCAAGCCTGGCCTCTGCTCTCCAGCCAGGGACTCGGGGCCTTCCACTGCAGGGCCCCATCTCTGTTCAGATGGCTCTGGCTGCAGAGCCGCGTCACTGTCTGAGTATGGCCTACAGCGGAGGCTACCTGGGCTCTCATCACACCTTCGCAGCCGGCTGCTTTGACAGGTGACGCCAGGAGACGGAGAGGGAACACAAACCCCTGCGGGAGTTCACTATGCTCCCGTCCCAAGTCCCAACCCCCAAATACCCCTTCAGTGACCTGCTCTCCCTCTCCGTCAGCTCCGCTACAGCTCCGGCCTGTCCGGCTACCTCCACACTCGCACAGAGACGCCTCAAACGAAAGCAGAGGTCCAAAGGCAAGACAGACCCGGTGGAAGTCATCACACTGACGTGACAGAAGCTCCACTGACTCAATACGAAATACTGGGGCGTACTGGACATATTCCGAACTGGTTTTATAACTCTGTGTTGTTATTATGAGTCAGTCATCACTGTGAATGAGATGGGAGCAGCAGTGTGATCCAGACCCCACCTCATTCAGTGCCTACTCTCAGTTGTGTGATAGCTGAGCCAATTTTAGAAGTGCACAGTACACAAAGTATGTGTGAAAAGGATACCTGGCTGCTTGACATTTTTTTCTTAATTTCTTATCCCAAATATGTAACACATTTTATATAGGAAATATTGTCTGGTTTTATTTCTTAAGCTTTTATTAGAGAGAGAAGAAGAAGAAATGGGCACTTGTCGCTGACAGGAAGCATGACGGTTGTGTCGACCATTGATCGGGCTCCTGTAGTGTCTGGGAATTCCTCACCACCATGTCGCTTTCAGAGGGGACCAAGAATTCATTGTTTTGAACACAGCAGGAGAAGTCCACAGTCCTGGATTTTTTCCTTCCTCTCACTGTCCTCGTCATCTCTTCTCTCCCATCTCCAAAGTCGAGCCTTGTGGCAAACAAAAAGAAGAAATGTGGCTTTCTGGCAGCTGCAGGCTTTCTCATACTAAAGTTTTTATGTCTCTGGCACCACTCAAAGAATTGAACACAAACTGATGTGACTGGACCAGCATGGCCATGGAGCCGTGGATGTCTGTTGTGTATTGTAAATATGAATTGCTGCTGCCTTCTTATGAACTGTTGGTTCTGCGTCTGTGTTAATGACTCCAATGTTTACATGAACCACTAAGTATCAGGGACTTGAACAAGATTACTTGAATATAATGCCATTGAAACATGCCATAGCTTTTATTTATGATGACTCATTTCTTGCTTGCCCTTGTTATCGATTTTATTTTAATTTTTTTCAGTTTTGTTTAATGTAGTGTAGCTTTTTATACCAACTTAGAAACACAACATTGATTTTAATTATAGTTTTCCTTTGTACCTCTTCATAGAAACTGTGTGCTCAGGTTTCAAGGCTGAAACTAAGCAGCCTTCTCATTATTCTGTGCTATTATGCTTTAAAGTGGATGCTAATGGAGCATCTGTGGGGGCTGGAATATTCCCCTGCTTCATCACTGGACCATACTCTCCTTACAAGTCAGTAAACTGTCTGTTTGCTTGGTCGTTGAACAACCTCCCAGTCACTCGTTTCACACACAAACATCTGTAGCCAGTCAATGGTAATTGCGTCCCAGATTTCCAAAGCTGCAATCCCCAATCTTCCTCTTCCTCTTCCTGTTAGAGTCTAAACACATCCAGATTCCCAGTGTCGGCAGAGGGTTACCTTTAACTCAGCATGGAGCCCTTGTTCTGGGATGTTGTTGAATATATTGCAACTGCGGCTAACGACTTATTTGTCCATTATGTCATGTCTTGATTAATGGCTTTGTTCAAATAACAAAGAAGCCTGTTATAATTTCCCCTAAACTCAAAGAGATATATCCAAATGTCTTGTTTCATTTGACCAGCAGTCCACACCCAAAGATATTCAGCTCACTCTCTTTTATGACAAAGAAAAGCATCACATTCTTTCGTTTGAACAATTATTAACCAGAGAATTAGGATAATGTTGCTCAAAGAGGTGGAAAATTGTGAGCGTCTTTTGGAGGAAATTATTAATCACTTATCATAATGACTGCTGCCATTTTCTCCCCTAAACCTTGACTTTGCGTGATGCTTGAAAGGCTGTGACGTAACCCTTCAAACTGCCTCGTCTTCAGCAGTTGCTGTGCTTGAGCTGTGAACCTCGACATTCATCGTCAGACGTGCATTTCTCAGATAACACGACTAGAAGCCTTCTGAAAGTGCAACACTCAGACTATTATAGTCCTGAATCACCAGACATGTTGTTCTCCTTCCTGAATAGGACATGCCAACGATATGAACTAAGATACTATGCCTTCTTCTTTTAACTTTTTTATGTACAGTTTTGTTATATTTTTTACATTCCCTTTTGTTGTATCTTAGTTAAAGCTTTTTGTCATTCTCCTGATGAATGCTGTTGGTGTGAACTAGATTTTGTTTTCTTAAGTTTAGGGTTCAACTTGCTCTTTTCCTCATAATCCACGAGCAACTTCTCACTGAGGTGTCCCAAGGTGCAATATGTTGTTTTTCTGTTCAAACTGACCACAGCTATCACTGTCTCGTGTACACCACTGGTTCATCTTTTGTAACTTATTTTTTGATAATTGTGTGATTTGACTTGCTGTAACTTGATCTCTTCTAGAGGGCAGTAGGCTCTGAACACAATGAATATGTTGCATATTGCAGCCACCCCCCCTTTGAGTGATCCACATAACTGAATGCGTTTTTTTTTTTTTCCTGGAGATTTACCGTGCATTTTTCCTTCCTGTGAAAGGTGCCGATGTCACTCACACCAAACAACACTTGTCTAATGTGATAGTAACGAAATGACACCACAAACTTCCAATTTATATTTTTGTAATATTTTGTACCAATTTGTAGTGTTGGTTTATTTGACACTGAATGGTAAAACGAATGCTTTTATCAGAATGTGCCATGGAAAAATAAACACACAAGTGAACTGAGTTTGTGGGGAGCGTGTTTCTTCAGAGGGAGTGTGATCGAAGGGCCTGCAGCTTTAAGGGAAATGATGGCTCCCAGTGCATCGCTCCAGTTGGTTCAGAGGACGAGGACAATGTGATAAACCCAGCAGGTTTTACACACAATCCTCCAGCTGTGACCACATGCTGTCCATGCAGTGCTTCATTAAAACAGAGTACTACTAAACCAAATTAAAGCCAGTGGTGTAATGTGACTAAAGTATATTTAATCAAGTCCTGTACCTAGATACCATTTTACGGCATTTTTCCTTATAACAAGTAGGCTATGTGTTTTTTTCTTCAGCCGAAATTATCAGTTTGTTTTCAGATTTCATTTTTCGTAATGGTATATGATGTATATCTTCATGTTAAAGTTTAACGCCAGCTAAAAAAAAATAACAGTCCATTATTTAGTTTTTATACTTTGTATATGTTTCTAGTCCTTGACTTTTACATGGAGGAAACTTGCACAGATTTGTATTTTATACTATACACTATAGGTGTGGTATTGCTAAATAATGTATAAACGCCCCTTTATATTTGAAGTCAAATCCAAAGCAAATAACTGAATATATCATTCCCACTAGTGTATCAGTCAGCACAACCACTTTCCCTTTGCAGACAAAGTTATTATTTAGCGACTGAGAAACAAGTTCAGTCTCTCTTCTGCTTCTACAATCCGCCTCCACAGCTCAATCAGAGCTTTCTGTGTTATTATGGCATTTTAATGTATTGAAATCTCTTCAGTGGTGGTGCTCTGTCTCACACACAAGACATTATACTCCTATATAATGTTTGCAAATCGACCGCCCTTGTCGTTGTGGACTCAGCACAGTGGACTGTGGAAATGTTTGAGCATTGGCTCTGTTCTCTTCAACACAGCAGCACAGTATTTATTCTTTCATGATATTGAAGAGTTGTTTTGTATTTTTCCCCCCTCAGTCGGAACCATTGAACATGATGCAAATGCCTAATCATATCAGCTCACAGATTTGTAATTCCAATTTAGTTAGCGACACAATGTTCCTCCTTATAAGCTTGATCAAAACATTATTAACTTGGCTACGGAAAAGAGCCATCAGTATTCGTCATTGCTCTCATGCACACCATTTACATGATATGTGTGTTTTAAACAACATTTGGTAAAAAGAAATGTTGAGATTGGATGGAATTTCTTCAATATCTCCAATGTGAAGTGGCCCATTGGTAAAGGGGGGTGGAGGGGTTGGAGATAGGGGCGTGCTCATAGCTGTCAGTTCGATAATGGATCCTTCTCACAGCCTCCTGTAAGCTTTGGCATGTGGGGCTAAACAAGCATGCTGCTGGCTTCCTCTTATGTGCCCTCCAGCATTTGGAAAAAGGGTCGGTTGGGGGCAGAGGGGGGAGGCTGCTCATCTTATGTCTGTGTCCAGTGTCTCAGTAGTACATGTGCTTTGAGCTTACAATGCAACATTTAATTAGCATTAGTGCATGGATCATGGCCCCTCTGTCGCGACTGCTGAGTGAAAGCAACACTTTAGTTTTTCAGTGCAAGAAGCAAACACCTTTTCACGTAGACTGTTTAACATGGTAGGATTGTTTTCTTGTCAACTGTGTTTTGCTAGTAACATTGGTGGCAATGCCTTACCACTGTACAATGACATTTCCGCATTGATGAACATAATATATATTTAATGAAAAACTAAATGGACTTTCCTTAATGTGGGGCAATGAGAAATAAGGCTATCATCCAACTACTTAAAGGAGCACGTGTTTTAAAGTTGTTCTCAAAGACATAAGTGTGGCCTTTCCTTCATCTGACCAACTCTTTGATTGTTTGGAAAGTCAAAAAGTAAAAGCAGTCCTCCAGTCTGTATCATGAACATTTATTTTTTAAATTCCCCTCATGATAACACATGACAGAAGAGCTTCATCTAAAGTTAGAAAAAGCTTCAAAGTTTCCTCCCCTGTGAAGTCACACTCATTAAAAAGCTCCGTGAAGGGAGCCTTGTGATTTGAAACCATGAGAAGGATTTTTTTTTTTTTTATCAAGCAACAGCTGCAAGAGCAACAGTTTCTTTAATGAGCGAGTTCTCCCCAGCATGTCAAATGTCCAGGAGGAGTGGGTGAGTGTCATCAAGTCTACCTCTTACAGAAGGAGCAATGTGCAAAAAATGAATTGATGGAGACTTGCTCTCAAGGAATTATCACCTTATAAGAGCATTACAAAAAGCAATACGTTGAATACTTGTATCCCAAATTCTGGTAGATTGGTATCAACATGATCAATTTGATTTACAGTTGTTGTATTGCTCTTACAAAAAGTAGAAACCCAATCGCTACACATATTACTAAGATTTATTTTATATTGGCAAAGTCGCTCTGGTCCTTCTTTATTGAAGAATGATGGCGCCTCTTAGTGGTGAGAGTGAAAAACTGCATCTCTTCTGCTTAACAATGCTAAGTAAAGTCAATAATGTGAACACAGTGATTTGAAAAGAACTTGCAACATTTGTGAATATACACATCTCTACCACGTCAGTATCAACAGCTAAAGTGGAAATGTCTGACCCGGCTTTTTGTCAATGAAACTGAGGTGACTTTTGAAAAAACCTGACCAAGACATATATACTGTATGTTAATAAACCAAATCTTTAATTGAAAAGAAAGTGGTTTGTAATGGGACCATTTTTCATGTCCATTTCCAAATAATTTAAATATTGCTATATACATACTGTGTTATTCATGAAAAAGCTTTCTCTTCCTCCCAAAACCTTTCATTCTAAGTGCTCTGGTCACATTTACAGTATATGATCTTGAGTTTCTCAGATGCTCATCATGTGAATGTTAGCTTGATTATCAACTGAAAAGCCATTCCACTTCATAAGTTCTCCTCACCCTTATAAACATTTAAGAGATGTGCAAATTAAGAGGTCTGAAACCAGGCTGTGTGCACGTTGAATTTTTAAATCAAAAGCCAATGTGACACGTGGCAAGTTGGAATATTCTGCAATGTTTTTCAACAACATTAGACATCTTAATAAATCCTGAATAAGGTTGTGTGGACGCCCATGTGACACACTAATCAATCGTTTGTTCTTGCATTGAGCTAGTATTAGTTTCCCCAGGTGTTCATGAGATTGTATTCAGGAAAATGTAATTCACTGCAGGCACTGTTCACATGAATCAAATATCTAATATATTATATCACCTGGGCCTATAGCTAGGACCTGCAGCCCTTTATTGTTCTTAGTAATGCTGACAGCAGACATCTGGTTCTATGCATGAGTCTACCTGCACCTGTACCCTTGTCAATAGAAGTTATTGGTCATCTGGAGACTCTCAGTTATGTGACAGCCAGCCCAGCTTATTTTATTGTGTAGTGGTGAGATTCTGCCTTCCCATCATTCACCGCAGCATTGGTTCTTTCCAATGGAGGTCTGCTCCGGTGTAGTCTCGCAAAGCCAGACCAAACTACAGCAAGTAGCTCCTGTGTAACGGTGTACGCAGGCAGCCATGTTGGAGTCATGACAGCTTTTGCCAGAATTCTGTAGAGGAAATTCAACTTTATAAATGAAAACCACGGATGGACAGATGGTTTCTTAGACAGCGTCTCATGTCCCAAGGCATCGCTAAGGCAAATGTCACTCACTAGTAAACTCATTTGTTGGCTATTTGTAACAGCTTGGCCCTAGTTGCATTTGAAAAGTGAAACCTTAAAGCTGGATTTTGTTCGATTTTTTTTTTTTTGGATAGCTTGCGGTGGGATAAGGTTATGTGTGGCCCGATGTCATAATAGCACATGTAACAATGCCACTGAAAAGTTCGAGAGAAAAATGGAAAGATTATGTGTCAAAAATGTAATTCAGTCTGAGAAAGTGTTTCATCTGTCCAACAAAAATAAAGGCTAATTTCTAAATTACAGTGGTTTTGTATGCTCTATATCTTGGCTGTAACTTCAGTTTCAGTTAATTCCTTCCATATACTGAAACCATTCATTCACAGTTTTAGTGTGAGCTCCGCCTAAAGGTACGGCCACACCAAACGCGTTAGAGGCGTAAAAAAAACTTCATTTTTGCATAGGGAACCATTGGTTTAGGCGCGTTGATGCATTACACGCGGTAAAGCGGCGCGTTAAGGCCTTTGCACACCGGGCGCGTGTTATTTGTGCGATAAATTTGCACGTTATTAATAATTACCGAACGTATACAGAGTCAATGGCCTACATTGTAAAAATAAAAGCCGCAAATTCGCCTAGCGAAATTACGGCGCTAGTGTGGAAGCTTGTAAGCTTGTAAGCTTCCACACCAGCGCCTTAATTTCACTAGGCGAATTTGCGGCTTTTATTTTTTCGAAATGAGTTCGATTTTTCTGTGATGTCGCTTCCCAAAGTGAGACCCGACAAAATTCACCTTCCAAAATATTCGCTTTTTTGTACCGTTTATTCGCGTCGCGCCCGGTGTGCAACGGCCTTATTGGGCGCGGTAGCCGCGTTTTTACACCCAAAGTTCAAAAAATTCAACTTTTTACATTCCAACGCGTGAGCCAATCAGCTTGGAGAATGACCGGACGTCACGGACATCGGCACGGTCGGTGGACAATGTACTCAGTGGCTGGGAAACACAGAGGAAAATGTATTTGCGGGCGGCCGTTGCTGTATGACAGCCGCTCGGAGAATGGGCTTCCTGGTTAATTCAGTGAATGTGCGGCTGTGCTTTAGCCGATAAACCAAGTTAGCGCCGGTGAACTTTCACGACAAGTACAGCGAAGCACCGGTGTTTATCTACTCCAGCCACGGTCCCCTGTCATAGCCAGGTAGGGGAATGTAGGCTACTTGCCTTTATTTTGTACCGCCGTGCACACAGTGCTGCTGTATGTGTTTTGTATGTTGCTGGCGCTGCCTTGCTGTTTGTGTGCATTTCCGAGCGGCGTAAATACGCAATGCTGTTTTATTGCTAGGCTATTTTTGCTGTTCAGTTGCTGGTTTTTTGTTTTTTTGGCACAGTTGTTGGCCGTGTTGTTCGTTGTTTTTGTGCGGACATACACGCTGTTGTGTCGGGTGTAATCGCAGCCATGGTTGATTAGGGGAATACATAACCTATATGGGGAGGGAGACTATAGGCTCATTTTGCTGCGTAGGCGCGTTGAACCATTTTTGTGACACAAAATGATCAAGCTGCAGGCCGCACCTTAGAACTCTCTTTAGGAATCTATCTGTTCATTAACTGATGTGCTCCAAGTTTAATGATGAGTAAACCTAAATGGACATGGATATTGTGCTATTCATTTGCTCATTAATTAAGCTGGATGTCTGGACAAAAACACTGACTGCTTACCAACAATTACAGACACATTCCTTTAAGGTTTCAGTTCATTTGGTTAAAGTGTTGAAAAATATATGATATAAGCCAAAGAATGCACACAGAAACAGAGAGCAGCATAAAGTAGTTCCAGGCACCTATTTAGTGTAGTTCAATTGCTTCATCATGGCTTTTACAGGGAAATATGTGCTCCAGAATTAGGCGAACTATGACACATGTGCTTACTTACATGACTAAATATTTCAAAGTGTATCGATTAGTGTTAAACATGTCGCCAGCAGTGCTCAAATTATAACAGACATGTATCAGAATGACACCTGCAGTTTGCGTAACAACACTTTCTCAGCTGTCAGAAAGAGAGTGTAAACTGGAGGTTACTGGTGGTTTCATGTTTAAGATTTTTCAGATATTTAAACAATGACTGTCTTCGTTCCACTGCAGCTTGGTCATACTTGCTTGCAGTGTTACTTCCGATGGGAGTAAACTCACCATTCAGTCCCACCAAATACCTTCACACTGCTGAGGTGGTTGGTGACAAGCTTGTTGATGTGAGATTGTGCAATGCCAGCTATCTGTACATGAATGTGTGTGTGAATGGCAATGTGTAAATGGGACCAGGTCTCCCTTGCAAAAGAGTCTCCAGTCTCAATGGGACCATAAATAAAGGTTAAAAAAACAAACAAACAAAAAAACACGATAATTAGTAAGAAAAAAAGGAGGCTGCTTCATTTGAAAGCTTAAAAAGGTTGTGTTAGGATTCAACATAAATAATTTAAGTTCAAGCATTCAACATCTATCTCTTTTTGTCTTTCCCTAGAATCCTTTCTATTCACAACACATAGTTATAAATATTGAAAGATGTGTTTACTTCACTACAGCTGTCTCTTACATTTGCAAATGATCAATGTGTGTAACCAGACGGCTGGTGTGTCCATGCATCTATTATGGAGATGTAATCTATGAACACTGGCACAGAATGAGGAAACCTTTGATCAGAAACTGTTTTCATGTAAAACAAGATCTGCTAGCAGCCAATTCCTGGGCATGCTGTTTCCAACCAAACCAAAATCATTTGAACCAATCAACTGATATGTGGTACCATTGTTAAAGCCCTGTGCTCTCAATAAAAAACGCATAAACATAAAATAAATTAAAATGTGTAACGATGATGCTATAACAATAATGACGATTGGACAGTCAGCATGTAAAAAAGGGAAGTGTGATTTCAACCACAAACCATAAAAAGCACAAATGTCGGTTCTCACACAAATGCTTTCTATTAAGTAGAGACAATGATATATATATACAAATTCTAACAGTTCACAAACAAAAATAGTAATAACTATCCAAACCCCATTTTGACCATGTTCATTTAGAGTCAGCGATCCTGGAGAATGTTTGTTGTCAAAATCACTTTTTGTCAAAATCAGTGAATATCTCCTCACGATCCGCTACCTGACAATACTGTGTATACGTGAAAGAAAAATCTGGTGTTAATTCACAGCCTAGGCTCTGTAAACTGGTATGTAAACAAAGGGGGCCCATAGATAGCAACATGTCTGTTTACAGTGTATTATTTTTCTTTCTCCATGAATGAAGAGGTAGTGGATCATGAGGAAAATATTCACACATTTTGAATCAAATGAATTAAGTATTCTCCGGAATCAAGTACTCCACCTTTAAAATACAATTTTCACATAACATACAGTATGTTATCCCAGAGGGCTGCTTGCATATGTTCAGCACATGTGTCTGTTCCATGTGTTCCCTATTCAACCATTAAACAACTCTCATGCCAAGGATGATATCTATACATAATCCAAATCAGTTTCATCTTCATGAGATATTGTCATTTGCCTCTATGTAAAAGTTACAAAACCCAGCTGTTTGCCTGGTTTTAATCTTGAGACCTCGAACGTCAGAGAATATTAAGACAACTTCAATGATGTCAGAAAAGTGGAAGAAAATCAGATTATTGCTCAGCAAAACAGATGATATACAGGAGATGTTTTTATTGGATCAAACATAGACACTGGGAAAGGAAAATTGCTCCCTCATTGTAGAGATACAGAACATAGTTTTACCTCATTTAGTTTCAAAAGAACAAACAACAGCCGTGCGAAACCTCAAGATGTTCCAGCTGCTGACCGCTACAGATGGTAACTTTGTTTTTCTTTGCTTCCAGTAATCAGGACAAGAACTTCCTTGATGTGGTTAACCTTCTAGAACCGCTCTCCCAAAAAGCATGTTGAGTCCCGCAGTCATTAGATCCTTTTACTGACTCTTTTGAATGTCACACCCTTTTCTCCCGGAACTGTGCAGATCTAGAAGAGATGGTGTGATGAATTAGAAAGTGAAAATACGGCAAATTGCAATTTTAAATTCCGGTTGTTGTAACATATTTTGCTAGATTTTTGTTGTTGTGTTTTTTGTTTTACACAAGGAAAGGAGTTTCTTGCATTACCATTACTAACTTATCTTCGACCATCTCTGCTGTGAAGTGGTACTGAGGAAAGTTGATTGCAATCTTGCTTCCTTCCATAGTGACAGGAGCCTGCAGGTCACAAGGACAAAAAGGTCGAAGAGAAAGGGGAAGTGTCCATTTAGCTTGAATACATGACACATTGTTACTATATAGCAGATCTGAGGTTAAAGTTAGAGTCAGCGATTCTGGAGAATGCTTGTTGTCAAAATAACTTTTTGTCAATGTCAGAGGTTTTCTCATCAGGATCCACTACCTGTCCCTACTGTGTGTGCGCGCTGAATTTCTTTTGGAGTTAATACCTAGGCTCTGTAAACGGATTTTAACCAAGGACATGTAAACAAAGGGGGCCCACAGTAGCAAGCAAAATGCCTATTCACAGAACCTAGGCTGTGTATTTAACACTGGATTTTTTTTTAGCGCCCATACAGTACGGAGAGGTATAGCAGATCGTGAGGAGATATTCACTGATTTTTACGACAAGTGATTTTGACAACAAGAATTCTCCGGAATCACTGACTATCACTGAAATCATGTTAACTCATTTACTCACCTTGAATTTGGAGCCCTTCATGGTCGCCAACTCACACTCCTGTCCCACGCTGAACTTATTGGACCAGGTCCAGTTGGGAATGCTCTGCGTCCAGGTGAAGTCGTTGCCCTCCTGAAGCACCTCTGTCTGTACTTTGTGCTCTGTCTTGGCATTGAGGAGCCCTGGGAAATACCAATACCACAATAACACATCAATCCTAAAAAAGTTCACACAAGTCACAACTTACATTTCTCCTTTTGTGGCTCACGTATGAAATACACACAAAATGAATACCAATAGCTTCCAGAAACTCCTCATAGTTGTCCTGACTCTCGAGCTCGTATTTCCCAGCGAAAGCCATGATGGTGAAAGAGGTGAGATGCCGTGAGGAAGGAGTTTATGAGACAAATCAAAGAGGAGTGGCCTGCTACAGACACTCTCTTTCTGTTCTTTTTAGATTTTCTGCCTCTAACTTCCCTCTCAGGCACAGCTCAGCCCCACATGTGTGTGACACATGTCAGCCGTTAGTTTTTTTCCATGACAGTTTTTTATCTTTGTTTTGCTACAATGCTGGAGCTTGGCAAAAAATTCAAAGCATTTCCCAGCTCATGGCAGCGCCGGCACTCTGGCAAGTTTGAGCATGTGTGTGTGTGTGTTTGAGTAAGAACATGACATAGAGTGTGTGCCTGTCACACCTCTCCAACATCCTGTAAAAAGAGATCAGGTGTTTACTGTGCACACAATATGAACATACCCACGAGATACAATGATGTTGACAAAGAAGTTTTTTTTTATTTGCAATGTGTTCTCCTATCTGTTAGTTTTTTCGAAAATGGCTGCAATTAATAATTATTTCAATATTGGACATTATGTGGATTTTTTCTCTTGATTAAACAATTCATATTTTGGTCTAAAAAATGTCATTAAACACACACACAAAAATATAAAAAATCACAATTTAAGAGCGATGTAGTAGTCTATACTCTATATTTAAATGAATTGCTTTGCTTGACCAACAATCCCAGAGATATATAGTTGAATAATCAGAATCATAGAAGAATAAGACCGTTTTTTGAAAGACTCAAAGCTATGAACAAATACTAAAAATGTACTTTCATAAGCAAACACACATAAAGTAAATTATTAGGTTCATTTTCTGTTGGTCAATTACTAACTAATTATTTGCTGCACATCCTCAAAAAGGCCATAATGGGTTCGAAATACTAATCGGTGAGAAAGAGATGCTGATGGAACTGTTCATGACTGGAGTGCAGTCACATAAAGCAATCTACGCCACAAGGTTGGCAAAACCTTGAAGGTTGCTGAATGCAAGGGCTTCCATCATTTCATACCAAATACAATGTGGAAGTGCAAAGGGACATATAGGAAGAGCCGACTGTGTGCCAAAGGTGACGTGAGACGGAAATATTGAGTGCCCTCAGCTGAAATAGAATTTGAACTCAAAGAGGAGTTGAAGTCATGTTTGTGAAAGCACTCTGCGACTCCCCTCTATATACAGTATAATCCTTATTCACCTTCTGACCTCCTGCTTTATCCTTGAGAGATGTTGTGATGTGCTGTATGTTCCCAATGTCTTGTGCTTCATTCTAGCAGATACAGCAGTGTGTCCATGTCCTTACCTTGACTTTGATCTTAATTTTGGAGAGATCTTGCTTTATCCACATCGGGGTCTTCACCATTGTGATATTCTACTATGTATTCCAGAATAAAACTCAACAACATAGAAATAATGTATTCTGTTATCATCCATGATAAATAAAAACATAATCCAAAACCAAATACGTAGGCTTCATCGACAGCATTTTAAATGAGTATTATTTGGATGTAGAATCTTTTAGCAGCGGTGTAATCCACCAAATGGAAAATACTCTTGGTCAGTGAACAAAGTCATGATACAGTATATCTGTTGTCCTTATAGACTTCTTTATTGGTTCATTTGTGTGCCCTTGATCTAAGCCTCTTTTACCTATTGGTATATATATATATGGATGCTTCAATGTATAGGCAAATACATCTTCAAATACATTTAGACAAAAGGAAAAATAAGAACTAAGCTTGAAAAAAATAAAAAAATAAATGGCTGTCTGGCGGAAAAGGTATTGTACATTTAGCGTACAATTGAGAGGATATATATATATATATATATATTAGGGCTGTCAAATTAACGCGTTAATTTCGATGAATTAATCACAGAAAAATTAACGCGATTAAAAAAATTAACACAGATTAATCGCACTTCTACATTGCCCTTTGACCCGGTGCAAAAGAGGTGAGACGATAGCGGAGCTGCACCTGTAGCTTGCGGAAACGACCCGCACGGGATTAAACAGTAAATAAAGAAGCATAGAGAGGGCTCTATGGATGTGTTATGGGCTGCTCCGGGAAAATAAGCATGAAGGTAGGAATACGTCTTGTGTTATTCTCCACAGTGTCTGTGCATTATTGGTTTAGTGGGTGCCTAATTAACAGTGTAGGTTCAAAACAGTAGGCTATCTCTCAATCTTCCTCCGTCTCACTTCTGTTTGCTAGCTGCGATCGTCTCCCGCTAACGGACACCCTCACACTCTTCCTAGCAGATATTCCTGTCTTTTTTCCTCCTTTGTGTGTGTGTGTGTGTGTGTGAATTTATTTAATGTAGAAACCTCGCTGAGGGGAGGAGACAGAAGTTACGAGAGACGGACAGAGAGAGAGAGAGAGAGAGAGAAAGAAAGAAAGAGAAACGAACGGTAGCCTATACAGTTGTTTATAAACAGGCATAAAAGTGTCATATAAGTATGCGATTAATTTAGATTAATTAATCACAGAGCCTGTAATTAATTAGATTAATTTTTAATCGCTTTAATCGCTATATATATATATATATATATATATATATAATATATATATATATATATATTATATATATATATATATATATATAATATATATATATATATATATATATATATATAATATATATATATATATATATATATATATATATATATATATATATATATATATATATATATATATATTATATATATATATATATATATATATATATATATATATTAGGTTAGCATTTATACACTACCGTTCAAAAGTTTGGGGTCACCCAGATCATTTTGTGTTTTCCATGAAATCTCACAGTTTTATTCATCAAATGAGTTGCAAAATATAGTTAAGACATTCATTTTCAATTCAATTTGTTGAGGTATTCTGAAGAGATTTCACTCCACACTTCCTGAAGCACCTCCTACCAGTTGGATTGGCTTTTCTTATGTACCATACGGTCAAGCTGCTCCCACAACGGCTCAATAGGGTTGAGATCTGGTGACTGCGCTGGCCACTCCATTAGAGACAGAATACCAGCTGACTGCTTCTTCCCTAAATAGTTCTTGCATAGCTTGGAGGTGTGCTTTGGGTCATTGTCCTGTTGTAGGAGGAAATTGGCTCCAATCAAGCGCTGTCCACAGGGTTTGGCATGGCATTGCTAAATGGAGTGATAGTCTTCCGTTCAAAATCCCTTTTACCTGGTACAAATCTCCCACTTTACTAGCACCAAAGCAGCCCCAGAACATCACATTACCTTCACCACGCTTGACCGATGGCGTCAGGCACTCCTCCAGCCTCTTCACTTGCTCAGTTGTGCACCAGGGCCTCCCACTTCTCTTTCTATTCTGGTTAGAGCCCGTTTGTGTTGTTCTCTGTAGGAAAGCGCCTCTGTACACTTATATAGGTATTCCATTAATAATCAGCTGTTTCTAGCTAGAATAATCATTTACCACATTAACAATGTCTAGACTGAATTTCTGATTAATTTAATGTTATCCTCATTGAAAAAAACTAAGGACAGTCACATTTCTAAGTGAGCCCAAACTTTTGAACGGTAGTGTATGTCCATCATAAGTCTGACTATGTGAATGGGAAGTCAATTTTGTTTTGACTAATTCATTCTGATGGAGATAACAATAAATGTCTAGAGTGCATCTATTCATGACTTTACCTGCTGTGGAACCACATGACAAATATTGAGTGAGGCCTAAATGTGTGGACAAATAGTCCAGAGAACTCATTACCAGCTGCTGGATGACTTTTAAAGGTTGGTGTCTTTGTCAACATTAAAGAGCTTGGGAGGCTTTTTATCTGATTTATCTTCTCTTTTAGTCTCTGCAGAGGGCCTACAGGTCTAGATTGACCTTTAGCATCTTTTTGTTTGACATCACATGTTTGAAGTGTATTGCCCAGAGAAATATCATTTCATTGATACAGTAGGTCAATGAGGAACAAAGTCCACACTCATCCCTGCTTCAAATATAATCGTTGGTCGTGCTTGAGAGTCATTTTGAACCTCTTCTGGCATCACTTTGATATTCTACACGTTTCACTTGAATATTGTTACAGTATTCTTGCAACACATTACACAGGTTAATGCCACAGAAGGACCACATCACATCACACTGATGTACACTGGCGCTTTCTTGCATCTTTCTGTTGCCTTTCTATTCGTGCATCCTTAAAACGTTGCCTTTTGATAAGTCTGAGCGATTTCTCAAAGAATGCGACCATGCTTCTGTGTTAGGGTGGTTGACTTAGCCGGTACAAAAACAATAATGTTATGTAGTAATAATTATAAATGTAATTACTATGTATTTTTTGTTGTTGAGGCGATTGAGGGGAAAATGAAAGGGTCGTGGCTTGCACCTAGCAACCAGTGTACCACATGTCCCTGGTAAAGTCCCTGTAGAGCAGCAGTTCCCATGGCAACAACATGTCCATTGTTCGATACCTCAAAGACGTCATGAGCTAATAGATTACACTTAATGAGTGTGGTTAAACCTTTCATCAATTAACTATTCAAAACGTTTGCAATGAGTCAGGTCATTTCCCATATCGCTACTAGATATATATAGCAAGCCTGGACTTGACGACGGTAAAATCTAATTGCATTGTGGGAAATGTAACAACCCTCCTTCCCAACAATACATTTGCTAACATCATCAGGCTAATATACCCACATGATCATCTTGAAATGGTCTCCAAGGTAACACCATTTTGTGCTCCTCTGCGAAAGAGCGAGCAATCCAAACCCGCTCTTAGCTGCCTACAGTCGAACATAGCTGCAAACATGTGACGGTAGTTCTTGTTGAATAAAGCGTAGAGGAAGGGGTTCAGAGAAGAGTTAGCATATCCCAGCCATGCGGAGGCCTCCAGGAGAAGGGGGCTGATGCTGTAGCCCTCCATGGGATTGACCACGTTCATGCAGAAGAACGGAAGCCAACAGAAGACAAAGACCCCCATGATCAGACCCAGTGTCTTCACGGCCTTCCTATCCTTCTTCAGAGAATATCTCTCCAGGCAAGCTTGGACTCTTCTGGTGGAGATGGTCCTCACGGTGCTGTGGTCCAACCCAAGCTGCCCTGTATGCTGATCGATTGCATGGATCCACCTGGCTTGTCTTCGGGCGGCCATGAAGATTCTCCCGTAGGCAAACAGCATGAAACCCATCGGAACAAAGAAAGAGATAGCTGAGGTGGCGAAGGCATAGGGGACATGGAAATTGGCCAAACAGGTCTGCGTATGTAGCTGTGTGCTACCAGTGCCCACCTCAGCCTGAGTGTACATCCCAAGAAAGACGCATAGGGAGGAGATGACCAGAGGCAGTATCCAGCAGAGCATTAGCAGCAGAATGGCCACACGCTTAGGAGACATTCGGGCGGGGTAGTGCAGTGGGTCGCACACCGCCACATATCGGTCCAGTGCCACACAGCTGAGGTGGAAAATGGAGGACGTGCAGAAGTATACGTCCAGCAAGAAGTGTGCTCTGCAGAAGCAGTGACCAAAGTGCCAGCTGCTGTCGACGGAGCGCGCTAAGCTGAAAGGCATCACCAGCACAGCAACAAGGAAGTCTGCCACCGCCAGGGAAACCACAAACGCATTGGTGGTTGTCCGCAGGCTCGGGAAACGCGCCACCGCGGCCACGATGAAGAGGTTTCCCACGATGGCCAAGATGGGAATGGGTATCAGCAGGCAGAAAACTAAGACTTTTCCAGTGGTGCTTTGAAATAAAGTAGAAACACTGCCGTTAAAAGTCAGGTTGTGTTCCTCTGAGGTGTGAATCATGATTCGACAAGAACCAAGCCATCAACCACTCGATATGAAATCCATCGAGGGTGTGTGTTTGCTTGCAGTGCGATCATGACTCACCTGCTACTGTACTTAGGTTTCTATGTTCTTAAGCCATATGGCGCTGCATGACTCTTTATGTGTGTGTGTGTCTGTGTGTGATTAATCCATTGCGAAAACAAAGCCCATCAGGAGTAAATGATTAACCAGTCAGTGGAGCATCAGGTAAGTTAGGTAGGTATCTATAGAGTTACACCACTCATCATGGCTGAGCCGTGAGTGAATGTGCCTGTCTATGTAAGCTATAAACCCTCAGATTTATCTCCTATTTATTTGTCTCTTCTCACTGCTCTCAAATGCTCCACTAAATTCCGACCCTAATATTTCCTATTCTTTAGCCAAGACACCCAAAAACGATGCTGGTCGGATTGAATGTCTAAAGTGCTTGTTCTTTTCACATCCATAAAGTAGAGTTGCAGACAAAAAAAGTTTGCAGCATTCGAGCAACGTTCTATGTTTATTCATCGATCACATTTTTCTAATATTAATATTCGGAACAACTTTGAACATCAATTATACAAAACACAAGACCATATCAGTTTTTTTTTATGATTGTGGGCATAGCAGATAAACCAGGTTATACTTTATTTCCACCACATACCATTAAGATACCAAGTGACTGCAACAGAAAGGTGATCATTTGTCTTATTATTATTACACATTTTACACTGGTCAGGGTTCACTGTCATGTTCAGTCTTTTCACAGTTCTGACATGGATTAAAGGGAAGGCTTGTGTTGCGTAGGTCATTTCTTCCTCTGAAAATGTCTTTTTTTTTATGTGAAATCAAAACGCATGCTATGGTTTCTTTCCTATCCCAAAGAGGGCATCACACACTACTTGTAATGAACTGTCTTTGCTGTCCTTTGACTGAAACCAACCTGTCTAGGTCAACCCACGGATACAGTAACATAGGACGAAAAATACCTTTGATACAGCAGCATAGTCAAAGCACAGTTATCTTCACCTGACATTGACCAATAAAGACGACGATGACGACAATCCACTGTCTGATGAATGATCATGGCACCATGTACAGCGAGTGCAGCGAGCCTGCGAAATCTTACATCCTCTTTAATCCTTTGAAAAACACATCCTCATTTCTTCACACCTTGTCCTCGGGCACCATGCTGTCTTTATTGATGCCTCCCTTGTCTCTGTTCTTCACAAAGGAGAAAGAGAAAATACCTCCAGTAGTCTCCTCGGTTGGTTTGCCTCCTCTCAACTCCCCTTTCAAACGTCCCTGCTGACAGTCTACAGGGCTCCCAGGCAGCAGGTTGGGTGTAGAGGGAGTCGGGGTTGTGGCCCCCCAGATGTATAACGTTTCCCCTTCAGGGCACGGCGGGAGGCCCTTGGTCAGGTAGCTGGGGCTGGGACTGGCCGAGGAAGGCAGCGTACGTTGGCTGCCGTTCAAGCAGACAGAGTTGTGATCCATGGAGTCTTTACGCGAGTGTACGGATGATCTGGAGTTGGAGGACCGGTAGTTGTAAGCCCTCAAGCCGGGGCGTTTGCGCTGGTGACACTGGCACTTTAGGATGCGAATGAAGGCCAGTTTGAACTCTCGGCTGTAGTAAGGGTAGATGATGGGATTCAGGCAGCTGTTGAAGTAGCCCAGCCAGAAGATCACTTTGAAGAGGACTTCGGGCGGGCGCAAGTTCACATTAAAAGACCCTGCAAAAGCAGAAAGGAGAGAAATTGAGAATTGTACACATTGTCAACTGAAGTTGGAAGTACAATTAAAATCAAAATGCAATGTGAGGTTGTTGTTTGTGAGGCTGTTATGTTGCGTATGTTGCGTATGATCATTCAAACCTTAGCAAACCAAACCCATAAATAGAGTCTTGTAGAAATATTTCACTTATTACAAAAATATGTTTCGAGCTACTACAGGTGAAAATCATAAGAGATGCACTGAACCAACTTTTTTCCTCCTCATACTTATACCAATACCCGAGTGATAATGCAAACCTAGGCGTTTCCTTTTCTGAAATGTAAAGTTTGTATCTCTTACTGCCAGGAAGTCATTGGAATAAATGCCATGTAAGTTAACAATAAGGCCAGGAATGGCTGTGAATGAATAAATACAACTGATATGGGAAAGACTAACACTTTTGAAATGACAAATCACATCATGGCTTGCTCATTATACATCAGCAGAGAGTCCTTATTGATCCTCTCCGTGACAACAGCTCATATTTCACCCAGTAGGTGGCAGCAATGATTAAGACTAACATTCGGCTTTACGGTCGGATTTGCCTTCACACAATAGAAGAAGCACAAGAGCAAGAGACCAGAAAGGGCAACCAATTTCAAATGTTTTTTTTTCTACCATTAAGTAAAGACCTTTTTTCAAAAAAGCTCATGCAGCCACTCTGTCACAATTCACCAGGTGGACTTTCATAGGAAATACAGAGAGAGTGGGATGACCCTGAATTTCTTTTCAGACAAATACACCCAGCGAGAGAGGCTTCGCTCAAGAGCAAAGGGTAGATATTTTATTTGAGATGAAATGGCACGTTCTCTCTGATAAGGTCAGAGGTTACACTTCCACTCCAAGCTTTCCATTTTCCCACACCTGCATGGTGTCAAGGAGCTTTGTATGCGCCAGACATTTTCTACGTGTACCTAACCCAGCTGATGTTTGTACATATGTTGGCAGTTGGGGAGGCATGTTGGCTATTTTTCACAATTACATACAATCCTCATGATGATAACGACAGCATTAGAAATAGACTCTGAATCGTTTGTCATGCATGCTAATACGTTATGATGGTCTCTATTAAACTACATTAATCGTCACTTGCGGTGCCTTTTTTTCCTCCTGTGGCCAGGCTTAAATAAAGGAAGAATATCTTTCAAATTAATGAGGTGAGAGGGGGAAGCCTGCAGGTAGTAAAAGGGAATTAATAAGCACAGCTAGTGTAAGCTAAGTGTGAAAGTAAAAATGACTGTGGGTGTTTGTGTGTGGGGGCAGAATATGTGTACAGTAACATTGGTTCTGAGCACAAACCCACATTCTTAAATTAATATTAAATCCCTGCAGAGACTGAGGAGGCACTGTAATCTCAGGCTTTAAGGTGTGAAATTACCCCCGGCTAAGATATCATAGGCAGACAAATAGACACCTCGGCATGGATATCAGATGAACAGCTTTTCAAATGATTTAAAGCAGTACAATGTACTGTAGCCAACTATACAGTAGAGTTGGCAACATAGGCCACGGGTTGAAATGCATCATTGGCTTCAAGTAGTGATAACAGCCCAAAGTGAGTTTTGGTTTGATGCCACAAAAACCTGTGCCTATCTGCAACTATGCAAAATTGAATTCTTATCAAGTTAAGTCTTTTATTTTTCCATTCAGGATCCAGAAAACACACACAAACACACACACACACACACACACACACACACACACACACACACACACACACACACACACACACACACACACACACACACACACACACACACACAGTCCTTATCCTGACCCCTAACCTAAACATAACCCCACCCTAACCTTAAACAAAGTCGCCATGCTCCCACTTGAAAATTTATGTTATGGAAAGGAAGCAGAGTCCCCAAAATGTGACTGTGTAAGTGGCAGAGCCCTCTTTTTTTCTTTTTCTTTTTCTTTAGACCAATGTTTTGGTCTAAATAATTAATAGCCTAATAATTGAATCAGTTTATCTGGGAGGTAATCCGAAATTAACTGATCACGTCACGTTCACGTCCTAGCACAGTGTGTATTGAGTTTATTTAAAAACATTTGGAAATGGGGCTGCCCTCAGTTGCCCATGCACTGTGTATAGTCTATAGCCTATTTCAGCCTCGTCTGTAAAAAAAAAAGAAAGCTGGACAACAGAGTTCTTTGGCTTCGTTCCTCTCACTGCATTTAAATCCATTCATTATGTTACAGAGAAATATGTCCTATAAAAGACAAAGAGCTCCAAGCCCATCCCAGAGGACCCTGCATAATATTTTATTTTAAATTAATATTTTCATGGAAAATCCATCTGCCTTTCTTCAATAGCTTCTAATTCATCCGACCCAGCGTCTCCAAATTATTTGTTCACACAAAATTTCTCAGATTTAGCCTCTTAATTTTCCTCTCAAAGTGCACCAGATTCATGCATTTCACTTTAAATCTGGACATTGGAGACACTAAAGGGAAAACACTGGCTGTGGGGGTAACATTCAACAAGGGGCAATAATTTGGGCAGCGCTACGATTGGAGAGGGGCCCCCTGATCATATTCCGCTTAGGGCCCCATGAAGGCTTGGGCCGGCTCTGCGAAGTGGGTCCTAACAACTTTAGCAATATAGGCAAACACACACTCACGCGCACACACACTCACGCGCACACACACTTAACCTAACCCTAACCTTGACAACTGAGCCTAAAATCAACATTTTACCAGTTGGACCTACAGTAGGTCTTCTGTCTCCAGTTGCGAAAGCCGTCCCCAATTAACTGGCCATGTGTCTTGTTTTTGTTCCTGAGAGGGGCTTAAGACAGAACACACACACACAGTGCTCAGTGTCGATTTTTACACCAGGAAAATATTAAGGGACAAAATAAATAAATAAATGTCACTTCCAACCTTCATTAACTGAGGGGCTCCTAAGTGACAGCACTACAAACCGTGTGTGTGTGTGTGTGTGTGTGTGTGTGTGTGTGTGTGTGTGTGGGTGGGTGTGTGTGTGTGTGTGTATGTGTGTGTCTTGGCCTCATGTACTGTAGATGAATGGGTCTTTTTCTTAGGGGCTGGTATTTTCACATGCTATTTTCGCTAAGACACTTAAAAGTGATTACATAACTGTGAGAGTTATTCCTTCGATCGGGTTACAGAGTATGGTGCAGTGTTATTAGGACTTGGTCATTCTTCCATTTTTCTCCCCATCTTTCACTTTTTCCATCACCCTTCCTGTCTTTCTCTCGTTCATTGTAGTTGGTTGTAATGATTGATTAACTGTCTGCGTCACAAGTACAATGTTTTTTTCTCTCTTATACTGGTCAAGTAGATAACAAATATCGAAAAAGCCAATAAAAAAAGACCCAAGTTGAGCTTTTGTAATAATCTAATCATCAAAAATGTTTAAATTTTTTATAAATGATAAATGGCTGATATTGATATTGAGCTAATCTGCAACATTTAAAAAAAAAAACAAGACAGACAAAAACAACAAGCCCTCACACTGGAGAAGCTGGCACCAGAGAATGTTTTGGCATTTTTGCTTGAAATTATACTTGATTTACTTATTTTCTAAATAGTTGTAGATAATTGATCTTATCTTCTTTATTTGAAAAATTAAAGTAGCTTATCTGTTTCTTAACTGACAGACTGATAAGCATGTACAATATGTTTGGGTAAGTTGACATATTCAATGGCAGAACTCATTGCTTGAGGGACACCGAAGGAACTCAGCCTGTGTCTCTCTCACACTGAAATATCTTGCTTAAAGGTGGAGTCAGCCATTCTGGAGGAAGCTAGTGGTCGAAATCACTTTTTCTCAAAATCAGTGAATATCTCCACACGAGCCACTATCCAGTGTTAAAACACAGCCTAGGTTCTGGAAATGGGCATGTACTGTAGTTAGCTACGTTGGCCCCAGTTTTTCTTTCACTTACCCTTTGTTTACATACCAGTTTACAGAGCCTGTGTATTAACATCAGATTGTTGGACAGTATTGACAGGTAACGGATCGTGAGGAGATATTCACAGATTTTGACAAAAGGGGATTTTGACAACAAGCGTTCTCCAGAATTGCTGACTCCACCTTTAAGTCTATAGTTGAGATGATTGAGAAAAATATGTTGTTCATATACTGTAAATATGAAATTCATAAGCTTGTCATATGGGCTATGAGAGCAGTTTCTGCAAGGACTAACACAGCTGTGGGGCTCTGCTTGGCCCCCAAGAAGGAACGGAAAATATCTGAAGGCCCCAACACATATCAAAAGACGGGGACACAGCCAGCATGCTCCAGCACCTTCTCTCCACACGAGCTCAGGATTAAAGTGTAGGAAACACAAACAGAAATCTGCTTCACAACAGACCTTCCTGTAGCCAGATGGTACATGTTTGTGTGTTTAAGTGATGTGTTGACGTGGTCCATTTGTGTCTCTTGTAGACTGTTTATGTTGAAAAGGCTTCATTGTAAACTGCAGAGAATGCAAGGACTTGGCTGTGAGACAATAGCATGTAGATAACCATGAAAGGGTTATTTTTGGTGCACTCTACCCTTCTGTTAAGAAAGAAAAAAAGTTAGCACCTCCTTCCTGCGGACAGGCACACACATCCCACTATTAAAAGGCAGGAACATCTTGACAAAACAAGGCTTCCTGTTATTCTCATTAATCGGCAGAAGTGATGCCTATTCTGTGCCATGTAGAGAGGGCACACGTACACATGAGAGGACACACACACACACACACAACCACACACACGCACACGCACACACACACACACACACACACACACACACACACACACACACACACACACACACACAAATTGACACACATGGACAATAACACACACACACACACACACACACACACACACACACACACACACACACACACACACACACACACACACACACACGTACACATCTACAACTCAGACATCCTGTTTCATAACTCACCCGTGGATATGATTAATATGTCTTGATCCAAGAGGACAGAGGTGTTATTGCCCACACAGATTGCTTTCAATGAAACCAAAGCATGATTCTATTTTTGGAAAATTGGGTTGACATCTCAGGGCCCGCTTTACCTTCACCCCTTACCGCCCTGTGGCCCACTCTGCCACCTTACTTCTACATCATGGCTTTGACAATTAGCACTCTCATTATCTTTCCACTTCAATAACCACTTCAATTACTTGACCCTAACCCAGGCACAAGGGTTGGCAAGCAGAAACATTTGACGCTGTATACCATCCAAAACACTGATATATGGAAACAATGGGTTAACAACTCAAAGTGTTTGTTTTTCGCTCACACACACTGCTTGCTTGCATTCTAAATGCGAGGCCTTCACAGTACATTAGTGCTGGGTGTTAAAGAGCCATGGGACAGCGTGTGCAATGAAAAAACACGACTGTCCCCCGAGGACTGCTGATTTCTCATCAGCTATGTTGGGGAGGGATGAGAACAGCTCTTTGCAAAACCTAAATATAACTCTAACCCTCCACTGAATCTTCACTGTTTATTAATCTACACTTAGAGACAATGCTCCAATGCTTACCAACGTTATGTGTTTACGTTCCCTTTAGCTTTCTAGTCTTTGTTTATATGTCTTCAAGGCTTTTGTATGGGAGTTTTTTTCAATCAGATAGAGTGTCTAAGGACAGACAAGGGGTGTCATATGCTGTACAGATTATAAAAACCCCCTTGAGGAAAATGGAGTTGTTTGTGTGGCTGGCCTATTTAAATAAAGGCGCCCTGACTTGACTCGGTGGACAGGAAATTAAAGCTGACAAACTTTCACGTCACACATATTTGGAGTTTTAGACTGTTGGTCAATGAAAAACAAAAGGATTATGAAAACATCTCTTTCCGTATTTTTCATTACTTCCTGATATTAACACCAATGATTAATCAATTAATCGAGAAAATGATGAATTTAAAGTGAGTTGGTTCTAGTTCTAGTTTACTGTGTATGTGTATGTAGCTGGTGACAGTAAGAGTCTTCTCCTTTCATGAGTCAAGTTTACTCTGATTTTATCTTCTTGTTCCGTGCTTTTAATATAAACCTAGTCTGTTTTTTTAAATGAAACATAAACTCCAATTTGTTTTTGTGACGTCAACAAACATTTAATTAAAATCCATGGAAAATGATTCTGACCTAAGCTCTATAACACCAAATGGATTTTCAATATCTTGTGCATAATCCCCTAACATGTCCCCTGTCAGCCAGCATCAAATACTTTACATTTCGGAAACTTTCCAGTCTAGAATTGAACAAAGTACCCTGTGTGTCAGAACATTGTTCAAATGCTCGTCAATGAAAAATACATTGTTGTTATCAAACATTAAGCTGCTTCCATCAAATAAAAGATCTACGAACGTTTTTGAGAAACTTTGGCTGCCTTTGTTGCATCTGGCAACTTAAAAAGCCTTTCATGGTCAATTTCTGCTCCAGCCGCAGATTATTACTCTGCCACTATGATACCTTACGATGTAATTTTTTCATAATATACAACAAGAATTATTTGAAGTTTCGAATTTACTTTAAGATTAGAAATGTAACTCATGCTTGACAAACAAGTAAGTGCTCAGTGCGTGAGCGTGTGTGAGATAATTTGGGCAGTTTTTTTTTTGGTCCAAGGGAACTTTACTGAAGTTACACTAACTTAATAAGTTTGATGTAATGTTTACAGTCTTGTAATCTGTATACCTTACTTTGCTCCAAGTTAAAAGCCTAAAAGGAGACACTGAAAAGGAATGACTCAAACTCTGGGACTGTAAGCTGCGTGTTTGGCCATGTAAGTACAAAAACACAAACAAGGTATTCACAGAATTTGAATGAGATATGATGTTGTGAAAGAGAGCGTTCACATCTTTCATCAAAGCTGTGTATGTTCTCAGGTTGATACGTTCAGGGGTCAGAGCAGAGGCTACAGTGGTTCCCGCTTAACACGATCACGTCTCAATTTTATCTTTGCAGGCTGCTAATAAAAATCCACTGTGAGAAGCAGCTGCAGCCACAATCACGCAAATGATCATACAGTACTAGCATATAATTTTCCAGCCTTTCTTCAAACACAACACACACACACACACACACACACACACACACACACACACACACACACACACACACACACACACACACACACACACACACACACACACACACACACACAATCTTCACACTCGTGCCACCCGCTGCCAATCAGCCCAAAGTCACACACCGCCAGCCGAGACCCACCACATGCGTTCCATATCAGTGGCAGCGTGCAGAGGAAGGAGCAGGGTAATCACAAGTGTGAGACAGGAAATCCCACTCTGTGGGTGGAGGCTAATGAATACTGAGGGAGCAACATGAGGAGAGCGCGGCTGCAGCCATATCAGCCTCCAAGTATTTGGGTTCAGGAGAGAAGTCACACGTGCGCACAGAGGCCCATAAAAAAAAACTTCAAGTTAAAAAACGACAACATCTCTTACAAATCCCTATTAATAAAAAGTGGAGGCCAGTTTCATTGTTCCGCTTTGGCACAGTGGACATTAGGGCTGCACAATAGTCACGCTGAATGTTCCCTTCCTTGCTTTTATGAACAATTCCAGTAGTTAAATCAATGACAATTGGCTACAAAATGTAAAGCAAAACAAGCTATTCATTTATCATTCACGCAACATCAAACACAGCTGTGGGGCTCATCTCAATAGATGCTGTTACTTGCCGTGTTCCTCCCTGAAGGCCCAAAAGGTTGATCCTATTGACTTGTGTTCTTAATCAAGAAGGTTGAAACACAGTTATTGGTTGTCCAAACTGACTGGGTGCTAGGTTTTATTTTAAATGTTTTTTAAAGCTGTAATTTTAGATTCTATTTTTTAAATGTCCAGCAGGATTGAAGTGTTACAGAATAAGAGAGGAAAAGTGTTCCTACATTAGAAGAGACTTTAAAATGTTATGTTTGGGGTGTCTAAGTGTCAGTAAATGTTTTTGAGAATCATGATATCAATTCTTAGGGTGCAAATCCCCATTTTAGCAAGAATTGTGCAGCCCTAGTGGACACGGACATATGCATCACATGGACTCCCCCAGCAGAAGCCTGAAGAGGTTTACTTGGTGCTTTGTCACAATGTTTCAGTATGCTACACCAGAGCCTGGACAGATAAAAAACCCTGGGAGGGGGGGGGCTTTCTTGGCAGCTTGTTGATGGGTGTTACATAAACAGGCCACTCCTAAACCCTGTTTCCTTCAGCAGACCCTGCTCCCTGAAGCCTTTCAGATCACAAACTCACAACTCTAGGAAATTACATTTGTTACGTGGGTGCTTTTCGGTATGTCAATAAGAACGGCTCGAGGCCAAATAATCCCAGCTACGTGGGGCTGCATATAATAATCCTGCCCTCCAGGTGTGTGTGTGTGTGTGTGTGTGTGCGTGCGTGTGAGTGAGTGTGTGTGTGTGTGTGAGTGAGTGTGTGTCCATGTCAGGAGGTGATGAGTTGCAGTTAGAAGCCAGCAGCATAAACACATTCCCACATGAATGTATGGACACGCACACACACACACACACACACACACACACACACACACACACACACACACACACACACACACACACACACACACACACACACACACACACACACACACACACACACACACATGGAGACAAACACACAGGAATCAATGCCTCTAGCAATCACGCAATTAGGCAAACAATTATCTAAACCTATACTACAACATTCCATTCGAGTTCAGACTCTATTAAGGGTGGTGGGGGGTTCTTTTGTTGGGACTCCATCACTTAGTTAAGACAATGTTTTTCTTAACCTCCTCGACTCAAAACAGCCCCGCAGCACCAGCATCTCACCACCACACAATGTATTGTTTCATTTCCTCTGCAGCCAGGACGGCAGAGTGTTGAAGGCTTGCCAGTGTCAGTGCATGGCATGAGGCCTGTGAATTAACTGACCCGAGAGGCCCCCTCCACTGTGCACTCAGCCCACTCAACGTGTGCATTTGTTGCACCAACAGATTAACTGTGCCTTGGGGAAAAAAACAAAGATAACACCAACAATGTTTTCATTAGTGTGAAGAATTCCTTCTAATTCTCTTGAAAAACACGTTCCATCACTTATAATGGGCCCTTGAGAGACTCCCACGTTAATGTTACTTTGGTGTATAGGGTGAACAGTGCAGAATTGGAACGTTTGACAAAAATTTTAAGTTTGAGAGATAAAATATGAAGCAAGCTATCTTAATTACATAAACATAGTCTGTGAGTACCTAGGAATAATACAGATATACCCTAAACTGCGTCATATATTGAATGCCGAAATAATATATGGATGCTTTTCTATCTTATTCCAGCAGTATAAATTGACCACTCCAGTATATCAAAACCCACTCATAGGTTCGGTGACAGGTCAGAGCAGTAAATGCTCCCGGGAGACTTTCCAAGTGCCAGCTATTGATATAATTTAGGGCCTGCACTTGCTCTTAACTGTCTCATGTTTAACCTCACACAGACATTTAGATGACTGGGATATTTTTTCTAAAAGTCTTTTATTGAATATTATGAGTCATGATGCTCTAAGATTGGCTGGAGTGGGTTTTGAGGAAAAAGGGCTGGGGGGGTTGGGTTGGGTTTTTGTATTAAGCCTAATAAGTTTCATGTATGACAATATAACAAACCACAGCACGAGTGACCTATTGAACCTACCTATGGGTAAGGCGAGAAAGAAGGGCAGCCAGCAGAGCGTAAACATGCCGACCACAACACCCAAAGTCTTCGCCGCTTTTTTCTCCCGGGAGAATTTCAGAAGTTTCACCGTGAGGGAACTTCTGGCCTGGTGCGCGCGGCCCTTGCTGGGGTCTTCGTGCACCTGGGAACCCTTGTGGATCCTGAGGGTCAGCTCGCTGGAGTTCATCCTCTCGCGCATCACACCGGCCTCCAGGTTCTTAGTGGTCCGTTTGGCGACTATGTAAACCCGGCAGTACATGGCCAGGATTACCACGAGAGGGATGTAGAAAGAGCCGAGCGAGGAGAAGAGCGCGTAAAAGGGCTCCTCGGTGATGGCGCACTCAAAGTCGTCCGGCGACGGCGGCTGTTTCCAGCCGAACAGGGGTCCGATGGAGATGACCACCGACAGCACCCACACCCCGAGCATGGCCAGCAGAGCCCGCTTCTCTGTCACGATGCCCGGGTACTGCAGCGGGTGGCTCACTCCGATGTAGCGGTCGATGGAGATTACGCACAGGCTCATGATGGACGCGGTGCAGCACAGCACGTCCAAAGCCGCCCACATGTCACAGAAGATCCGGCCGAACACCCAGTAGTTGAGGATCTCCAGTGTGGCGGATACCGGCAGCACCGTGGTGCTCAGCAGCAGGTCGGCGATGGCCAGGTTGATGATGAAGTAGTTCGTCGGGGTACGCAGGTGCCTGTTGCACACGACCGAGAGGATGACGAGGATGTTGCCCGCGATGGCGAACACGATGAAGGCGCCCAGCACAATCCCGAGCGGCACGGCCCGGGTGAGGTCCAGCTCTGTGTACACCGTGTGGTTCCCACCGGAGCTGTTGGTGAAGTTGTTGGCCAGCTCCTGGGAGAGCGTGCCCGGAGTCCCGTCGAGTTCCAAGGAACCATTTTTCCACAAGTTCGTGACATTGTCAGTGTTCAGACTCATTTTGACTCAAGAGGTCCTCCATAGCAGGCTTCAGATCACTTGTAACTGCAACTCACGAAAGAGCTTTTTCTTCCCATAAATAAACTGTCTAAGTGGCCAAAGTCCGCATGGTTTAACCGTTCCCAACGCAGCGCCTAGGCATTTTCTAATCAGAGAAAGCTGTACTGTCCCCATATGCAGTCTGTCTCCCTCCACTCTCCTGAGCGCTCAGTGGAGAAGTGAGGGGGGCAGCAGTCCTCTCCTCTCTCCTCTGCACCACACACAGCTCTGCCATGCACTGACCAGATACACCTAAACACTGACTATGGAGCGCGCATGACGCGTCCTTGCACAAACATCGACAGTGTGCTGGATGGAGTAAATAATTGCTCGTTTTGGGAGTAGCGCCCCTTTGTTGTCTTGTATTTTGTTTTCCTCACTGTGGGAGGGCGCTTAACAGGACAATTAGAAGGGGAAGACCTCTGTGCCAAAACCACTTTGACTTTTTCTGTGCCGCTTTTACTTTGAAGTCCATGTAAAAAAAAAAACAGCAAGCAATCTAGATCATTTGGCTAAATTAAAACATGACTCAATGTGTTCTTGAACATTTATTTTTATGTTACCTATGAGAGTTACACAGACAGACAGACAGACAGACAGACAGACAGACACACGCAAAAACTGTGTGGAAATAGCCCGTGAAATAAGATATACCCAGTTTTCATCTATGTGGTCCTTGAAAATATTTAGGATCTTCGAGCAACTTAAAAGTTTAAGCCTTAAAGGTCAAATTGACTTAGTTCCAAAATCAGATAAAAAATCACACACAATCCCATGGCTGTAACAGGTATTTTTCTTAAAGTGAAATGCATTCCTATTTTGGTCAAATGCAGGAGTTCCTCAAGTGAACCTCATTCTGGATATGAGCTCAGTTAGCGAGGAGTGACTGATTTAATGGGCTGACTTCAGACACATGCACATTCCTAAAACGGAGGCCCCTCCTGTTCAAGAGCTTTTTGGCTACTGGCGATGGTAAGACTGGTGGAGGACAGATAAGCACGCTTCAAAGATGTGTAACCCCAAATCAAAAACAAAACAAACATATTACTCTTATACAGATTATTTAAAGCTCCGTAAAGAGGTTTTTCATTCAACCTCTACATTTTTCCCCTCAGGAATCTTTACAGTCTCAGGTTACATTTTAAGCCAATGCATCATGAAAGTCTCCGATGTTGTTAAAATTTGAACGGGTTTATTTAATATCAACATATTTTGTGAGGTTGCTCTCAAATTTAATCCTCCATTACTTATTTAATATAATATTAAAGCTCTCTATTTCAACAATCCACCATGGTTTTGAATCTCAATTTCTTTTTTCTCCTTAACCTTCTTTGTTGTTTTAGGAAAATAGCTGATCCCTTCAAGAACATCAACCGGCACCATCTCCTTTACTTCACTACTGCTGTGCTCATCAAGTTGTTTCTGTAGATAGCGTGTGCAGATTTAGACATACACATTCTAAAATGGCATGTCAATTAATTGTTCTATTCTTAGATATTTTTGTTGCTGATGATTGATGATGTATCTAATAAAAGTTGCATTATGATGCAATTCCAGATCGACAGGTTCTTCCCAGCTCAACTTCAAACTGAGCGTCCACCTCTTGCATATACTTTCATTGCAACTTCATTTACTCCTATCTTGATTATTGTAATTCAATATTGACCTTGTCCAAGTCCCCAAAAGGTCCCTTATCACATAAATCCTGATGTAATTACTGGCTCACAATTAAATTCTGAATCCAGTACAATAAACCGTAGAAGTTATCGCTTTTGGAGTCTTGCATGGTCAGCCACCTGCTTACATTATAGAACTACTTCATCCATACAAACCCAGTAGGAACCTTAGTTACTTGGATCAGGGTTTGCTGGTTGTTTCTCTCAGCAGGCTCAGGACAAAGCAAAATTTGCTTTCAAAGTTGTAGCTCCCTAAACTTAGGAATTCTCTCACCCTGGAGAGGAATGCTTGATGAGTAGGATCTGTGGAAACTGTTAAAAGGCAGCTCAAGACCTATTAGTTTGCTTGTTGTAACTTGTTTCATCATATTTGTGTTGTTTTGCCTCATGTGTCTTAGCTGGGTGTTTGCACAAGTGAAGTAAAACCTTTGTATTTCTTGCTTATTCTGTGGAGACATTGGGTTCATTACAAGAGATTCATCCTTGAATTATGAAATAAATAAATGAATAAAACATAGGGGTGGAATACAAAATTATGAAAATGGAAATAAATGGTGAATTTTAATGAATGATGTCCTTCCCTTGAAGGTCCCCTGGTAGGATGATCAAACTCTTGTAGGCAACAACGCTGTTTTTATTTCGTTTGATTTATTCTTATTTTTGTTATTTTGCCTCATATGAAACAAGGGCACATATTGACGCATACACGCACACGCTCGGTGGGGGTTTTCATGCTATCCCACTGAGCTACTGGTGGTGTTGTCACGTCCTGATACACTGCAAAATGCCAACAAAGGTGGAGAAGACTGAAGAAGACCGCAAGATGGCTATGATGGATTGTAAACAACACTGGATTTAGAATACAAAAAAAAAGAAAAAAAAGAAAGACATTTTCTTTGCAAAGTTTTATGGGAAAGGCAACACTCTCGACTCGATTGTCATGGAAGCACTCAATGATTTACCTCAAGTCAGCTCCACAGCTTCAGAAGTTCAACAGATGCCTGGCACCCTTTCCCTGAGCGTAACATCTGTTATTCTGGCCAACCAGTTATCAACTGGCTCTACTTACTCATAGTTAACCAATTCAGCATTTAGTACATCAATGTACATGTTGTTAATTGCAAATGACATCAGAACCATGAGTGAAGGACTTATTATATGAGCTGGAGTGAGTATGTTTGGCTTTCTACAATCAAAACTTAACTACTCTGAATATGTGTGCACAGAAAAAAAAAGTAAAAAAGTGGCCTCATAAAAGACTGTTTCTGTTGCCAGAGCAGAGAGGAGAGAAAAACAATTAATGCCTAATTAAATGAGGAAATTTAATAAATGTTAATAAACACGAGACAAATTACCAGTTGAGTATTTCTCTAATAAAAGACACCTTTGGGGATAGAGCCTAGCTCCAATTATTATAACAAAATCGGCTCATGTAACTCTGTAAGCTTCAGTGATATAATAAGAGTGTGAAAAGAAAATAAGGTTTTAGAATTGACATTTGCTGCAAATATCAAGTTATGAATAATAGTTAAATGATTAAACACAAATTCGATTTTTTCAGTAAAATATTAACTTGTTTTAAATGATTAAATCACATACTGCTGGGATATTGCCCCAAAAAAACCTTTGAAGATAAACTACTTCAGGTGTTTGAGTGAAAGATAAACACTCATAACTTCATAATGCCCGCCAGTAAATAAATAAGCTTAAAATCAATACGAAAAAAAAAATTGTGTGTGGAAAGCATCCTGCCGGGATTGAATTAATCTTTGTGCAATTAAAATGCACAGCAAATCGATTGCACTGGCCTATGAGTAGTGCTCTTTATTGAACTTTATTGTAAAGTCAGTACTTTTGTCACTGTCGGGATCCTGTTGGAGTATTGACTCTGTTTTGATAAATGCTGACCAATCAGATCACAGTCGGTCTGTTGGCAGGTTAAGTGTACAGCAGTGCAGCATAAGTTACCATGGCGATGTACCCCAATAAAAAGTGAACCACCCTTTTGACATTGAAAAAAAAACCCAAAGCTTGCAGAAGTTACCTTGCCAACCCCAAATCCTGCTCCGTAGTGGGTTTGGGGTGCAGCATAGGATACCACGGTGATCTAACTAGTAAAGAGTGCCAACTAATCCCAATGATAGCTGGATACATAATCGATTATTTGACTGTGTGGCAGAAGTAGGCCTATTCATTGCCTGTACTTCAGTAAAATGAAGAATACAACACTGTAGAAATCCTCTGGTACAAGTAAATTCAGAAAAAAACATTAATAATTCAAAGTAAAAGTAGCCAACACAATTGCCTTCTGTGACTTTTTTTTATATTGTTTTCATACTTCTATAAATTATATCATAGATGTACATTAATTAGAGTGGATTGAGGTGAAGTTCATCTTGAACTCATCCATTTTGTACAGGACTGCAACTGGTGATCATTTAAATGTTTGATACTCTGCTGATTATTCCCTTCCGCTTTATGAATTTAAACCAGCGTTCAATTAGGAAGACGGACTATTCACATTTGCACTCTTCATTCATAAATCCCCCTCTCTCATTTTCAGTCTCTTTCTCTCTGCCTTGTCTCCCTCTTCCCACCCCATCAGCTGACTGTGGTTGTTTCCCTTTGTCAGCCCAAACCCTATCATATTGACCTTGACATTTGTGAGCAGATCACAGTGTGTTGCTGTCATCATTTTTAAACCTGTCCTCTCTCTGCTCTCAGTTCTCATTTTAGTTTGATGGATGTAGCTCTCCTCCACTCCCATTCACCTTCAACCCTTTTAACATTTCTTATCAGAAGTCCTGCTCTAATGCATCCATCTATCTCCACATATTCACAGTGCCTGGACTCAATCGGTGGGATTACTCTAAAAAACCTGTGGCTTCACTAACCCCTTTCAGATGGGGTAAAATCGCCAAAGACTCTCCTGAAATACAGTGTATATCACAAGCACATGAATCAATTTGTTCATTCTTTTGACCTCTGATTCATTGAAGTCTCTCCTGATTGATATCTATAGTGATTGTTTGATATTCAAAAAAGTTAATTAAATGGATGTATAGATGTATAGTATATTTGTCACAATTACCCAAAGTGACAACTTCACAATGCCTGTTTTGTCACAACCTCACAATTATATATACATATATATATATATATATATATAGGCTACTATATAAAACAATGAAAAATATGAAAATAATTTAAAGAAAAAGCAGCCAATCCTAAAATGTTTTAAAGATGGAACCGTGTAAGAAATGTTGCATTGTAATTGACTGAAACGCTTACACTAATTCGCAATAACATTTTTTTTCGCTTTATTGGTCAAAGAATCGTTTCAGTTGAGCTTATATAAAAAGTCTTTGAGTATGATTCTCAAAAAAACTTCATATTTGATGAGCCCTCTCTGTTTTTTAGCATTTGTAGTAAAGTTACTAAAGTGAGCAATTCAATTTAGTGAAAAAGTTCTCATCATATTTCTCAAAAATGCAGTGGAGTAGAAGTATAAAGTGACAGGAAATGGATCGCTATATACAGTGATTAAACTATACTATATTTACTAACATCATATTTTTAGTGTTGGGAAGCGTTCCTCAAGAGAGCAGATTGGGCATCAGACTCTAACACAGTCTTTCAATCTGTCACCAGAGCAGTTATTACGAGCATCTTTCTTAAAAGATTAATCACAGGTAATTATGTCTGTTCATATCTAAGACCCATTTTAGTGCTGGAATGGAGTGCTTTTCACTGCTCATTTGAAATAACATAAAAGCTGGGACTGCTCGGGGTTGCTTGCCAAGTGCTCCGGCTGAGAGAAAAGTTTCATATCTTTCACTGGAAATTGGACCTCAACAGGGGAGCGTCCTCCATCTTTCTGTGTGGCTCAGCTCAGGGGATGAGGATTTGTCCGAAGTTCAGGAGGATCAGATTCCCTTTCTTGGCACTGAAAAACAAAATAAATCTAGAATAACATAAGACGTGGAGCGATTTGATTCCTTTTTTTTTTACAGACACGGCTCCTGGTCTTGCCCAGTGATTTGTCATTATTTCAAACCAGTTACTATAACAGTAATCATATGAGATTAAGAAGGAAAATGTTTTTTCTAGACCGCAGATAAAAATAATTCCACCGCCAGAATGGTTTGTTTTTGCTAACGTCGGAGATTTATTTCTTCTCTGTACAATTCTATTTAAGCATTCATATTTTTAAAGGATTGAGTGTGGAGGAGGTTTTCAGTTTGACATGGCTCATCATGGCATAACAGAAACGTTCATTTAGTTATGGGCAACGTTTTTGGTCCAGATCTTCAAAGATAACAGTTGTGTGTTTTTCCCGTCGTGAAGATGTCAGAGGTGAGAGGTCGCAGTCTGTTGACCGTGCATTGCTCTTCAAGGCCAGACCTCAAACCTTTCTGGTCACGGTAAAGCTGGCCGCATATGTTCAGCATTATACACTTCAACAAGAGAGACAAATCCGTTTTCGTCACACAACGGGGTATAGCGGATGAGATCAACAGTCAGTGCGTTTCCAAGGCACAACTAGATTGGATTAAGACATATACCGAACTAGACACTCGAACGGACCGTGTCACTTGTCTGAGTATACATGGCCTTTCAGGAATCGGATAAATGTCCGATGCATGGCTTGTCTCCACTATGCTAGGTGGCGCTGTAGCCCTTTCAACAAGTGGTTATAGAGCCACGTCCGGTTCCCTTCCGGCAAAAACCTATGGTGTAGCCTATAACGTGCAGGCACACAAGCGCAGAATGAGAAGTCCGATATGCGATATCCAATCCCTGTACACATGCAGAGAGAATGCCGACTATGAACGAGTTATCTAGGTGTTCTTATCCGACTTCGCTTGTCCGTTAATGTGCCGGACTCAAATGAATTAATGAGACAGGGAAATTTGTATTCATATTTTGGATTTAAAAATAATTAAACTATCTGAGATGTTGAGAGGCGAACAGTGTTTTTGGTTCACCCGCAGCATTCAGATACGTTTCTATTTTTAAGGAAAAACTGTTTAAAGTTATTTTCCTGTTTTTATCCCATCAATAGGCAGATAGATGCCAGCTGGTGGTGAAGCCCACACAGACCCAATCTATAGCTGCCCACCTGGATACGTGGGCTTCTGCTGGCTGCTCCACAAGTCTCTCTCACACCTTATATGGATGATATTGTGTAATATGTCAAGACCCAGAGAATAGTTTTGGTTGTATAAGTTCTTTTTTAGGACTGTTAACCATGAATAGACTCAAAGAGCCAAGACACTATGTTCTGTCACTATTCTATTCAGGTGCTTGAACCGTTTGCCCTTCACACCCATCGATAACCGGATCCAGCTCATCTTGCTGAATCATGAAATGACTGAGGATTGCACCGTCCGTATCCATTACTCAGGAGGAGGTTTTCATTTCAGCAGTTTATGGTAATAATAAAGTAACTGTAATGACATTCTGTATCAGCAAGGCTTTTGCAGCAGTCCCTCAAACGCTGCAAATAAAATGGCCGTAAAAGTATTAAATGGACCACAAAGTATGTTGTAACTTAACATACATTTTAGTTGCCTTAATCTTTATTCAGATGAGACATGAACACAAATTTCCTGAATACAAGAAACACAGTCTGAATATTGAAAGTGTATTTCTTTTTACCAACATCTTCTAGGTATCTAACCTCATCCTGGGGTCTAAATTTTGATATATATATATATATATATATTTTTGTTATCCTTTTGTAAAGCTTATCTAATACTGAGCGATCACAGAAGAGAGCTGAGCTAAGAGACATCCTTTCAAAGAGGTGCTCATTCGATGAACCCATTAAGACACACACTCACAAAATCAGCATCACACACACACGGAGTCTGTCGCAGTAACTGACCGAGGCCAAGGTGATTATATGGTCTGGACTGTGGAGGGACCGAACCTGATGACCCTGGATCAAGCACTGTTTTCTGGCTGCTCTTTCAGGGACCCCGCTCACCTCCCTGGACAGAGGGAGACAAACAAACAATTAAGGGAGTATGCCTTTGTATCTGGAGTAGTAGTAGCAGTAGTAGTAGTAGGATGCACAGTATGAAGTATCTTTAAATATATATGGCAAAGCTGGGAGCTGGATCGATCTATCTATCTATCTATCTATCTATCTATCTATCTATCTATCTATCTATCTATCTATCTATCTATCTATCTATCTATCTATCTATCTATCTATCTATCTATCTATCTATCTATCTATCTATCTATCTATCTATATATCTATCTATCTATCTATCTATCTATCTATCTATCTATCTATCTATCTATCTATCTATCTATCTATCTATCTATCTATCTATCTATCTATCTATCTATCTATCTATCTATCTATCTATCTATCTATCTCTATCTAAAGAAAGTGTGTGACTATAGCTGGAGAACATAAAGGATTTAGAAGCTAAAGATGCAGGTGTTTACCTTAGGAGTTGGTGGAGACCAAAACGGAGATTAAAAGAAAGTGAATATTGGGATGTGTGAATAAACCATTGTTCGCCAACCAGCTTGAACATGTAGAGCTCTAATATATAAGAATTTCAATTACTAAAAACAAATAGTTTTTGAATGAAGTATTTTGAGTCGCTACTCTCTGCCCCCTACAGTAGTGCCATAATGACACAGGCATTCAGGAAGTGACATGAAATTGAAAATCATGACTATCTTCCAAAGTAAAAACAAAAACTAGCATTAAAGGTGAAGTAAGCGGTTTATATATGTTACTGTAATATAAGTGTTAAATCGCTCTTTATTCATACAGTGATCACCTACATAATGTGCGCGTTTCATAAAGCCGACCTCTCAGTCAGCTGCTTTGCATGTAATCGGCAAATAAACTTATTGGAGTATCTCGAAATTTTTATCTAATCAGAAGAGAGAAAGCTACGGACAGACACCCGTCTCACTCATATATACTATATATACTACATGGTCTCACTGCCAGTGCACGCCAGAGCAACAGATGGGTGAATGTGTATGTGCCTACAATGGCGGAGCAGGTAAAAATCCTTCTCAATGTCTGTTTTGATGGTTTTTATCATGTTTTTATCACACTTATGGATCTGAGATGATGCTAGATAACTCGCTGCTTGAAGACCGCAATACATTAATGTGGTGACGTAGGGACGAGCGAGGGGACTGCTAACTGCAGTAACTGACAGGAAGTTAGCTAAAAGAACCATTCCGCTTACAGCACCTTTAACTATGGGGGCGGGACCTGATAAGCCTTTGGCTTCTTCCGTCACCCTTCGGACAACACAAAGTAAGATGTATGATGTGAAAGAGATAATTGTGTATTGTGTGGAATTGTCCGAAAGAATAATAATAAAAAAAATAAAAAAATAAACTATGCAGCTAATTATTTAGACATGGCAGAACTAGTAATAAGGTAAATGGTAAAAGGTAAATAATGATCACCCTATTAAAAAAAATCAGTAAGCGATCAGAAGAAGGGGAACGTGCTAGTATGGAATGTGACCATAACAAACACAAATCAAGAATGTATATCAGTTATATTCATAAGGTGGAGGAAGGGGAAGCTTTACAACACTTCCCGCCTGGACCTGTCCTATAGCCACTTCCACTGGTCGTGGACCAAGTGCTTGCTTCCCCCTCTCTCCCTGTAGGAAAATACACTCCCAAACACAAAGTTACATAGTACGGCTTTTACTTTATTATAATATGATAAAAGGTAAATATTTTGTTCACAGCTTCTTGTGCTTCCCTAAAGTAACCCAAATATAAATGAATGCTGCCTTTGTCACCAAACAAAAACATCATTGTTATGAAAACCAAGCCACTGCCATTTTTCACACATCCTTTTCACTGCGTAAAGCTTTCCACACGCATTATACTTTGATTGAACTATGAGATTCCCTTCTTCCCTTCAACCACTTCATGCTCCCTTTCGGAAAAACAAAATCAAGCCATTCTGGTAGACTTCAAAGGAGCGGAGGATTTAGACCTCAGCTCATGGATATGGTAGGCATAGCCACCTAGTAGCACATTTCCACATCACCACAACATGGAAACCGGACCCGGGCCAGCAGAGGCTGAGTTAATATTTTTGTTTCCCCGACAACAGACTTCTTGAGCTGCTGCCCAATGTTTCGTATTTGGGGTAGAATAAAATACTTTGGACGAGACATCCACATATCTGTCCAAGTCCGACCAAAATTTGAAATGAAGCTAAACTGTTTTTTTTGGGACTCCTCTGGGAATTAATTTTACTGTGAAACGTAACAATGAAAACTACTCAGAAAAACTTGAGCAGTTACAAAATGTACTTGATGTCTTTTGCATGAATCAAAAAACTTAATTAATCATAAAACCCATATACTGTTTGATCTTATGATCATTCTTACAGACACTCTTCCTCTTCATAAAGCAGCCTCAAAATATTTTTTACCTGACAGTTATATAGCATTGGACTGATTACTGTGATACTAAAATGTTGTGGGAGAAGCCCAGAGCTTTTCAGCTGAAATGAAGGATAGATTCAAAGAAAACAATTTCCTCGAGCTCACCATTTATCAAAGTGAAAGTTTTAGTGGTTTGCTAATGTTTTATGAATGAAGGTCTACTTAACACTGCGTTGCAAATGACTTTCGGCTGCAAATAGAGATACCTGCCGAGACGCAGCTGTGACAAGCTATCATTTAATACGTTTGACAATGCGTGCATTGCACATTACCTCGCATGCTCCCTCATACCGTGTCATATTGGAATGTGTGTGTGAGCAGACAGTTTGTTTCCATTTCACAGTCGGAAAGAAAGTTAGGTTTTCTGAGGATAAGAAAGGACTGTAAGTTAAACATCAGGGAGGGATCGATAATTTTCTTGTCAGTTGTGTTATCATAATAATGAGGTGCACAGTGTCAGGTTCCTTCCATTGAACTGGTGAATAAACCATATGAGACCGTGTTTTTGACATCAACTGCTCCAAACCACGAAGAAGATGCCTGCACATGCTCCTCTGTCCCAGTTTCATTTTCTCCCTGTGGTTTTTCCTTTTATTTTGACAGTACTTAACGTCTTAGTATGTTTTACCACAGCATATGTCTATTGGCCCCGTTATCAATTGGGGTTTACTTTCTGGTCATTGTTATGTGTTGATTACACCGTAATGTGCACTTCCTCTGTAATTGGCTGGTTGCATGCTTGACAATGAAGTAGAATTTTTGAAATTTACAGCAACAGTATTGTTGACCCAATGAATGTTATCTGTCTGATCGGATAGGTCCATTTGTTTTTTGTCCAATGTGATTCAGAGCAGTTTCAACTATTTGGATAAGACTTTCGTATACTTGTGTATCTTGGAGCAGAGCGGTACGATAACTCATGGACAAGGAGATTCTGGTGGTTACATCACGGTTTCAGGAAGGCTCAACACCAGGCATCAGTCAGTAAAGAGTAATACAAGGAGAGGAAAATGGATTTCATCAATGCCGCTCCACTGGCACTGTGCCAGATGAGACCAAACTGTTTTTGCCATACAAAAGAGCAGATGAATAGCCTTTATATTGCTTGTAAAGAGGTTTGATTGAGCTTAGCAGATGCCTTAAAAAGACTTACTTTTAGCTCAGCTTCTCTGTGGCTCTCACTTTGTCTTCCCCCCACCTCTCCCGCCCTCCCTGCCTCCCTCCCTCCCTGCCTCTTTCTCTAGACATTGCTGTCCATCCAGGATAAGTTATCATCCCTGCCCACACACAGTCACAATGACTGCCCATGCAGTTATATACACCATGCGATGGGGCAAGGGAAGCACTGCCTCACATTGATTTTGTACCTGCTCCGCTCGGAAATTAACAGCTGGCAAAATTCCATCCCTCAGCGTGGAAAGCTGCAAGTCCAGCATTTTCTTAAGCACTATTTGTAAGTGACAAAAGGGAAATAGGAAGCAGGGGAATTATGGTATCGCTTAAATTTGATAAATCTCCCTGGTATGGTTCCTGGCTGACCCTGTCAGAAATGCTCATGGCTGCAAAATCTGTGTGCACAGGTTGTTTGACAAAGACGGAAACAGGACCGGGGCAGGGGTGTGTGTTTGTATGTGTGTGTGGGTCTTTGTGTGTGAGGCTGATGGGCCATACTGTAAGGATGTAGGAAGGTGAGTTCATCAAGGCGATTCCTGGCCAACGATGCTTGAGGCTGGAAATGGCCTGGCAGGAGCCCAGGCTCTACATACACCATAGTGCTGCTGAGTGGACACTTTAGCAGTGTGGTGCGCCCCCAAGCATTAGATGATTGCCCCTGAGGTTTTGTCTGGAGAGTGAAACTTGTTTTGTGATGTCATATTTCCCCCTGCAGCATTATGATGATGAGGTTGTTGATCCAGCATCCAGTCTTACCACAACATCCTCGGAACTTCACAAAACACATGTCTTCTAACCCATGCAGAAGACATACCAATGGATATAACGCATGGGTTTCAGATGAGATGACTCCTTCGGGCTATTAACTGGTTAATGGCATCACCTCAGATGACAGGCAGTTAGCTCTGCAATGATGCCAGGATTGGCTCTATCAAATAGCATGTTTTTAGCAACCTCAGGCTCTCCATCATCTGAAAAAAAAATATCATAGTAAAATTGCTCCACAGATATACCTCTGAGCTACACAGTACCATTCCATCTACCAGAAATCACATTTAAAATACAGTTTTATTCCAACCGGAGGTAACTAGCAATTTGTGCCTGGGGGAAGGTTTTGCTCCTTTTCAAAATAATGTGTTTGTGTGTGTATGTGTCTATTTGCATTTTTGGGCCATTATAACTGAAGATTGATTGTCACTTTGAAGCAGGTTGTGATTAAAGTGTGTGGCATGTGAATGTAAGCCTGTCAGTGTGTAGTGTGTAGTGCACTCTTTGTCCCAGTACTCTGTGTAACAAATGGAGCTGACAAACATGAGAATGGAGATATCAGAGAAATTATAGTGTTTCAGCTTTTTGTCCTTCTTCTTTTGAAATCAAACTTTTTTAGCAGATATGACTTAATTCAAAAGTTACGTCAACTTTAGACCTTTTAATATAACAGTTAGTTCTTGGCTAGCGTTTAAGCCCATTAAGGAAATTAAAAGAGGGAATACAAACATATGAATGGATGGTTGAATGGGTGAAGGCATATCTCTGTATGTTAATCAATGTTGTGTTTTGCGAACTAAATTTAAACTTGGCGCTGGGCCCTCAGACAAAAATGAATTAGTCAGTAGAAGCCACTCATTCAAATTATGCACTCACAATATCTCATAGGAAATGTTTATGTTGTCCCACTGGTCTCGTTTGGAGAAAGTAGGCTAGTATGAAAGAAAACTTGAGATTGATGAAGTAAGACAGGGAGACAAAGAGAAAGTAACAAATTATTGGCAGAAACAACAGAAAATGCATTAGACACAGTATGGATTTCTCATCATTCAAATGTTGATGTGCTCTTTAAGTGGCTGTATGGATGGCGACATCAGTGATGCAGTTGTGTTTTCCATAATGGACTATGACCAAATACCAGAACAACTAATGAAATTCCTATCAGCCTCTGTTTCTTTGTGTTAAGTTTAACTATTATGTGAATAATAGCATGCTAGCAAGCCAAACAAAAACGGGTGAACATTATTATTATTATTAGTTTTATTTGATTAGGACAGTGCATATTAATCAACATGTCAGCAGAGCATCAATGTAAATATGCCGGAGTTAGCATAAATGCTAATTCGCATCCGTAGTCCTAAGGCAAGTCATAATACAATACATCAATATACAGCTACATGAAACAATTTTACACAGTTAATTCACAACTAGCTAAAATACAGTTTTACACTGACACCCAATCAGTATAGGCGGTTAGAAAAGACAAAAGAAACAAAACAACATCAGGAAGAAAAGAAGAAAAAGTTATGCATGAGAACAGGTCTGGCTTGCTACTAACCACTCTTTGAGGGTCTTTTTAAAGGTGGTGTAGGTGGTACAGTCTCTGACTTGAGCTGGTAATTCATTCCAGGACTGTGTTCCTCTGATGGACAGGACCATTTGGCCAAATTTGGTTCTGCGCCGTTGTATTTCACAGTCACCTCTAGTTATTGACCTGGTGTTTACGTCTAGGGGATTTTTTCTTTATCTAGTTCTGTAGTGGTGGAGGGGCTAGACCGTTTAAAACCTTATAAATTAAACAAACATCCAAAAACTGTTGAAAACTATCAAGGTCCATGATTTTATGCTTATTAACAATTTTACAATAGTGGTAGGATTTGGGTTTTTTGACTAGTATTTTAAGTGTTCTTTTGAATAGAGATTTGATTGGTTTAAGGGTGGTCTCAGATGTGTGTGACCATGTTGTATAACAGTACGAGATATGGGCAAAAATCATTGCATGCATATAAGTATTTGCCGTCTCCATGGTCAGGAAAGGTCTTATATGCTTGAAGTTGGATAAATTAAATGTAATTGTATTTCTAACCTTCTTAACATGCTGCTCAAAGTTCAGACCAGAATCAAAAATGACCCCAAGGTACTTAAAATGATCAACAACTTCAAGCCTCTCTCCACCCACCATGACAGAAGGTTGCTGTCCGCCTGTTGGCCGTCGAGAGAACAACATACAAACTGTTTTCCTTATATTCAAATGCAGACAGCAGCTCTGGAGCCAATGGGACACTGGTACCATAGCTCCTGAAAGCATTGCAGCAGCTTCTTGAATAGAGCTGGCATGGCAGTACAATACAGCGTCATCAGCATATAGTTGCATATTAATATTTCTACAGACATCTGGTAAATCATTGACATACAGGCTGAATAAAACAGGGCCCAATATCGAGCCCTGTGGTACACCAGCAGTACATGTGAGGTATGAAGACAGAGAATCACCAATTTGAACTGCCTGTTTTCTGTCCGACAGGTATGATCATCCAACAGAGGGCATTATTTGAGAAATTAAAATTAGTTAATTTAGCAATAACATGGTAAACATAACTGCTAAATGTTAGCATCGTCTTTGTGAGCATGCAAGCATTCAATGTGGGTAGCCTCACATAGCTGCTAGTGTGGCTGTAAGTCTTAGTAATTTTGAAACTTTCCAGTGTATTTGTCTCTAATGCATTCCATGAACTTTTAAATAATGTGGCTGATGGCTTTTAAAATGTCAGCTTTCATGCTTTCCAGTAATTTCAATTTCTGTTATGTTTCTAATGACTAATCATAATCGATCAAGAGCTATGTTACAAGAAATAAATGGTTTGCAAAAATAAAGTGGAGACTTTTAAGATTATTTACAAATTGATCAGTTGTTTCAGTTGGTGGAAGTGACAGAGGTTACGGCTAAATCCTCAAGGGAAGTTTTGTCCTTGCATTGATCTTTTACAAACACAAAATGCACACAAATGGGGAAATCAAATCTTTGCTGTCAGTATGAACGATCTCTACATAACATCATCTGTGAAGTACAGCTTGTTGAGCAAAGTAAAGTGACCAAACCCATTTTTGTTCATTGATCCAAAAGAACACAGAGCCAAGATAGGTCACACAACCTCAGTTTAATGAAATCCTATTGAGTTTGGCTGAAGCGATGGTGAGTCTGCCGGCGTCGATAGCTCTCTGTTTCTTAGAATATCCTGTCAAAACTAGTAAATAAGACCCTGTGCCCGGGGTGCTGTGCGAAGCCATACAAACAAACAACAAACAAACGTAACAACTGCTCCTCTGGAAGCAGGCAGAGAGGTTAAAATGGATGAGCAATGCCTGGCTGAAGCTGTCTATTGAAATCGACTTTCTTCATTGAAGAGATGGAACATGTTGTCTTCCTTCAGGTCCAGGTGCGCTGTACTCATCGCACACTAAGTTTTCTTTTCTCATGAGAATTGGTTTATTTTCAGCTATACTTAAACCTGCCTTAGGCTGTCTGTTACTTGGGAAATATCTGATATATTGAGAAGGAATGTACACAATATCATTAAAAACAAAATCAAGATGTTTTGGAAATATCTCTCCGGAACGAAAACATATTTAGAGAAAACAATAAGACATTTTCTATGGGAAAAGGCTGTATTTCTCACATGGTAGGTCTGTTTGGTTAGCCCCAGACATGTGACATTGGACGGGGTCAATGAAAACAGCAAGAGTTGAGGAAATGACTAAGGCTTCGGGCTCAATAAGGTCACACCAGGCCCCCTGTAGAGAAAGGAAAGCTGTTAGTGCATAAAACTAGCTTTTCCTCATCCAACATGATTCTCCACTGAACCCCAGCTGCTTTAACTGTATTTAAACACAGCTGTGGTTGAGCTGGTATGTGCTTAAGTTAAAGGTTGTTAACCCTGCAGCAGTTTTCCATCACATCCATAGAAGCACGAGTATACTGTAAGACTTAAATCTGAACATTACATTTGTGACTCAACTATAAAATCTTTGATTATGGAAATGGAAATTATGGGGGAAAAAGAGCTGTTGTTAATACACAGCCTAGGGTATGTACACTAGTATCCAAACAAAGGGTATGTAAACAAAGGGGGCTAACAACATGTACATTTGTTGCATTGTTACTGTATTCCTGTGTTGTATGTTGTACAGTCTACGGTGGCAAACCAGTATCCCCATTGGGGATCAATAAAGTAAATCCAATCCAATCCAATTTAAGGAGGCTGTCTATTAACACTGGCATTTTTTTTCAGTGCACACACAGTATGAAGGTAGCGGATCATGAGGAGATATTCCCAGATTTTGACTAAAAGGGATATTTATTTTATTTTTTATTTTATTTTATTTTATTTAACCTTTATTTCACCAGGAAGGTCCCATTGAGTTACAGTAACTCTTCTCACAGGGAGTCCTGGCCAAGACAAGCAGCAGAAAACAAGCAAGCTGACTGCACCTTCAATGCTAACTACAACAGTTACATTCTGTTGCCGTAGTTGCGTTTCTGTAATCTTTACAATGGAGGTGCTGAGTGCAAAGTCAGTTCAAACCATAGACAAAACAGCCACAATGATGAGAATAGAAAGTCGAGACAGACTAGATTTTTATTGTACTTTTCAAAACATTCCGTCTGTCAGATGCCTTAATATAACTGAGTTTGTCAGACAAGGTCACCATTGGGCCACCTTTTTTGGAATGGTGATTTATGCCTTGGATAGGCTGCAATGAGGCTGCACTGTGTTGTGATGTTGCCTAACCGCCAGCTGGAAGAGCTCATCACATCAAGTCTCCGAAGAGGGATGCTTTCCTCGCTGGACAGGGTTATCATTCCCAAAGGTAGGTAGTGTATTTATAGGGTCATATGTTTTTGCTGCCGTTATAAATCTTAGCTCCCAGGATGCTCCACGATGTGTGGTCATCAAGAGCATCCTCACAGCCCAGTCGATAACTGGCAACACATAATGTGGGTCTGCTGCTGTGAGCAATCCTGAGCCCAGATGATACGTGAGTGATATGTGGCCCTTCCAATAAACTGTGGAAAATAGCACTGTGGTGTTCCAGCTCCAGAGAGCTTAAATTGATATGCAAATCCACACGTGAGCAAACACACAACATGAATAGAAAACAGGTTTGGTTGAAGCATTGTTTTGATAACCTTTTTTTCGGAGGACTTGCCGAAAGGGAAAAGTACACGAGTCAAAATAAAACTTGCGTGGAAGTTTGTAAATAAGTCCCAAAATAAGGCCCTAATAGATAACTCTCTTGACATTGACCATGGCCAATCCGCTGTGAGGGAGGAGATATTTTCATCCTGAGAATTGTTGTGGACCATGAGATCCTGGGACAGCGAAGAGGACCGGGGACTTAAAGAGTATTTCTGTAGATGATTCGAAAAATAGGCCAGGACCCATTCAAAGCTACTGAGTGCCAGATGGATTATCAAGGTTCCAGCTTGTGAGACATTAAGGAAAGTTTCCAAACTCGGCTCCCCACTGGAAACTGATATCAGGTTCTTCTCCCTGCCAGTGATCAAACGCTTGATATCAAAACCACTTCTGTTTTGTGTCATTCATCACTTTGGTGATTAATGTCTCACCCCAGGAGTGAGAGGTGAGGAAAAGTGCTCGGGCGATAATAGAGATATTCTTTATCTCGACTTAAGGAGTAGCTCAGGCATTAATATCTGCTCATAGAAAACACAGTGTTTTCCCTTTTGAGGACATCAGCTCCAGTGTAACCCAATAAAAATAAATCTCAGCTGTGTTTTTTGGGACGTCGAGCAACTGTCTGAGCGCAGCCACTTGGACCACATAAATATTTAGGAAAAAGCTCACATATTCCAGGTTGGGGAACACATGGTTACAGTTAGGGCTGGGAGAGAGATATTAGACTTGCTCAATGACAAATATGTCTGCACATGTACATACATTATATTTATCTCAGACAGAGCACATACACTGCACGTGTGTACAGTGTGTGTGTGTTCTTGCGCATGGCTCAACAAGTAGTCTGGCACATATAACGTCCAGTAACCATGGGCCCCTGGACACAAACATAAATGTTGCCTACACAGGAGCCAGAGACACACAATGTCTACTGTGTCGTTTATCATCGCTTTGAGTCTTTTATTAGTTGCTTTCAGTGTGTTCGCATGTGTTTTGTGTCTCTTTGTGGCCATTGTGCTTCTCTTTGCATCAGACATGAGAAGTGTATTTTCTAAAGTGCTGAACTATTCCTTTTATAGGAGCAACCTATATACTGCGCATTCTGTGGTTACACATTTTAGCATGACATTGATTTATGATCATTTCTCAACCAATCTCCTTTTTTTCCTCTTCTTCACACCAGAATAAATGTAATATTCAATAGACTGATCGACTCACAGAGCTCTGTGTTCAGTTCCTACAAGCTTAAAAGCTTCTTAGGTTGGAAACACTGACTGACATTATGTCTATTACACCTCTAAAATGCAGGAAAAAACAATGAATGTAATTTGCTTGACCAGCACCTATAGTTGATTACAACAGAGCCTTTGGACATTTTCATTACTCCTAATTTCTTTTGGCCCTCATACCACACATACTTCTCTTTTCTATTATCTATTTCCGCCATTTGGGAGATGTAGGAGGCTATTTTCATAATTAGAGTGAAAAGGTGCAGTTCAATTTGAGCTCAGGTAATGGATCAATGCCCTGGATGATAGCGACGAAAAACAACTCATTTCAAGGGACATTGGTTTTTAGAGAGCCGACAGTGCCAGCTTGAATAACTTGAAATTCATTTTCATTAACAGCGTGATAGTTATAATTTATTCAATATTTATTACCTTGAACTTTGTGGGGAGGTCAGGAAATATGTTAATAATGGCAAGGCCATTGATTGATACTGAGTGGGGAAAAATTGTCCCTGGCTCAATTTGAGTCACCAAAGACAGACATATTTAAAATGACTAAATAATCTGCTATCTGCTCTGATAGCCTGCCTGTAGCCAAATGGAAATACAACACATTTAACTTTGTTTCTACCGACCCTATTTAAAGTCCACAATCTGTTTTACTGAGTATGTTGGTTCTTCATGAAGGACAATCTGATGTGGAAAAGCACAGGTTTACATAATGAAATGAATTATGTCTGAATCCCATTTAGCTGTTTGAGTTTCAGGGTCTTGGTGGCATTGTCTAAGGTACACTGCCATGGCTTACAGGTACACTTCAATTAATGTTATTGTTAATAATAACATCTTTGTTTCCCTATTTGTATTCACACTGGATCGATTAGATCGATTCTGCTGGCAAAAGAGACCACCTGCTGAGGGGGACCACTGACTACTACTGTTATCTTTTATAACACCATGAAAGCTCACCCACTCACAAATACAGTCTGGTGACAATTTTGAAGGAAAACTAAAAAAATAAGAAATAAAAGAAAACACAGAGCAGGCCTCTCAATGGCTTCCATATTGCTGAATATCATTAGTAAGCACTTAATAATTTGTGATGCACAAGGCTTTTCATGTGGTTGACTGAACTCAGCAGACCCTCTGCAGCTGCTGCATTGCGGCTCGTTTGAGTTGTCCCTCCTATGCCTCTCTTATTGAAGTTTGATAACTTTTGGCCAACTTCAGCAATGTCTTTGGCCTTGATCTTTCAGAGGAATCCCTTATCTTGCCACCCTTTACTTTAAGACAATCGTAAAAATTGTCAGGGTAAAAGCTGGCTGTTTCATCCGATGCTGTCCTCACCAGGAAATACATTTTACAGATACAACACCATTTAAACCTCCCTGGCTGCTGCTAAAGAGATGATAAAAACCTAGCCCCAAGGGATCTATTAGCTCGGTTTCCCTTAGGAGCAAGGGATACTGATTTAGCATCCGGCCCTGAAACTACGGAAATTCTTAAGTTTGTTCAACATTTGACTTTATGTTATGAAACAGATTTTTTAGCTTGACGAGGCTGTGTTGACCGATGTTCCATTTGTTTAAAAAAAAACACATCCTTATCTATATTTCCCATGGTAATCTCAAGAATGTCATGCAGAAATGTTGCTTTAGGGTATAGGAAGATCAACCTCAGATGCCCTCTGCTTTCCTAAGCATGATGGTTGGAGATGCTTGAGATATCTACTGCACTAGTCTATTCAACTCTTAAACCCACAATCAGATCCATCTGCCAAATTAATGAATCGTTTACCACTTGAACTATGTTTACACCTGCACAGAATATTTATGCTCTATAAGGCCCTGATTATAAATTTTCTGGACATGTGTTTACATGCACAACAGTGGTCCATGGCTTCGGGGCATCTGACCACCGTGAGTATAATCCAAGCATGTACACGAACAGTCTGGTATGCATGAGGCCATATAAACAGCTTCTGTTCTCATTTGTGGGTTTCCTGTCTCTCCCCAGTCTTCCTCATGAGTCCCAACAAGAGGCTACTGTGACCAGCTTCCCATGTGAAAACTGCTTGGGCTTGCCAAAAAGACCATGGCTCTACTCCACAATGATACCCACTCCCCCTTGTGCTGCTCCTGTTTCTTCATGTGAGGTAGGTTAAAAAAAGGGTTGGTACCACTTCAAGAGGAGGCATAAAAGAAGTCCTTAAAAAGACCTCTTTAGCTGTAATAAATGGCTTTCTTTTTCTGTTATATTAATAATAATCAACCAATGCCTTTTTCATCAGGCACCATGGAATATCAGCTAAATTAATGGAACGACTTGAACAGGGATTGTCTAGTTATAGCTTAGCAACCGTAACTAGGCTCGGCAGGTCTTTGAAGCATTCGATTTCTCCTGATTTTGTAACAGCATGCGCGAAGCAGTAGGCTAATCAGTGATAGGCTACTCTTCGTGGAAAGACCTCAGAGGGTGCTGTCTTTTTCTGTTTTTTCTGACTTTCCAAAATCTAATAGGCCTAACACAAGAACAGGAGTGTGAGGAATGTATTGAAATGCGGTAATGAAGATAAGATTAGATAAGATAACACTTTCTCAGTCCCACAGCAGGGAAATGTACTGCTCTAATGTGTGCTGCAATCATTAACATGTCCATATGTTTATAGCCTACTCACAGTATTAAAGGTCACCTGTTATGCAAAATGCACTTTTTCATGTTGTCATATAAATGCAACATTAATATGGATAACTGTTTGTCCACATACTCCCAAAGTTTGAGAAAAAAAAACGCCCTCTTTGTTTTTCTCCACCTACACCTTTCCGAAAACATGTGACATCTTAAGGGGGAAAGCCACGCCCCCTCATTGCCAAAACAACTTAGCCCTACCCCCATGGATAACCATCCCCAGACACCCCTGAATCTAACTGGCAGTGAGAATTAAACCGGAAGTAATATTCAGGGCCAGTCAGAGCAGACTGGGCTTTTTGGAAGGCGGGGCTTAACAAACTGAGTGTTTCAGACAGAGGGTGAAAAGAGGAGATTCAGTAATAGCACTGTGCGAAACCATACACCATGAAAACTGTTTCTAGTAGAAACTAGAATAATAATTTTGAACCTGAAAATTAGCATAATATTTTACCTTTAACCTAAGCCAATGGTCACTTCCAAGGTCAAGAGCTTATCATAACTAGATTACGGTTACGTTAGGAAATGACTGGCACATCCACTACGTTGTATTTAGAGCCTACCAGGATGCTATCTGAATTTAGGCTTACGGTAGCAGCTGTAGCAGTCATAAACTGGTTAGGACTTCTTCCATTCTCCTTTTACAAGATCCTTGTATGAGAAAAAGGACCAGCATTTTCAGCGATGTCATGGAGCCAACTTTAACTCAAAGCTAGCTACGGATGATCAAATCTACCAGTGATGTTTGTCATTTCAACTGGCAAATTTCTCTAATTTTTTTTACTGAAATGAAAATTTTATTTTTAAAAAAATGTCTAAGAATTTAATAGAAAGTCTGCCACTGTTCTCTTTGCAAACTGCATATGTGGCAAGCAAGAGGTAAGTAACTTATTTGTTAAGCCTTTTCATAATATGTAAGTGGTTAATTGGAGAGTCCTTATGGTGAATTTATGAGGAAATAAAAAGACATAGCATAATTTAAAGCAAACACCAGTCAGAAAGTGATCTATAACACTTTACAAATACAATTATTAAATATTATGAAGCAATTAGTTTTCAAACCAACTTTTTAAAGCCTTTAAAGACAAATGGCTAACTAAAAAGTGGTAACAAAGGGCTAAACGTGATTTCATCTTACTGTTAGTCACAATAAAGGTGACAGAACAACAGGAATTTTAATCTCTTCTCAATCCCCCTCGGTGCAATTGTGTGGTCTGAAGTGAACTTGAGCATTCCGAGTTGACCATCACTGAGTCCCATCTGGAATTACCCTTTGAGCACAGGCACCAGCTGTGTGAAACGGGGACAAAGTACAGCAGGGGGCTTTCATGTTTTCTTGCCTGCACTCTACTCATTTACCCGAACAATGAAAGTTCACAGAAGGCCATGGACATACATAAGGAGTGATTAATGTGGACCATTAAACCACAATAACCAGCCGGCCTGTGTAAACAGCCCGCCTATGGAGAAGACAGCGCTGACCCTTCACATCCATGTTGCGGCCATCAGGAAGCAAAACTTAATTGTTTTGGAAGACCAGAAAATACAACACGCCGATTATCCCTCATCTATTCCTCTGTCTGGACGCAAGATTAGTGTTTTAATGTTTAACTAATGGAGAGGAGACTCAAGTGCCTTTTGCTGCGCTGCAGAGCCTCAGAGAAATTGCATGTCATTGGTTCGGAAAAAGACCACAGGAAATGTAAAACATGATTTAATGATCATTATTTTGGGTCACAACACAAATCTGGTTAGTCTGGCTGGGTTTGCCTTTTTAATGTGAGTGACTTTAAAATAACGCCTAAGTAACTCCTTTAAATAATTAATTAACTATATAAATATTTCTTTTTCTCACAGTTTATTGCCCAGAGGAGACAGGGTCCTCCATAAAGTTGATTTGGTATTTATATTGGACTGTTTCTCTCCCATAAAACAAGCAATCTCAAATAGTAACCATGTGCTGACAGCATTGTGTGAAACCACTTGAATTCGAACTCTGACTTCTTGAGAGTCTTAGAGGAAGTGTTTCACATCAGTCGTATGAATCTCGCGTAGAGAGGCCACCAGCTCACGGTGGTTTAGAGAAAATATCACAAATATTGTAATGACGTCATGGCGACCAGCCTGTGAGTTTTAAAACACATGCCTGCTGAAACGTGATCTGCAGTTGGTTCTTTCGTCGGGTACAGAAAGTTTTTGAAACAAACTATTTGAAGTACAACAGCAGCCCACTGTGTCTCTGAGTGAGTGTTGTGAACAAATTGAACAAAACTATCCCTATATAAGATGTATCTGGCTACTCTAGCGAGTAATAAATCACTTGCTTCCTTGGGTGTGCCACACTGAATATATAAATATGAATATATCTAGCCATGGTTATAGTTATAGGTCTTACAATTTTTCATAATTTTTCCTTTACAAGAGAGGTGAGTGAAATTTCATTTGTGGTGCATAAAGCCCTGGATTATCAGCAGTCTCACAGTAACTCTAGTCTAGATAGGCAACCCTTTTTATCGGGGCAAGTCTTTGACAGTAAGTAGTTGCAGTTAATCTGCTCACAGTGACGTCTGTGTATAAACAAGGACACTGATGCTAGACAGATAGCTTAAATGTAGTGTTTCAATGCTGTCAACTGACCTTTCTAATTACAGGTATTTTGTCATTTTATCCAGCGAGAGCTTTTCGAATGTCCTACAGACACCGTTGAGTCAGCGGACATCGCCCTCAGCCAAAACCTTGGCCCTGTAATCTGGTTCTTAATTACATTGGGTTGCAGATAATCAATTCCCTGCTGTGTGTAAAATGTTTCTGGCCAATGAAGGGATTCTATTTCAGTTTGTTTTGGCAGCAGCGAAGTTGCTCCACAGGATGCCAGCCCGCCTGTTCGTATGAAAACTGGCCAACAACACATACAGGAATACACATCAGCAGACAAACACTGATGCAAATTAGCATTTTAGCTGGGAGCCATATCTGAGAAATCTGTGATCATAAAGCTCCATGTTTGAGTATGATTTATGCAAAATAATGTCCCTAAAAAGTAATTACATTACTCATGTATCCTTGTTGATACTGTATGCCTTTGTAAATGACCATTTATCAGCTCTCTGCATTTATGGTAAAGTTTATTGAAACATTTCGGTGCGGCGTGATTTATTTAATTCACTCAAATTCTGTTCTTAAAATTGTAATCTATAGGATCACCATCTAGTGTATAATACATAACTCAAATGCTGTTACGGCTGGGCAGGGAGGACACAGGCGCGGAGACAGTACCAGTTTAAGAAGTTTATTTTGAAGGAATCAGCTGGGGGTTAGGGCCGTGATCCGGGGGAAGCTTGCTGACATGGGGCTCCAGGGGGAGAGCAGCGAGGAAAGTCCTGAGCGAGAGCAGGCCAGAGCAGGCAGGCAGAGGGGTACGGGAGGAAGTGCTGGCTGGCGAGGGCTGGAGCTGGTGGCTGGAGTCAGGCTGGGAGAAGTGTGGCAGAGAAAACAAGAGCTAGCATGTGACAAAATGCAGACGGAGCTGCAAACAGGTAAGAAGACTAAGGAGCGATTGACTGTGTGAAACAGAGACTACAATCTGGCAGTGTCTGGAAGGTTGGGCCAGGTTTATGAAGAGCAGTAGATTGGTGATTGATGGCAGCTGTGAATGCTGGTGCCTGACCCCAACACACCTGACTTCAACCCTGCAATTACACCAGACACAGACAAGGGTAAAGGGGAAAAAACAACACAAGCACTGTATCCCAATCCAGAGACCGGGTCCTTGGAAGGACGCGGTCTATGAAGGCTATAGCCTGTGAAGGCCGATTCGAAGGCCGAACGAGCGTTGTTAAACGAGACGGTCTCGGCAGGTCTCCGTTTACGAGAATTTCTGGTTTGCGTAACAAGCCGTTACCTTGCGTGACGACTCGCCGCTCCTGTGCTGCCTAGCAACCCTGATTGCTGCCAACGGAAACAGCTTTGTCAACGGAGAAAAAAAGAAAAAGAAGTTGCCTACCAGACGAAAAGAAAAAAAAGTACAAGAAAAAAAGAAAGGAAGATACAAGTTAAAAAGATGGAGCGACACGTTGCTGTTTTGTTATTTTTTATCTTATTTTATGCCATCTCTGAAAAAAACGCAATGAATCTTGGCATATGTTTGGCCGCGAAGGATCCATCTGTTGCAGTCTTCAAAACCGTGAAACGAAGGCTGCATTTCTCGGCCGCATATGAAGGAGCCTTGAAAATGAAACAAGCCTTTGCGCGCCGCTATGACGCAATCGGTCTTCAAATGCAGCCTTCGTAGACCGCAACCCCTGAATTGAGATTCACCGAAGGGCTTGAGGCCCAGGCAGGATCATGACAAATGCAACTTTAAGTGCATTTTGGAGGTACATTTAGTTATGTATTTCCATTTTATGCTACTTTATACTTATACTTCTATAGATAGATAGGTATATATATACAGTATATATATATATATATATATATATATATATATATATATACACACACAGTATAGATAGATAGATAGATAGATAGATAGATAGATAGATAGATAGATAGATAGATAGATAGATAGATAGATAGATAGATAGATAGATAGATAGATAGATAGATAGATAGAAATATATAAGTAGAGCACCTGTTGCAGAAGACAAAACACATTGAGAAAGAGAAAAAACCCTCATGACTACTTTATAGCTACTTGGGCAAATATTGGACTCTTTACTTTACTGCATGTTTTTGACTACCTTGGTGTCATTTGTGAGTGTAATGTTGACACTTCCATTAGTATTAAGGCTCAGTCGGGCTTGTTTGCTAACCGTGCAGAAGAGATTGCTGTGCATTAAAAAAAAATTGTTTTTGTAACGATTTCTCTGATCAGGAAGTTGGTGTCTCAGCAGTGTACATTCCTCGCAGACAAACCCAGATTTTGGTCTATTTTTTCCCATCCCATGGCTACACTGGAATGCGTTTTTCATGTCTGCAACTTGTAACCCTGGAAACAAATGGCTCCAAGCATACAGTCAAAAACACAAGTTTGCTCATCCTGCATGTTCCCTTGTTGTGGTTGTAATGTCTTACGTCATGATGACTTGATGTGCATATTTACATGTAACGCACCCAGGAGAGCTTCATCTTTGGTGTTTGTCTCCACAGAACTATGAAAGTATGTGCCTCTTGATCTTGGCAATCTGTGCCCAGAATTTTCCAGAGCTGTCTTTTTATCAATCTGTATCTACCTTCTTGTATGGCTGCCATCCGTAGCAAACTTTTATATAAACAGACAACGCCGGCATGGTAGATTAAATTCACGGGTGAAGAATAGATGTTTCGTTTTTTTACAGGAATATTAAAATTCTATTTATGTAGCTTACTGAATCAGAGCATATGGGATACAGGTATAATATATAATTTGATTAGTTTTGAGGAACAATCCCAAAATGGCCCTGTTACTGGACTTGATCAGTTTTCTCTCCGTCGTCATGGAGCTGCATCTGTTGAGAAGTGAGCTCAGTGTTCTTTTATGATTTGCCAAGCCAGTACAGATTTAAGAAAACGCAAACTCAACACGCCGAATCAGAGTGAATGTTGGAAGTGCCTAATAAGCGGACATTGTCATGCTTTTCTTTTCTCTAGGCTGAGGCTTTGATGCTTGGTATAATACATTTTATTTTATCAATTATTAATCTATAATCCAATTTTAGATATGGCATATCTGTAATGTGCCATGTTTATGTTTTATGATACTTCATAACTCCTTCTCCAAATTACACGCAATGTGATTTGAAGCAAACAGGGATTGTTTTACAAATCACGTGGGTGTGTTCATCAGTGAAAAGTTTCTGGGAACACATAACAAAACGTCTGTTGAACTCTTGGCTTTGAGATTGACTTTTCTCAAGAATATTATATGCTCTTGAATCATGATTCCGGGCAGGGCTTTAGCCGTACTCAAAGACAGCTGTGACTATCAGATTCAGCATGCACTGTTGCTAATAAGATGTTGGCGCTTAGGTGGTAACCACCACACAGTATTACTCATGTTGAAGCTATAGGAAGGAGGCACTCAACGCATCTACAACCATGATAAAAAGCTGTATTTCTATTTCTTTAAGATATGTTTAGGTTAGGCAAGGCAATTTTATTTATAGAGCACATTTCAGGCACAGGGCCACTCAAGGTGCTTCACAGGGTTAAAATCAAATAAAGAATACAAATACAAAAAAATGAACAAATTTAAAACATGGATAAAAATACAACATTTAAATAAAAGAATTAAAACATTTTACCAAAAAAAAAATAAAAAAAATTACAGGTTAAAAGGGAAACAAGAACGTTTTGAGACCCGATTTAAAAGAGCTGAGAGTCTCAGCGGACCTCAGACTCTCTGGCAGTCCGTTCCAGACATTGGGCGCATAAACGCTGAATGCCGCCTCTCCCTGTTTAGTCCTAGCTCTGGGGACTTTTAAAAGACCTGTCCCAGACGACCTAAGGGCTCTGGGCGGCTCATAACGTATCAGCAGATCAGTAATGTATTTTGGCCCTAAACCATTTAAGGCTTTGTAGACCATCATCGATATTTTAAAATCAATTCTTTGAGTGACAGGAAGCCAGTGTAAAGACCTAAGAACTGGGGTAATGTGATCTACTTTTTTGGTCCTAGTGAGGACTCGAGCAGCAGCGTTCTGAATTAGCTGAAGCTGTCTGATTGATTTTTTAGGAAGGCCTGCAAAGACACTATTACAGTAGTCAAGTCTACTAAAAATAAATGCATGGACAAGTTTTTCTAAGTCCTGCTGAGATATTAGCCCTTTAATTCTCGATATATTTTTAAGGTGGTAGTAGGCTGACTTAGTAATTGATTTAATGTGTTTTTTGAAATTCAAGTCGGAATCTATCACTACTCCAAGATTTCTAGCTTGGTGTGTGCTTTCTAACATAACAGATTTAAGCTGTGCGCTGACTTTTGATTGTTCATCCCTGGCACCAAAGACAATTACTTCAGTTTTGTCGCTGTTTAATTGAAGAAAGTTTTGGCACATCCAGTCATTGATTTGTTCAATGCATTTACTTAGTGCTTGAATCGGACCATAGTCTCCTGGTGATATGGTTATGTAAATTTGTGTGTCGTCTGCATAATTATGGTAGCATAATTTGTTTTTGTTCATAATCTGAGCTAGCGGTAGCATGTATATGTTAAACAGAAGAGGCCCAAGAATGGAACCTTGGGGGACCCCGCATGTAATATTTGTTCGCTCGGATGTGAAATTGCCTATTGACACATAGTAGTCTCTTTCCTTTAAGTATGATTCAAACCAGTTTAGCACAGTTCCAGAAAGTCCAACCCAGTTTGCAAGTCGATCTAGCAATATGCTGTGGTCAACTGTGTCGAACGCAGCACTGAGATCCAATAAAACTAATACAGAGCTTTTGCCACTGTCTGTGTTTAAGTGGATGTCATTGAAGGTTAGGGGGCAGGGAGGGATCCTAAGCCATTTAATAAATGGAGATTAGATTTGAACCTGCGACCACTGCGTTGAGGCCTGAGCCAATATGATACAAGCTCTACCCACTACACCAAGGAGCATCTTTCTATTTCTGAAAAAATTATTCATTTTTCGATTTTGTACATTATTTACTTTGCAATGTACCTTCATATTAAATATTCTGCATGTACATTGGGATTTGAGAGAAAGATCAGGGTAGGTCAGGGTTACGGAGTGATCACATGAGCAGGTGTATGATGAATTGATGGTGTCATCCTTGACTCTGAAGGCTCAGGGTGCTGATGGATTGAAATTATTATTACAACAGCTATAATATATTGAATGTGTCTAATAATTCACTTTTTCATTAGAATCCCTTTAAATATGTTACATGCCACTTGCCGAGTGATGTACTTTTATTATCAGGGTGAAGTTACACACACAGTCTTTGTTAGTTAGTCAAGTGTTGTAGTTGTGAACCAAATGCCTCTTCAATGTGACGCATTTGTTATTTTTATAGAAAATTGTTAGCAACTCAACATTTTACGGCTATCTAAGGAACAATGCAGGAAGCTGTTTTACATCACCCCATAACAGTTTTCTTACTTGAAAAAACAGGCCGTCACAGACACCCAATCAGTAGTAGAAAAATATTTGAAATTTAAAGAGCAATCGGCTGAAGGTTGCTCTTAAAAATAGAAAGCTTTATAGTTTTTTTGGATGGCTAAGTGCAGTGGGTCATCCAAGACCACCACAGGCTAAGCTTTACTTGGCTTGCAGGCAGTGAAACCTGTCAGAGATCATCCATTATATAGCATTTAATAAACTCTTTGCAGAAAATGAAACTCCAATGTTGAAAAGCAGATCAAGTAAAATTCCTCTGCAAAGACAAAACAACAGCTGTTTTATACTTAAAGAAGAAATATCATGAAAAACTCACTTTTTAAATTTTTGTGAACATGCATTTGGGTATCTGGCACCTACCAGCCCACAAACCCTGACTTAAGACAACACGGTCAGTTGTGGGAATTTTAATGCAGTGACAGAACCAGTGGAGTCATTTGGAGTAGATGCAGGTTATTGTAGTGATATACGTGGTAGAGGAGAAGCTAAATTGGTTCCATGGCTGTGGCGATGCCAGCAGAGCTGATGCGCAAGACCGGAAACATAGTCATCTGTGTTTGGAACAGGCTGACCAATCAAAGTAGACTGAGCTTTCTGTAAGGGGAGGTGCTTAACCCTTTAAATCTAGTGTTGTATCAGATCTTTTAACCAACATTGAAACATTTCATATTTTAAACCTCTGTTATGCTCTGTAGGCCTCAGTGTGCTCATAACACTAGTTTTTGAGTAAAAATAAATAAAACAAAGTTAATGAATTATTTTGACTTTATAAATACTCAGATAAACATGTTTTGCCACTTATGAGAGACTACATTGTATCACTCAGCATGGCTATCATTGAGTGACTCATTTAGGCCATTACAGGTAGACCCACATTATAGCCTGCTGACTGGGTAACGGTGCTCTTTTTAATGAAAAACATGCTAGGGCCAATGTGACCCCTATAGTTTATCCCTGAATACAAGTGCCAGAAAACCCAGCAGTGAGCATTAAACCTAGGAACAACAGGGCCATGATTATGTTCACCACAGGGAAGAGGACTCTCGGTTTAAACCATTTCATATATTACAGTAATTGTAATAACCCCCCATTTATTTCTAATGGGAACACCGTTGGTGTACAACAGTTTAATCAATTACCCAAACGCTGATGAAAAATCAGAAAATAGAGAAAACTCTACAATTGGTAAAATTTGACCTGAGTACATTATGAACATGAAGAGTGCGTTACAGACAGAAGGTGATAACGATGGAAAATAGGTGAATAATTTTTTAATTTTTTATTATAATAAACCATGAAAAACATTTCTAGCAGACCCCACAAAATACAAATTTGTACCTGACAATGAGTATGATATGTCCACTTTAATTTGTCTTTGTTTCCTTGGGTGGCCGCACATAAACATAACAATGACAGTTAATGTTCAAGCTAATGATACCAGGCTGTATACCTAAAACAGACAAATCTCTGGTCAGAAACATTGTCTGAGCTGTGTTATTCTGTCTACAAATACAATTAGCAAACCAAAAAATAAGGAATGTCATCGGAAAACATCAGGATGTGTGTAATGATGACTCTTATTGTCAAAAGTTGTACTACTGCACTTTCCCTCTCCTCATCAAGACTGCTGCTCTCTGATCTTTCTCCACAGGACAAACCTTAGCTGATGTTTTAATGAGTGGCTCCACCCTGATAGTTTCCGGACCATTGGATAGAAGCAGGAACTTGTTCAAGGGCCAGGAAATATAATGCAGTAAAGGAACTAAATAGGCCTATTTAGTTCCTTTACCAAATAAGCTCCTCTTTTCAAAATAAAGTTAAGGGTTGTTCTAAAATGGTTCCTGAATGCTTTGGAAAGTTCCTGTGGTAAAAACTGGCTACTATAGCTGCAAAATGGCACTTCCTCTAGCAGGTTTTTGAAAGGCCTTGTGGGAAAAGATCCATTATCAGCCACAAGTTAAGGGTCTCCATCATTCTCAAATGGATTTAAGGGAATGAATTACCCGTCAAGGATACGCTATACAGCACCACAATTAAAACATGATGTGAAGAGCTAGTCTATCACAATTAAAATGCCAGCCTGGTGCCACACTGATAGGATGTTGTCCTCCACATTGTTTAGATGACGTTTCAGAAGTGATGGAGGGTGCCATTGAGGACACATTATAAAACTGTAGCGTCAGTGGTTGTTTGATAGCTTTGCCATAAAACCTGGACTGGAAAAAAGAAAGATTTTTATTACATTGATGAGCCTGAGGGTCTGTTGTCATTTTTCCTTTAAAATGTTTACAATTACAATAAAGTTCGATGCCAATGAAATGAGATATTTCAGATGGGAGCAACTAGTATTTAATGATCTGTGTTGATTCATAACTGAAGTGCGCACTCACCGCATGCAAAGTGAGCCAGACTTGTAAGCAAGTCAATGGACCCAATTATATCCATTTACTTTTATTGGTTAATCCACGCAGAAGCCAAACAGATTTAAATAATGAAAATATCTCAGTGTCTCAGCTGTGTTGGCTCGACACAGTAGGAAGTGCTTAGTGGAGCAAAATAGAGGAAAACGCATAATAGTCAGATGAAAAACATTAGTGGGAAATTAACTGCTGCATGTTAACTTCTAAAGTCATTCATTGGCACAGTGTGTGAAAGATTGACAAAGAAACTATTTCATATTGGAGATTTTTTTCTGTTGCCATCCATCCGTCTGACAGTCATCACACTGGATGCCTTGCATTAGTTTACTCCTCTCTACCACACACACACACACACACACACACACACACACACACACACACACACACACACACACACACACACACAGACACACACTTTTCCCTTTTTTTTGTGCTTTTCCCTTTTTTAATTACTGTCAGGAAATACTGCAGTCAAGAGTTTTTGTTTGTGTTCTCCCACTTTGCTTCATTTACCCATACTCACACAGCGTTCAGTGGATACCTTCCCAGGCCTTGGTAAATCATCACTCATATTCAGCCATGTTGCGTGCATTGCCTCGACAGCAACAGAGCCACAGATTTGTAACATTACCTTATCAAATTCAGACTATATCTGAAAATGACAGCTTGTCAGCATAAAAAATGTGTCCAACATTTGTCCATAAATAAACATAGGAGCTGCTATTACTGTAATGCACGCGCATGCTCGTCTCATATTACAGCTGGCAAGTGAACTTCATGTGCATTTTTTACAACAACCATCCGTCACTGTGCCAGCTGATCTTAATCAATCAATCAAACTTTTATTTTATTTTATATAGCACAAGTCATAAATCAAAGTGCAATGGCCTAAATGAAAGCCCTGCGTTCCGAATCGCATACTTTCTACTATATAGTCTGTAGAAAAAAGATTTAGGATGTCCCGATTCTTGTGGCCAGATTTAGGATGGTTAGAAGTACCCGGATGTCCTACTTCATCCGGCCAAGATTGTTAGTGTTGAAAACTGCATCCTATTTGGGCGATTCTGACCCACAATCCGGTGTGCACGTGAAGTGACGTCACATCAACGAAGCCTCCATATGAAAACAAACGGGGATGCGACGTATATAAAAGCAAGAGGCAAGATCAAGGTATGCGATTCGGAACGCAGGTCCATCAGGTCAAGTGGTAAGCTTTCCACAGTCTTGGGCCCAAGTGGCTAAACAGGGCCTCAACATAGGTCTTAGATTGGACACCCGGACAGGGTCAGCCCTGTACATCTGGCGGCCTTAAGTAGGATGACATTAGAAAACTTTAATTGATTGAATTAATTTAGTAACTAATTTTGTTTATAAATACGACGGCGTTTAAGGACCGCTGTGAGAGAAAGCAAATAAAATGACATTAGATGCAGGAATGTTTCAATTTACTACAACCTGGAATAGAACAACACATGTCTCCCACATGAAAGTCAGTAGTGCTACCTACCAAGCCATCTAGCCAATAAATCTCTTCTTTGTAAAATACCTAATTTCACAGCTTCTTTTTTCTGAGACAGTTATTAAGTGGTTGAAGTTCCTTAGTATTCCTGATATGGCATGTCCTTAAAATATATTTCCCCTCACATTTTTCTTTTTTTCTTTATTGGATTGTCAATAGTAATGAGAGAGCAGTGTGACCTGCAACGAACAAACCCTCGGCGTTGTCATTATTTATAGGTGCCATAGCCATTCGACCACTTGTGCACCATTGATGTTATTTAAATAAAATGTGGGCTGATAAGAATTGTTTAAGATGAGCACGTAGCATGAAGATTTTGAATGAGGATACCTCAGTTATTTTCTTCTGAAAGACCTGTGACCAAAATTTCTACTGAATGGGAGACTTTGAAGTCGACAAACAAACTTAATCCTTCCTTATGTTGTGCCGTGAAACTGATGAAACACTTATTATATGTGACTGTCACATGCGTTGTGTGATTCATGAGCCTCACTCCACACTGCTGCTGTGCAGTTGGCAGAGTATGAAGCTTTGAAGAACTGAGTGGTACCAAACTTTTCCTTTCAAACGATCAAACACAGAGCATCTATATCATGGACTCTCCCTTTCTATCCCTTCATGGGGAATACGGCTTCCAGCATCGGTAATCTACTAATGAGATCAAACACGGCCTCCTACTCTGTTAATCTCCTACTGAGATCAAATGATGAGTTTATTGTGTATGCAAAGCTTTTTATGCAAAAACAGTTGGGTTTGACTGTGTTTCCATTTGCTTCACACCAGGGGTTTTGTTGTGTACATGGGTTGCCACCACATGAATGGAGACGTCAAAAAATATATTTTATTAATGTTGACGGTGGCTGACAAAGAGGATTTAAAAAGTTTTTCAAAAAGTTTTTCTTTTAAGTCACTAGATCAATCAAACCCAAATGAGTCATATATCCATAATGTAATCATGACCACAGACAAGTGCATATATTAAAATAGAAAGCAGCAAAGGGCCGCTCATCAGAAGACATTTTGGTCAATGGCGGCCATGTTTTTTAAGCTATTTTACTAAACTTGTACGGACATGTGTATCTTAGTCCCCTGAGGCTTCGTGAGAAAGTTTGTGTTAATTAAGTGAAACTTGAGAAAATTGTGCTTAAAAACCTGTTTTTCAATTCATGCTTATTAGCTAAACATATTTCCAGACGGACTTATATGGTCCTAGAGGCTTTTTTGTAGAGTACCCTGAAGTTCACCCGTGTGATAAATTTCAAGTCTTACGGTGTGAGGGGCGTGGCCTCTCAAACTTTTTTCAGCCGGGGCTTAATGACAGCAGCAATTTGTGGAAAATCTAAAAACTGAATACTAGCACACCCCGTGGAGTGGGGACGCACATTCTGTGAATTTTTTGCATTTCGAAGTGTAACGGTGCAGGCTGAATTGAAACTAGAAAAAGGGATATATAATACAATAAAGGTCCAATTTCTACCACGAAGAAAGAGAAAAAAGAGAACAGAGGAGATGAAATGAAATGAATAAGCGTTGCCTCTTTTTCTCCTTTTATCAGGCCTTGTGGTGCCACGTCTGTCAACAACACAAAAGCTTAGGTGAAATAGATATTTTGCACGATCTGATTTTTTTTTTCATCTCAACCTTTCGCTGCAGCCGACCCTGCAGTCCGAAATTTTCTGAGCAGAAACACACCATGTAACCAGAAGACCCGTGTTTATAGTCCCTATTGATGAAACAGTCACAGAACAGACTCAATGCAGCCTCCCAGTACAAACACTGCTCTTTTGAAATCCACAGACCTCAGCCAGAATAAACAGCGATACAATGCAATGGAAGCTCGTACCATATTGTCCCACATTCACAGTCGCCCCCTCGCTGCTCTTATTGGCAGCTGTGTTTATTATGAGAAAGGAGGTGGAAAAAAACATGGCAGCATTCTGACAGATGTAAGGAATTATCATCACAAGATGTGTAAGTCTCCAGGGACTGTGTTCTTGTAAGACATATGAAATTGTTGTGGCGGGAGCAGCCTGCAATTTGTCCAAATCTCTTTTCTTCTAATGACTTGTTACTGTCTAAAGAGTGTATACAGAGAGTGTGGAGTAAACCTGGTCGCAACACATTAGTGGAATAGATCATTGAAATTGGTCTGTGGAGGGACATCTTGTGTAGATCATATGTTGGAAAAAAACACAACACCCATTTATATCATTCAAAGAAACATCTCTCTTTCAAACAGGAAACTCAGTTGTTTGAAATAGTTGCCAGTGTTTGGAGTAGACCTATTTGGTTTGCCTAATTGAAATGCCACAGGCGTCCATGAGAAACTCAGGACACCCCATCAAACCCGTGGCCAAGCGAGCTGCACAGTTGCAGCTACAGCGTTTCCAAGGAGATCTCGGTGTGATTATAAAGAAGTGCCTCCATGGTTTGACCCTGTCTACAGAGTGCAGCACAATGCATCAGGAGAAGAGAGGTCGTTTGCGTAACCTGGGAGTAATTTCACATCCGGCCCCGGGCCTGACAGACTGCACTGCAAAAAACCCATCAAGCAAAAAGGGAGACTGGGGGAAAGAGAGAGGCAGAGAGAGAGAGAGAGAGAGAGGCAGAGAGAGAGAGAGAGAGAGAGAGAGAGAGAAACACTCTCTTCATGCTCAGATGGTTTTGGAGGAAGCCTGACCAGACTAGCCTTTACTCTTGGCCGAAAGTTTTAAATCACTTTGTATTACAACATCTATTTCAGCACTATTTTAAGTCTTGTTCCGAGATACAAAGATGTTTCATCAAATTTTTAAATAGCCATTGCTTGCTATTTTCAATGTAAGCAACAAAAACATAACCATATAAAGTAATTTTTCTAAAAAGTCACATTTATGTATTGAGTTGAGGGGCCACTGCATAAGCAAAGTTTATTATAGCGAATAACACCTGTTGTTGACCACTAGTTGTGGAGCAACGTTTTAATCAGTCGGTCTGCGTTTCATACAGGTGCGTGATAGCATGGAATTTGAGCCATGCTCGTAAATTGTTTGTGATTCCCAGATTCCGTGATCACAAGATAACAAAGCTTGTTTTTACTCATTACTTACAATATTAAGTCAGTTAATGCAGTGAAAAAAGAAGAAGACAGCACATTAGTAAACTTAAATGTAAACTATGTAGGTTTCAAATTTTACAGAACGTTTCGAAAGTAAGAGAAAATACCTTTAACACACGTATTGAGGATAGACTGACACCAGGAGTTTTGCTGCTTTCAAAGGTGAAGGATGAACTTTAAAAATCAAAAAGACAAATGTTGAGATTTCTAGCCGTACTGTCACCACATGTAAATGTTAATTAAATCCTCCTCTGTGGTGGAACCAGTATTTACTGTTGCTGCACACAGTTTTACGATGCAGTTAATCCTTTTAATGGACATTTTGGATTTGTTCATTTAATAGGTTTATACAACTGAACTAACTGAGGGCTGTTTAGACTGCACCTGACCGCTTGTTTTCCTTGCCCTAATACAGTGGTTCCCAAAGTGGGGGACGGGACCTTCAGGAAGGTCGCGAGATGCCTTCCGAAAAACAAATACAAATGTGAAATAATTTAAAATTGCGTATTTAACCCATTATTGTATAAATATACAGAAATATGAAATTCAAATAAAACACAATACACACAGAGTTTTGGATTTCTGATGAGAGGGAATACCCACAGCTATCCAAGGCCACTAACTTGACTGAAAAGACTTTCTCAGCACCGACTTACATCAAAAATAAATACATATTGCTGCTTAACATGAAGGGTCATCTCCAACTGGCCATCTTCAAAATCAAACCCAGAATGGACCTGCTCTGCTCCAATAATGTAGGTGCCTGCAGCACTTTATGCATACAAACACACACACAGACACCTGCTTGTTTATTTAATGTTGTATTCTCAGTGCTGCTTTCTATGCACAGAGATTAATTGCATTCTGGTTAAATTATTTCTTAAATTACTAAAAAATAATGTTATGGCTGTGAGGCTGTTCTACTGTGTTTACATAGGCCTAAACATTTGTGTTGGAGCTTGTATGCAACATGATATGCCACCTCCAGGGTAGGTTAGGACTCACCAGTCTCACAATTATTGTGAGGGTCGCGGGCCGGAAAGTTTGGGAACCCCTGCCCTAATAGACTCCAATTTGAAGACATCTACACCAAATAAAAAGGTTGGTAAAAAATGTTTTGGGAAACTCATAATACTATGAACCTGACATGTATTTCAAACACTTTGCAGAAATCCATACTAAACATGTATTATTTTTGATCTCAGGAATGTCTGCCCTCTCAGGTGAGTTTTTTTTTGGCCTGACGCCCTCTCTCCAGACTCCTATAGTGTCCATCCGTGCAGACAGTATGCTTCCTTCCTGTATTTGTTAAGGTTTCCCATGTGAATCTAATGAACAGGGATCCATGCGTGAAGATGGACGATGCACTCCGTGGACCTGACGGCTTGAGGAAGAAGAATTGTGTGTGAAAAATTCCTGAAATTCCTCCGGTAGGTAAATATGTCCAAGTTTAGATTCCTCCTCTGATCTTGACTCCAACGCAGCAGGAGCATGTGAAACTTCACATACAATTAAACAGTGGCAATGTTTGAATGACATTTTAATTACTGTGTCATGTCAAATACTAATATTTACTTTAAGAAGACTCACTAAAGCATATTTTTTTTTCTTTTTTAGAACGAACCTTGACCTTTTACAACATGTGGTAGTAAATTGTGTCTTGTGGTTTAACAGCCGACAACCATAATGTCGAACGAGTACTTTCACCCTGCTGATTTATCTATCAGGGGCAGGTATTTGCAGTAGCCTTCCATCCATAAGACTTGAATGAGGTTCTAATGAATCCACTCGCCCTTTGTCTATTAACAATGGCTCAATCGGATGCCGATGGCTGGGCGTTACTTCCACCGGACTGCTCTGAAAGATTGAGAACTAGCCCGACAATAAAAGAGAGAATCGCTCTTCTGAGTCATGAATCTATTGATCGGGCTGGTCTATTTTCTGCTTCTGTGTTAGACACTGCTTGATTTAATCCTCACATGTTGAGAAGCAGAGCATTGGATTGGACAAGTCAGACAATGACAAACTTACAGTTTACGCCTTTGACAGACAAATATATATTTTTTTAACCTTTATTTATACAGGTCAATTCCATTAAGACCGGAGACTTTTTTTAAATTGAGACCTGTTACCATTCCCACTTTAACATTCACACACCGATAGCAGGCTAACTATCGGGAGCAATTCAGGGTTCAGTGTCCTGCTCAGGGACACTTCGATATGTGGCAGGGAGACGAGGGATCGAACCACCAACCCAAAACTTTTTTTAAACTTTTGCCGTGTTCGGTCGGCAAAACAGAAGATTATTCTTTCTTACTAATGAAAGATTTGAGTGCCGTCTTTCAAATATTGAGGCCAAAGCCTTCTCAAGCCTTCGCATGCCCAGCACTGTCGTCATTTGGTTACGTCCGCCCCAGACCGCAAAAATTGGATCGAACTATTTGATTGTCCGAATTTTCCGACATAGTTAATGAGCTCCAATGGATCGTGTCCAGACCAACAGGCTGAGCAAATTTTCATTTGTCAGCAGCAGGTCTGGATTTCCAGACTAACACAAGTGTTGTGTACATCAGCAAATGCATCTGACTGAAAGCTAACTGCTATAGCCTGGTTAATTGCATGTGGCCACTATGGACTAAGCAATCTTAAATCTCAAATTTCATTAAAAAAATTCAAATATCCGAATCAGCTTTTTATATGTTAAAGGTCACATATTATGCTAAATGCACTTTTTAAATGTGTTCTAACATATCCATGGGTCCACGGTGTGCCTAGAGACTGCCAACATATTACAAAAAATAACAATCTCTCCTTTTCTCACTCTCCCCCTTTCTGAAACCCCCACCCCTCCCCCCCAATATACTCCAGTCAGAATTCTCCTCGTTTCTGACCTCACAAACTGGAAAGCCAGAAGCTTCCACTGTGCAGCCCACACCCCTATTTCTTATTGGTCCACGGCCCCAACAGACAGAGGGCGAGGCGTATCTGGTTTCGCTTCCGGACAGGTGGCGGGGGCAGCTCAAAGATTGTATATTTACGAGGGGAGCTGCAGCTCTTTTTAAAAAATAGGCCATTGTGAGATTAGCTGAACATCAGCATAGTACAATAAATTATCTGAACGTTTCAGCAAACAATTAAAGAAAAACGTATTAGGGACCATTAAGACCATATAATATGGTGTATAATAGTACCGAAAAGTGTATAATATGGGAGCTTTAACATATGATATTCAAGTGTTATAAATCATACATCTTTGCATAACCTTATTATAAAAATACATTTTAATGGCTGGACTGTGGATATTTAGCTGGACAGAAACCTATAAAACAGAAACTAGAAAGTAACCTTCACTGAAGGGCCTTACATTTGTTAATATTGCATAAGAAGGATATAATGACATATTTTCTCTCTGGATCATTGTACTTGAGTTTTTCATTTTCAAGCACATTTATACTTCCACTCCACTAAACTTCAGAGAGCTGTAATGGCCTCTTTACTCAAGTACAATTATCTGACAGCTATAGTTATTGGCCACTTTAACATATTTAACATATGAATATGTACAAGTACAGCTGTAATGATTAGTCAGTTACTGGATTCACAATAATTCAGAATTTTTACAAAAAATTCCATTAATAAATGGAGACAATTATCAGTGGAGGATTACTCCATACAGATAAGTATCATTAGTTGCAGTCCTGTTCTACTCAAGAATTAAAAATGAACTTCCCCTCAACCAATAACACCTGTAAAATCTGGCATTACTGCATGAGTAATGCTGATATTATGATTTAATATATAGGCTATCTACACAGCCATCTAACTGCACTAAAAACGTGTTTGTTGTGAAATGCACCATGAACATGTACTAGGGATAAAAATGATCTTTCAGCACTGTACATCTGTTTTGGATGTTTATATTTCCATGTCTTGGTGTTTGTTAATAAATACACATTTAAAAATATGCACCACATGCATTACCACAGCGAGGACGCATGTGTGTTTGTGTGAACACTCGCACGCAGATAGAGCCCAAATTTTCTCATGAACCCTGACTCTTGCTGTGTTTAGCGCTGAGGACTCGTGGCCTTGAGTTGATTCACTGTATTGTGGCTCAATCAGGCTCTGTCTGCTCGGACACACCGACAGGAAAAAACACTCTGATAACGCCACAGGGGTTTAACCAACAAGTGGACTTAAACTTCTAACCTGCACTTGCTGAACTTATTTTCCCCCGATGTTGTGAGTTTATTTTTCTCTCCCTATTTTGAGCTTATAGCTGACTTGAATGGGTGGACTTATGCTTTAAAAGAGAAAAAAACAGGGTCTGGAAGTTGTAAGCTCAGCTATCCGAAAACTGTGAAACACTAAACAATCCAAGGTCCCTGCCACTAGGGGACTTTTTTTGCTCAGCATACTCTTTCCCATACTGGTCCCCTGCTCATGTCCTGGCTTGGTCTTTCTCAGAATCTCTCCCCGTCCTGTGTTAGTAGCGCGGGTGGCCAGGCCATGTGAGAAATGAAAAGAGGACTTTATTTCCCAGCGGAGAGAGAGAGAGAGAGAGAGTTGGAGCTGGATCAGCCCTCTCGGGTCAGGAGAACTTCTTCTCTTCTGTACACCCCTAATAATCTTTCCTTTAAGGGCATGTTTATGTTAGCACATTTTTCCCTCTTAGATTGTGCCGAAGGAGACTGAACTCATGAGGATACTGTTGGTTAAGTATCTTCATATCCTGCAGTGCTGTTCTTGCTCACGCTGTGTAGGCATAGCAGAGGCCCCGGTCTGGGCATCCTACCTTTCTCGTGCCCATTTTTAGACCATAATATGCTATGAAGCACACAGCACAGATGGCTGCAAGTGCTAAGTCATTGAATCAGAATGGGACTTATTGTTGGGAAACACTCTTTGTAAATGTATCTTCCATACCGATGCTGCAATGTTGATGAGTAAGAGTATCGGGATGCGTGGCTGCGTCCCAAAGCACTGGGGGCGGGAGGAAAAAAGAGAACAAAACGAACATTGGGAATTTTCCCAGTAATATTATCTTGATTGACTCGACATCCTTCATAAGATGAAAATGTGAAAACTATTCCTTTCATCGTCTAGAGGCAATAGCAGCTGAGTGTCAGGTGTATTTCTATCTGGGACAGATCTCCACATCCTGCCCTGTGCCAACTTCCCCAATCCTGGCTCTCATTCTTACGCCATCTTAACTTCCAGCACATTTCCTCTACTTACTCATGCTTTCTAATCCCTTTTCACAAATGCAGACAGAAATTCTCTCATCACATAATCTTTGTCCCTCTCTCTCCTCTCCTCGCCCTCATCCAGCCATGTGTCTTCCAGGGGTGCTCAGAGGCGTTTCCGCTCCCAACCTCCCCAAGAGCTCTGCTCTCCCTAGTGGGATATTAATAGGAGGGAGGAGGGTGGGGGGACATTGAGACGGCCCTCCCAGGAGGGCAAAGGGTGGGAAGTAAGAAGTGGGGAAAGGGCCGGGGCTCCACAGTTGCCTGGAGCGACAGCCATAAATCAATCATGCATAAAGTCATGCACAAACACACACACAGATGTATTAACATGGATCAGAGGATATTCTTGTAGAGCAATAGGAGAAAAAGATTGACTGAGTACAGATGAATAAACTCTGCTCTATATCCATCTAATCACTATTCGAGAAAAAAAAGTATTTTAATATGTGGACATGATTACTCTTTTCATTCCCTTCACAGATAAAGATAACCCATATGAAACCCAACTTACTTCTGGTATCTTCTTCATGGATTTATAGTGAGATGATTCTGTGGGCTTTAAAGGTGGGTTTATACTTGACACAACAGGTCAGCTGGAGTCAGATCTTAGCTGATTAAATCTTTGAATTATAGTTGAGTTGCATATAACATTGATAGCAGCACTGCAACACTCGGCAGATATGTTGAATGTCTTACACAGCCAGACAATAATATGGTCTGGCAGCACATTCTATCATTCATTTTGATAGAGAGAAGAAACGGGTCTGATTTGACTTGTTTGCATTTCTTCAAACCAATCACAATCCTCTGGGGGTGCTAAGTCCAGGAAGCAGCAACGGTGCCCTTGCAGAATAGTGCCTGAGTGGGAGGGGGGGCGGGGGACTTGTTTTGATGGAACACTTGCATGTGAAGAAATTGAGAAGTGAAATGGCTACTGTAAATAACCCCCAAAACCACACAAAGCTGTTAAAGATGTGTCACCTATGAGATGTTGGGGAAGTGGCGGCGGATTTCTTTTTTTTTTTAGCATATTGCTATCTGGTCCTGCAACACCAGGCTCAGGGAACGCTTCAACTTCCATTCCACTTTATTTTATGTTTTATTTAATATTTATTATATTAATCTTATATGTTTACTTTGTAATATTAGGTCATATGTCTGAGATTCTACTTTATTTCCACTTGAATGATTTTCTTAATACATTTTCTTTAAAGCATTGTTGGCGAGAGCCTTAGAATTAAGAATCTCTTTGCCTTTTGTAATCTTATCTATAAGATAGTGTTGACAAGTGGAAGCAAAAACACTTTGTCATCGGATGAGAGCAGAGGGCAGATAAAACCTGTCAAACCAAAATATTTGTTCAACGTTGGGACCATGGGGTCTTGACCAGGGTATCAAATGTTGAATAAATGAATAAATAAATTGTGACATCTTTCAGCAAAATATTTTTTGTGTGCGACCTGCCATTTTCTATTGTTTTACGTCCAAATATTTTGTTTGGGGAACTTCCTCACATGCATTTCTAAATGTTCTTCACCATAAGCATGCTAATGCTACAATGACCTTCATACATACATATGGGCAAAAGTTCAGAGTATAAAGGAACGCAGCATTCAACTGAAACTGGAGCGCGACTTCGACGTCATCGTTCTCAGCCACTCGCTCTGTTCGCTGATTGGACGTTCCGAAATTTTCCTGAGCTAAAGTTGAGAAATTCACCGCAGCCCCAGACTGACTACTAGCCTGGTCCAACCAGACCATCTTACTTCCTTTGAGAAAATTATGCCTCGTTTCCACCGAGTAGAGCGGGTCGGGTCGGAGCGGCTCAGAGCGGGACAGCTCGCTTTTAAGAATCTCGTGGTGTTTCCACCGCCGATCCTACCCTTACTGGTGGGGCGGGGTTTAGGCTAGACTGCGATAGCCGCCGCCAGAATGTGGGTCAAACTATCGGGCTGTGGAACAACTGTGGTCAAGCCAGCGGTCTCTTGTTTTTGCATTGTCAAACCAGCCGCTTCTTTATTTATTCCCCCCCGTGTTGTTGTGAGCACAGAGACGGCTCGGTGAAACTGATAGAGACAGTGAGCGAACAGCGCTGGCTGCGGCAGCTACGTGACATCGTAGCAGTGGGACACAGTGTAGCCAACTGATTATTTTAATGACAGGGAAAAACACCACACAATAAACAGTGCCGCGCTCACATTTACGCCAAAACACAAGACTCTCTTCACTCTAGCCGAGGTGACTACACAAGGCGGAAATTATTCTTTCGACCAACTGTGGTCAAGCCAGCGGTCTCTCGTTTTTGCTCGGTCAAACCAGCCGCTTCTTTATTTATTCCCCCCGTGTTGTTGTGAGCGTGTATTTACTACTATCTAGGCTATGGCGTAAACACACAGAGAGAGACAGTGAGCGAACAGTGCTGGCTGCGGCAGCTACGTGACTAGCAGTGGGACACAGTGTAACCAACTGATTAATTTATTGACGAGGAAAAACACCACACAATAAATAGTGCTGTGCTCACATTTTCGCCAAAACACAAGACTCTTGCCGGGATGACTACACATGGCGGAAATGATTATTTCGACCAATGAAATGACGGCAGTGTGTAGCTCCGCATTTTCGGCATCCTTTCAGGCGGCTAGTACCCCTACGGAGGAGTACTGAGATTTGGAGCGGCTCAGAGCGGTTAGGTGCGCTTAAACCGTACCCTACCCAACTTTTGGCAAATTAAAAGCCAAACTACCCGGACCAAACCGCTCCGATCCGACCCGCTCTACTCAGTGGAAACGAGGCATTACATTTGAGAGGAAGTAGGTAGGCGGGCGGAGCCAGGCTAACTGACTACTGAAGGGAAAATTAAATTTGAGCGGATGTAGGTAGGTGGGCGAAGCCAGGCTAGTCCCATCCCCTCCAGCATATGGTTTGTGTCTCACCAGGCAAAACATTTACGGAGTGCAGGTCATCTGCTGAACCAAGGAGCTGTTTGACAGCTCAGCATGTTTGATCCAAAGGTAACGACGGTGGCTCCTCTGGTGTCAGCAATAATCGATCTGGAAACAAATCAACACTTGCTCTCTTCTGCGTTCAGTGATGAATCACATTAAGAAAACCTCAAACTGAAAAACAATGAAGACGTGCTGTATTTTTCACATTACTGTACCTGTCATTACTGACTTATTTGTAAGGTCGCTAACTTTTCCTAGGATAAGAACAACAAGCTGCTTTCAGCTATGCTGCCCTATAACCTGGAATGAATTTCCAGCAGATATTAGATCAGCCTAATCTGTCGTTAACTTTAAAACTAAACCGAAGCCCTTAATGTACAACTCAGCTTTTTACAGATTTAAGCAATACTATTGACACAGCTTAAAACAAAGACTGTAGTGTATGGCTCCACAACCTAGCAAAATGTCCTCTGCAGTTACAAACTGAAACTTTTTTTTTCTCTATGCATTGCGACTTTTTTTCTGGCTTTCTCATTTAAAGGCCTACTTCACCGGTTTGAATATGAAGGTGTATTGAATTCTGAGATCCTATGTAGTATAAATGTGCGAGAAAAATTGAAATCGGTTCATCCTAGCCTGAGAAAAGGCAGAAAGAGTGTTTTTTTTAACCCTATATTTCTCTTTCTCGTGACATCACAGAAAGAGAAATATAGGGTTAAAAAGAAACTTACTTTGTAAATATTACTGTGATGTCTTTTACTGTGACATCACAGTAATATTTAAAAGGTAAGTTTTTTTTTAACCCTATATTTCTCTTTCTGTGATGTCACGAGAAAGAGAAATATAGGGTTAAAAAAAACACTCTTTCTGCCTTTTCTCAGGCTAGGATGAACCGATTTTAATTTTTTTTGCACATTTATACTACATAGGATCTCAGAATTCAATACACCTTCATATTCAAACCGGTGAAGTAGGCCTTTAAGTGTTTTATGATAAGCAATTTGAATTGCCTCTATGTATGAAATGCGCTATATTATTTTACTTGCCTTGCCTTATTTTATGTTTCATGTAGAAAAACCCTAAGATGGGCTTTTCTCGGCCTTGCAGCTGACTTCCTCCAGAAGTGGAGCCTCTACCAGACAGCAGCAGTTACCCCCCTCCTTCACAACTTCTAAAAATGACACAGACTCTGACTTCTGTCGTCTCACTTCTCTTTTTTCTGTTTCCTCCGGGTTTATCAGAGATCAGCCAAAGTCAGCCAGCGACAGATTTTTCACTGCTGGCACTTTTGGCTTTGAACCAGGCCAATTTCCCTGCTCTGAAATGCCATTTTTAAACCTTTATCTTTGCCGCTGATTGGTAATGGCTCCAATTCAAACCCAAACAGGAAATCAAAGTAAACAAGAGTCCTCTTAAAAAGTTTTAGCCAGTAAACCAAGGTTTTATAGTGGGGGAGCTGTGGACATTATAGTCCCTGTAGTGCAGGAACATTAATCTTCATGTATTAAATAAATATACTACCATGGAGAGTAAATATAATGCAATAAGTCGTGCTATAACTTCAGTAAACTGCTTTCTATGATATCTACTGTTTGATTTAAAGCTGGTACAAAGAAAGCCATAAAAATAACAAGATTTAGTTCTATATTAGTGAAATTCTCTCACTACATGTATGTCTATTGAAAAGTTGCACTGGCATGTTTGTTGTTAGTTGGGGATAATCTGAGAACAGACACACAGCAAAGAGAAACGACTAAACACAGGACTCCATGGTGGGAGGACAGTGATCGATGGAGGACTGCAGCAGCACTACAGTGGCTCAGAGTTGACAAGTGGAGGTGGGGAAGGCCTCGTCAGGTGTGAGCGGGGGTCAGATTAGGGCCGGAAAAAAAGAATAAATATTTTTTTCTTATGCCGCTTTCCTGGTATATACACAATTACTCTTTTTTCCTATGAGAAATTGCCATGACAATAATGACCTTGAACATATACAAGTGACATGTATTTTTACACCGCCAGACACAGACACTAACATGATCCCTCAGTGGTTACTTTTATCTTACTTTGCAATCAAAAACTTAGTGACTATGACTGAATTGATATTTGGCAGTGAGTTTTTGTCTATTTCCTTTGCAAAAACACAGACGTAAAGGAAGGATGCACTTCCAACCTATTTGACATGTATGCCGTGCATGCAACTTTTCAACACATCAGAAGGACCGTTAGACGCAGCTATAGGGTGTATTGGCATAACTTTTTAATGTCTGTGATATACTTATTCTATCAAAACATGGGTTTGTGAAACTAAAAGATTAAAGGGCTATTAAGGACAAAATGTATTTATTTTTATTCAAATTGTGCTGGAAAAAGAAAGAAACATGTGGTCTTCAGTATCATTAGGGTCTTAAACAAGTAGTTGTTTCCTGTTATTGCATTTAATTATAAATTATAAAACGATTAAAATGTTAAGATAACACAACAATCAACCCGTCATGACAAAAGGTTGTTTCCTCTCATGTTAATTATCTTGTGATCTTGAGAAAACACAGCTACAGCTTACAATGAAATAAAACGGCCTTTTGTTTTCCCAAGCTAACAAGTTAATAAACCAGCTTAATAATATAATAATAATTCGGGGCGACTGTGGCTCAGTTGGTAGAGCGGGTCGGCTGATGATCAAAGGGTTGGAGGTTTGATCCCCGTCCTGCCACCTGTGTCATGGTTGTTGTGTTCTTGGGCAAGACACTCCACCCACCTTGCCTCGTGTGAATGTCGATAGTTACCCTGCTATCGGTGTATGAATGTGTGTGTGAATGGTAACGTGGGAAAGGAAAACAGGTCTCCCTTGCAAAAGAGTCTTCGGTCTCAATGGGATTTACCTGTATAAATAAAGGTTAAGAAATAATGGAATGAATGAAAAAAATAATTTCATGCATGGCTTTTCTCTGCCTCTGTACCAATGGCTAGAGGACATTATTTTAAAACTGGATGAAAAGGGAATTCTGGTGAGTGGAGAATGGTGCGTGTGTTGTTGGAAGTCATGTAAAATGAATTCAAGCCATTTTGTGATGGAAGCTGTTGGGAAAACGCAAGTAAACAGACAGCCTTTAATAAAACTGCTGCACTATGCAATTGGAACAAATCTTGCAACTTTAAAATGAAACTTTAAATTAAAATCATCCGAGGGACCCGTGGAGGCCTTCTTGTCTCTAAATAAGGGCAGCAGAGAGAAATGTCTTGAAAAACAACTCATCACAGGCAAATTACTACAACAACCTCCATGTGTGCGTCCACTATTATTACTGCTACCCAAGTTACCACTTTTACTGCAGAAGGTGAGATGAAAAGTTTAATAATCCCTTTGGAAAACCAATCCAAAAATGTCCGTCCTTGGTTAATAGAGCAAAAAAGTTTCATACATTTAGAGTAACATTACTTTTGCTGATGTTAAGGGGCCACACACGTTGTAAACAGACAGGAAAAGTGGGCTTTCTAACTACTGCTTATGTCAGTATGTGACTCGTGATGTTTCCTGTGTGTGTGTCGTCTTCCACTGGCCTCGTTTCAACTTCCCACACTGAAGAAATGTCAGACCGCGGGTTTGTATTTATATGTATCACAGCAAAATGTTTTCCTTTATCATGTTTACAGGTGAGAGCTGATGTCTGCGTGGACAGTGATAAACTCAGGCAGCAGATAAGACAGATCTTTATCTCACTAATCTCACTGCATACCAAAAGGATTCAAGCCCAAAAGTAGACATGACTAGAATTGACTTTTCCTTCCTGTTTCCAATAAAGGGAACTTAAACACCAGTGCATGATACCATCAGTCCTGAAGTGTGTGTGGAGGGATAAATTCCTCTTATCCTCACCCCATGGTTATACAATAGCCTACACACATGCGTGGTCTAGGTTATTTTCTCCTCTCGGTCCTGACCCAAGGTAAGTCGATATTTTGTGCTTTTTAAAATGTTATTTATAGGCATATTCTGTGCTTCTTTCGTGCTTGTGGGTGTATGAGGGTTTTAGTGTACATGTGCTTGGATGTGCATTCTGAATCATCTAATCTGTTCAAATGTATTGGTGTCCTCCACAGTGTCTTCCAGTACCATCAAGGTCATTGGTCTCTTCGGGCACAATGTCACCTTGCCGTGTGGGTATGACGCCCAAACCCATGGCACCTTGGGTTTCTGTTGGGGTCGAGGGAAGGTGCCGAGGTCCAAATGCTCCGACACAGTCCTCTCCTGGCAGGGAGGGGCTGTGGACTTCAGACAGTCCCCCAGGTACCAGCTGCTGGACAGGGTGGCAGACGGAGATGTGTCCCTCACCATCCTGAACGCTCAGTGGAGTGACGCCGGTGTGTATGGCTGCAGGGTGGAGATCCCTGGCTGGTTCAACGACTATAAGGTCAACACACACCTGGTCATGCAGGAAGGTAATGCTCGTTTTCAATCTTGTTATTAAGAGTTGAGGCAAGACACTGCAGGTGATGGGGTTAAGATTTTAAATCATAGAAGATATCGCCATGAAACTTTTTGGTTCAGAGTATTGAAGAATAAACAAATTTTGAGATGGCCGTTACAGATGGTTGTATAGGAGAAATATACAGATGCAAACAGTATACCAGTATGAAAGAAGCATGTCATGGAAGCAAAAATCTTAAATTTACCAGTTTTGGAAAAAACTGCTTTTTTGCCTGCCATGTCTCACCTTAATGAGTTTTTTTCTTTGCCAGCTCCTGAGGAACAACCCATTACCGAGGACTGGACCCAAACTACTGATTGGACACAAGGTGAGCCAGAAACTGTGAATAAATTAATAAATCATTTAAAAAAAGTGTTCATGTTGATCAAAATATACTCTCTTTTTCCGTTGCAAATCTCAACCAAACATTATTTTATTTGTGTCCTAATTTAGGATTTCAACTCCTCACAGAAATATTGACAACAGCTGCACCTACAGATGTGGAAGTTGGCGACCAAACATTTTACGCATATGGACTCGTGACATCTGAGGTATGGTACGGGTTGTTTCAAAGATGAGGAAATATAATATATTGTTTAGAAGAAAATATTCCCAGCACAAAATCTATATAGAGGATCATACTTATAAAGAACAGTAGGACTCTCGGGGGGCTCAAATCGACATTGTTTTTGTGTCTGATGTCTTGTTTTTTATGACAAACTGATGGAAAATGAACAGCTAATCTAGGGGAGTTGTTGGCTTGCATCTTGATTTACAACCAATGTTTCGGCACATGGACCCCTTCCTCTGGAACATTCTGTTGTGAAAATTGAATCCTTATTGGAAACATTGCATAAAAATTATACGTGTGCTGCTTCTATCTTACTTCTTTTGAAAAATATAGGAACGCAACTTGAGATTTTGTTTATATTCAATACACAGTATATTTATAGAACATATTTGGAACAGTGTTCTAATTATAATTGACCGAGTCCCTCACAATAAGGTTCATTTTCATCGCAGAAAGAATTCAAAGCCTTCCTGGAAGCGGGGAACATCGGTCGGGTGGCAGCTATTTTCTTCTTCACCATAATCATAATCCTCGCCTTTATTTTCCGTAAGTGTGGAATGGATTATAGTTTGTGACTCAAAGAATTCAGATTCATTTTACACATTAAAAAGCAGGGGTCTTTATTGAGGGATTGAAGTCACGGTGTGTGGCCTACTTTTTTACACTGAAAATGAAATATAAACGTAATGTTTCTTCAAACCAGGGGGAGGATTTCTGCGGAGGAAGACGCTTCAACATATCGACACGTCAACTGCCGAGAACATTTATGAAAGCATCCCAAATCACCTCGAATGTTAAATGGTGATGGTCAACATTGCCAGAACAACAGAGTCCACAGACTTCTTGTCATCTGCTGGATCTATCCATCTATATATCTTCAGCTTTAAAGGAAAAACTAATGTGATTAGTAAAAATAAACAGTAGGGGCTGCTTACCATGACCCACTGTCCTCAGACTGCATTTTAAAACAAAGCAAATGTGTGTCAAACGTGAGAAGATGTAAAAAATTCAATAAAATTGAATGAAATTAAAATTCACTAGCTTTTGTTTCATAGCTATGTCTGCTTTTCATGGCAGAGTTGATCTTGCAGCGTTTAAAAGTTCTGACAAGGTTTAGACTTGTGGACATGGTGCCACCTACTGGACCTGATCAAAATAGAGAAGATCCACCCATGAATACAGAGTAGCATCAAACAGTTTGGCAGGGGAAGAGAGCGATTGAGGAGGAGGACAGTGTGGGAGAAATCCATGTGCTTTGAAGGAAGTTGGTATTATATTTGTATATTGAAACAATTTGACGAGTGAAGAGTAAAAATAAATAGTAAGATAAAAACACACTTTGGAGTTTGTTTTTTGTTTCATGAAAATACTCAGGCAGTCACACTACACACTGTGCTCAATCTAACTTTTGGGTAGGCAGAGATTAAATTTTGGGCATGTTTATATCCATGAAAACAATGTATTGAGGTCACAATTTTACACTGAAACACTCTAAATAAAATGTGGTCTTCCAATCTCTTTCCGTTTCACCGTGGTATTTATATAAGGCTTCACTCCATCAGCCATCTGTTAGATTTTGCGCAATTTCTTATATGGATTTGTGAGGCGCAGTAAACAAATAAAAAGGTGAGAAATCATCCCTAAAACACTGAGATAGATGCTCTGAATGAATCTATGAGTTTTGTGTTTATGGCATCTTTATATTTCATGAAGAAAGCAGCTCAAATGTGTCAACTTTGAATGTTTGAAAAAATATACATTTCTGCCCGAGGCAACTCTCTCCTTTAATCAAAAACAAACAGTGTGCGACTTCTGGTATCAAATTGACAGAAACCGAAAGAGCTCTTTTGGGTGCTCCTGTTCGTGTGAGCACATCAAGGTCGCCATCATGTGATATGGAAAGGTTTCATACCTGAAACCACACTGTGTTTAGTGTCGTCTGTAAGGTGACTGATTCAGATTAAAATAATTTTTTCACAGTCACGAGAATTTCCCATTTTATTTATATGTGACCAAAATGCCCCTTTCAATGGTTTTTCAACATTTAACCTGCAGTGTGTAGAATTTGGGGATTTTTTTCATGGCATAATTGGTAGAAAATAATTATAATATCCATAATTACGTTAATTTAGAGCATAATAGCTGATGTTTTTTTTAAATTATAATTTTTTCCCTTAGAAAGGGTCTCTTATATCTCTGTGTTTCTCCATACCATGGACCGAGGCATGGGCGCCGCCATTTTGGAAGCATCATAGTTCGAATGTCATCAGCTCTACACAAGCACAGAATGGCACAGTTGGCCACACTGTGTCCATCAGAACTACCAGTTGGAATCTTCTTGAAGAATTTTTGTTGCTTCTCTGAACGGGAGCCATGGAGACGAACTGTTGTGATGATTTCATATTACACACTGCACCTTTAATATTGGTCCCCGGTGTAACTAGAGACTCCCAAAGTAGAAAATAAAATCCACCTTCTTTCTCCCCCTCCATCCTCTCTGAAAACATGTGTTCAAAAACCACAAACAGATTTCTCCCAATCAGAGACATAAATCAAAATGCAGCTACGCGCATTGTTATCAGGCCTTTCTTTCTTTCATTGTATCCCTTGATAATGGCACGTTCACTGTTGCCTGGAGTGATGTGTTGAAGGTGACCCATCATGTCCTATAGGATTTATTGAAACACATCCTGGGTAAGCAACTACAGACCAATTCCACCAATTTCAATAGAGCTCTGAGTTCAAGCAAGAGAGTATACTGTATGTTGTAGTTTGAACTGAATGAAAATGCAATGTTAATCTTATTGCACACTATTTTTTATTTCCTGTTGCAAAGCTTCCTGGGATACTGCAGTTAGAAATGTATTCTCAAATCTTGAACTGACTCAGTTGACAGAGAATTGATAATGATAATGGTTTTTGAAAAAATAAACTCTCTCTGTCGGGGAAATCACAGCCTTAAGACTTGAATATAATATGATATCATCAGGCAACACCATCAACACATCAGACTTTCTGTTTAAGATATTAACTCAAAATGTGTTTTTGATGTCATTTAAATGCATGTAAGATCATATCTGTTTGTCTTTCGGTAACATTATCACAGCGGTCTGTCTCTCTGCAGAAGAGATATGATTTAATTCACTACATTTAATGTTGTTGTTTTTTCCTTTGATTATCCACAAGTGCTTCATTTGGCAAATGGTTTCCTTCTCGCATTCAGCACGACAACCCAAAATGTAAATGAACCAAGTTGTTAAAAACGTCTTATTTTTTCTCGCCTAAGTTGCTTGCATCAGTTATTTTATTATCAGTGTTTTCATAAGCATGGATAAATTATGAAGTTTTCTTTTTTCAACTATTCTAATTTGAAGTTTTTGTGTGTTTCGACTCCTTGCGGAAGTGTTGACGACCTCCACATTTTTCATAGTAAAGAAGGTGACACAGAATTAGTCAGGCATTATAATTGTTGCAACTCTGGCCTGGTATATATATTTTCAGCTTTAATATTACAGTTTTGAATATATAGTGGCTATATTTTCAATAAAGTGCATATTCGTAGCACATATTTCAAACAATGTACCAATTATAATTGCTCCAGTCACTAAGGATAAGGCTAATTTTATTTGCAGGAATAATCCAAAGCCTTCCTGGGACTGGGTAACCTTGGCTGGATAAACTTCATCTTTATTTTCAGTGTGTGTAGAAAGGATAATAGTTTGGGACTCCATGGCCATTCAGATTGATTTTACAATTTAAAAGTGGAAATTCACTGAACAGTTGAAGTCACAAAGGTGGGCGTCCTTATTTCATCCCATATGAATTGTATTCAGTTCATTTAGCAGATTCAGCGCCAATACAGTGCCCTTTAAGCCGCCTTGGATGGGCAGCATGACATTTCATCAAATCTAATTCCAGTGATTCATGTTTGACTTTTAACCATGTTGACCATACCAGCATGACTAATGGCTAATTCTTGCTTCATTGTGATAACTGCACTCTTGTCCTGACCATAAACTGTAGGCTACTGAACTATTCGAGGCACTGTGTACAAATATTTTAAAAACAAATAACCTGTTGGCACTGATCATTAAAAACTTTGTCACAAAATTGAATCCAGAGTGTTGCTGAATATCAATATTGTGTACCTGCTTCTTTATACTCAGATAATCACCTAATATTGGGGTTTTGTTTTTGACCAGGAACAAGATTTGTGCCAAAGTATTGATCCAACCTGCTGAGAACATTTATGACAGAGTGAAAAAGCTTGAGTGACAGGCAGCATGACAAGAACAACCAAGAGTTATCCGAAAGTGTCTGTCTTTATTTGTGTAGTAAACAGAAAATGCACCAAAATTCTCTAAAGCAGCAGCTCACAGATTAAGAGGAAATGTGTGTCATATGCAGCTCAGAAGATGTAAAAATATCCTGCAGATTAATTAATACAATTTTCTTGTTTTTACTTGTGTTTTGTTTTCTTGTAATGCTTTATTTAATCTCACAGCATGAAAAAAGCTTTTTTTTTAATACTTGAGGACAGAATGCCACCTACTGGACTAAAAACATTATAAAATAATATTACAGTTAACCCTTTAAATACAGTTTAGAGTCACCAATGTCCTTGGTTCATTTACATTGCTGTTGTCATAAATGCTATTGTCATCAATTTCATAATGTGGATCCATGTAAATCACACCACAACACGTTTTATTTATTATTCAAATGGATGGATGACATGTCTGTTATTTGAACATCCCGAAACAAAAGCACTCTGAATTTAACTCTGTATTGTAAGTGGCTTTCTCTCGGTTGTTGTTCCACTTCTGTTTTTTTTACGTATTTCTTTTTTATCATGTAAAGAGTCACTATGAATTCTAAACTTCTTGTTTTGGTTTGTTATTTTCTTCAATTAATTTTTGTAGCAATTTCAGCAAGACTCAGGAAATATACAGTGAGTAAATGGAAGGAAATGCTCTTGATGTGGCTCTGAAAGGAAATTCAAATTCATCTGGAAATCACCAGAATTTGTGTTAAGTCTGCATGTTTCCCCATTGTTGCAGTTGTATGTGTTTCTCCATCAATTGCTGTTTCAATCCTACAAATAGTTACAATGATAACAAAAAGACACAGCTTTTTATTGTATTCTATTGTTAGTTTGTACCAATGAGTTAGTACAAGTTTTGTAGGAATGCCTGAAGAGGAAGTTCTGTGCTGGGTTACTAAACATCCAGCAGACCCAGATGTTTATTCAGCAGTCTATGGGACCTAAGAGTGCATGGACCTTGAGTAAACCAGACTTTCCATTTTCCAGTTATACTTTGGGACATACTGAGTAAACCTGCATGCAAATTGATGAAAAATGAAGATAAGAGATCTAAAACCGTTTTTGTTTGTGCTCTCCCACTGACAATAACAGTTGGCAGAGAAGCTAACTTCAGATGTTTTCAGAGTCTTATCAATATTTTGAATAGTTTCTATTGGTTAAGATCATTTCCAAGTCAGGGAAAAAATTAAGAAAAAAGGAAAACACATTTCAATGCAGATGTTCTGTTAATGCAAAGCTGCTCACCCAATAAATAAGTTGTCCCTATACTCCTACTACAATTATTGAGGCCAAACAACAAGGGTCCGGACAGGGTTTTGATAACCTTGATTCTGTGTCTGTCTAATCATCAAAATGAAACAGTGTGCCTCTTCAAGTATAAGGAACCAAAACCGCATAGAAGGAAACAGCTCCTTTCTACATTCCTCTTCTGGGAGCAGAAGTTGTTTGTGTGAGCATATCAAGGACGGCATCATGTGATTTTGAAATATTTCAAAGCTGGAACCACACTGGGGTTTGGTCTAGAGTGGTTGGCAGGTGAACAGAGTCCTTTGACTGATTCGAAAGACAAGAGAGTAAAATGATTTTTTTTGGCAGAAGATTTTTCTCTTTTTTCTGTAGTCTCCTCTGTTGTCTACTACTAGGTGAGACATTTATGAGAATGATTTGCATTTGTAATTATTTGATAATAATATCTTACCGAATATTCCTTACTGCCAACAGGACTTTCTACCCTTTCAGGCGGTGTGCTTGCAGACAGCATTATAGCCAGAGTGGGAGAAGATGTTAATTTGATTTGTAACTATGATGCTCAGTACTATGGAAAGCTTTCTGCATGCTGGGGCCGAGGTGCCATCCCCAACAGTGGCTGTGCCAACGAGGTGATCAAGTCAGACGGTACATCGGTGACCAGCAGACTGTCGGAGCGCTACCTGTTGATGGGTGATATTGGTAGGGGTGATGTGTCGCTGACCATCAGGCAGGTGGAGGAGGGCGACTCAGGGAAGTACGGCTGCCGTGTGGAGATACCGGGCTGGTTCAATGATCACAAACACCAGCTGACTCTGACGGTAGTGGCAGGTGAGACCCACAAGGATTAAGCTATTATGTATGAAGGGGGAGAAAACAAGTAGTATTTGGGATAACGTTTAAAGTTTGGTTCCTGGAATTCAACAGAGGCTCCCTGTGTAATGAAAAAATGCTTTAGAAATGTTTGCAGTTGAGCAGCTGGAACGAGCACACTATTTGATCAGTGAATGACATCATGATATATTTATTGTAAAACTGTTAGCAATTTGGATTGATGAATTGGCTACTCCAGTCAGCACTATTTAAGCACTATATTGGTGTTTTTATTTTATTATTAGTACGCCCCGATGCCTTGAGGGTGGAGACAAGGGAGGTGAAGGAGAGAACTATCACTGTTCATTGGACTCTGGGTTTTGACGGTGGCAGGCCCATTACAACCTATAGGATTGACCTCAAAAACAAACATGGTAAGCACAAGAAAACTAACACAATAATAGTATTGACAATTTGGACATAAGGTAGCTAATATTGCAATGTGAATCTTTTCTATCCATTCCTGTTGCACAGCATCCTGGGATACTGCATTGAGGACCGAAGTCTTTAATGTTGAACTGACTCAGCTGACTCTGGTGGATTTGCGTCCGGCCAAGAGCTACAACATTCGCATGTTTGCTATCAACAATGTGGGCATGAGCGAGGCCAGCAATATTCTGACATTTACCATGAAAGAAGCAGGTAGAGTCAGTTATTTTTCGACTGTTTTTCAAATGCTAACCAAAGGAACTAAAATAACTATAATTGCATTTTTAATGAATTACCCCTTTAACCCCTCCCCCTGCAGCACCACAGGGTCCTCCCTTGGACATGCAGGTGGTGGCTCTCACTTCTCGTAGCATCAAAGTCTCCTGGAAGGTAAAGACCCAATTTTGAAGCTTTATTCACAATTTTAAAAAGTAGTTTTTTGATATTTGGAAAAATAAATGCTAAAGATACTCTGCATAGTCTACATAGTGGTCGACAGATATGGGTTTTTTAATGGCTAATTTTAATATGCAGTATAAAACCGATATCACGCTGTAGTTTTTTTTTTTGCATTTGAGAAAATACAACAGTTTAATAGTAACAAATGAGAAACAAAATTGATCTTAAATGAACATCCATTAAATACATGTAGACATAGAAAAATATTTGAAAGTTAAAAATGTGAATTGTCTATGCACTTCCCTGGTTTTGGCTCTGTAAAAATTGCAACAATGGACTTTTGGATTTCTGTCCAGCCATCTGTAATTCTTAAAATAGAAAAAATATACAAGGTAAATATCTTGGTTAAAGCATTTGAGAGTGTTTGTTTTCTCTTGACCAGCCTCCAAGGCCAGAGCTCATAAATGGGCTTCTGCGGAGTTACAGCATTAGCTACAGAGAGTACGACCCAACAGGCAGACAGTTCAGAGGCTGGCACCATGTAAGTATGGCCGCCACGTCGGGACCACAGAACGTAATCCTGAGCAACCTGAAGCCTTCTACCCCGTACGGAGTGATTGTACAGGCCAAAACCAATGCAGGAATAGGACCTGCCTCCACTGCACCTCTCTGCTCAACTCTGGATGAGGGTGAGTAGGAAAAGGGGAGAGGATATTCAATTAATTTGATGAATTGTATTATTGCTATGATGCCTGTTTAATATCAAATCATTACAGATTGGGCTTTTTTTTTGTTTCAAGTTCTCACAACGTCAACAGTGTCAACACTAACGTCGACTTACACTGCTGTCACAATGTGGATACAAGACAATACAAGTTTCTCTTCAAGTACAGGTATGTGTTATTCCATCTTGGGAACTGTAAATATAAATACATGTATTATGAATAGAATTATTATCATTATTTTAAAATCTGTTCCCAGTTGAGGCTGTTACTGCCGCCACAGTCTGGGATGACTGGGGTTTCACTACACTACACTCAACTGCAAGCTTCACATCAGGTACTTTGGAAGCCATTCGTGATTTGGTTAAAGTTTTTTTTTTTTTTTTTTTTTGGCATTTTTATGCTTTATTGATAGTGTAGAGACAGAGTTGAAATGGGGCAGAGAGGGGAGTGACATGCAGAGAACGACCGCGGGCTGGAATCGAACTCGGGTCCGCTGCTGGCCGAGCCCCATGAGGGAGACGCCCTACCAACTGAGCTAAGGGCGCCCCCAGGTTAAAGTATTTTTAAGGAAACTTTTATACAGAGGTTAAGAATTTGGGATGATAATGAGGAAGAAGTTTTATAACAAACCATTGTGGTGAGGAAGTAAGAGTTGTTGCACTGAATTGAAATTACTGTAACTTTTTATAGCTTTTTCATTGCACACCTTACATCCAGATTTGCTTTATTTCAACTCTTCCAGCTGTCAATCCAAAGTCTCCTTAATTCTCAAAATGTGCCCAAATCCATGTCAAAGCATCCCATAGGAGTAGAGTTATCCCATAGCAGTAGAGCCATTATTCACAGCTCCACTGACTGCCTGAAGAACGTTCACATTTCACTAAAGTTTTATAGGGAATATGTATTTTATCTATCCTAACTGTCTCTTCGGTGTGTCTCCTAGTGGCCCCTGATCCCCCAGTGGTTCAGGTAAATGAGGTCAAAGACAATACAATTTCCCTTCTATGGACTCCTGGGTTCGAAGGTGACAGCGCCATTACTGGATATTACCTGGAGTATAAAGCAGTTAACGGTATGAGAACATTTCACTGAAGAAATTCAATCATTGACACTGTACCGTAATTCAACTTTGGAAGCTTAACTTAAGTTGTTGATCCTTTTGGCTCTTTTTCCTCACACAGCCTCGTGGGATAACACAAAGACAGTTGTAGACTTTAGCCCCAACCAAACAGACGCCACAATAATAGAGATAAATCCCTCGACGTACAACATCCGCATGTTTGCCAGGAACAGTCAGGGCACCAGTAAAGCTAGTACTGTCCTCACCATCACCACTGGAGAACCAGGTATTGTATTTTCTTGATTCTCACTGTTTTTTCTTCTCATTGTCTCAATGGTATTGTCACATCAGACAGGGCAGGACTTGTGTTTGTATTGCTGAACTCAGCCATAGTGATGCCCTCATTATCAATTAACAAATATATTTTTTTTCTCAGTTTCTGTAGAAGCAAAAGTAGTGGCCCATACTCACCCTCAACAAGGCAGCCCAAAATATAAATGAGCTCAATTCTATTATAGCAAAACCACAGTTCCTCTAACCACAGGAAACACACTTTATGTGGCCCGAAGACTCAGCGCGGTTGCGTTTGTTAGATGCACAGTTTGTTGCACGTTAAGCAGTTTTCTTCCTCTCTCTCTTCCTCTTGGCTACTTTCCTTTGTGATTGTCCCTGACAGGCCATCACAGCGATGATCCCGTTACCACCTTATCTACTGACACTCCTGATGCTCCTGTAAGTATGAAACTAGGGACTTCAAAAAGAAGTAGACAGATCCTTTTTTTAAGTAATGATGCCAATACCACCCAGTGAAACGTCTCTTACCCGTTAAAGTCATGCATTCAATACGTCCCTTGAGTAAAAAAGGACACTGCTAAGTAGTCAATGAAGATAAATGGCACCTGGGACTTTTACAGTTTATTATTAGATAATCGCTCATTAGGCTTCTATCATTATTAGGGCCCTACTGCTTGTGCATCAACATTAAAACAAGATCAACTGCTCCAGTTTGCTTAGATCAAGATTTTTTTTTTACCATATTGTATTGGACTGAAACTAATATTTAAGATCATTATGCATTAATCTGCTGCAAATTAATCAATGGATTAGGCCTCTTTGGTTTTTAAATATTTGGATAATAGTGATAAATGTATCTCAATTAGAGAGCCCAAAATGCCACCTTCATTATCCTCGTTCTGTCACACCAATAGTCAAAGATTGAAAATAGATAACATTAACTAAATGTCACTTAGAAGGTGGAGTCAGTGATTCTGGAGAATACGAAATCCGCTTACATGAGGCTGTGTATCTGCTGTCAGCTTCTTTTGATGTTCTGCACCCCCCCTCCCCCCTCCCATAAATCTGTCAATACAACTGTGATGTTCTCAACACGTCTTTAAATATCTCCGGTAAAGCTTAAGTTGAGTTGTTTTTGAATCCTCTCTGCCAGGCCCAAATCAAGGAGAGTCACAGTGGTCACCTGGCTGCCATTGTGTTGCCAGTGGTGCTGGTGTTGTTGGTTGTTGCCATGGTGACAGTATGGCAACTTAGACGTGAGTATTCCAAACAGTGTGAAGATAAAACGTCCCACACCATGCCTGTCTTTAATTTGATCTGCTCACTCTCTGTTTCTAGGGATGAGACACAAAAATGGAAACCTGAGCATGTGAGTGGTTGCATCATTTTGTAACACATTAATTCAGAGAACAAAGCCACTTTAAAAACCTTTAACCGTGGCTGTCCCTGCTAAAGTGAACAATACCTTTTTTCCTTTGCTGCAGGTGGATGGCCACCGGAGGGTTACGCTACAGAGGAGCTGAGTCCCTACAGGAGCTGTAAACTAACAGACCTTTGAGGTTACTTTGGCCTTAAAAACTCACAAATAAACAACAGTTTTAAGCTTTATGAAATGTGCAAAAAGTGCAGTTCATTGTGTCATTGCGGAAAGTCAATTAATCTGCCAGAACTTCAACTGTGTGTTAAGTTGATCCAAACTAACCAAAGGAACAACCATTTCTACTTTGTAAGCTCTCACTGAAGAAGGTCAAATTACTGCACACACTTACAATATGTGTTGGGTTTATTTACTTTATTTTTCTATTGTTTTATCTTTGTAAAATAAATTCTCTGGAGCAGCAGCTCACAGATTCAGAAGAAATGTGTGTCATGTGCAGAAGATGTAAAAATATCCTGCGGATACCATACTATTTTCTTGTTTTTATTTGTGTTTTGTTTTCTTGTAATGCCACAGCATGAGAAAAACTTATTTTTTTATACTTGAGGACATAATGCCACCTACTGGACTAAATACATTATACAAAAAATATTACAGGAGAAGTTTCCACCTTTAAATACAGTTTACACTCACCAATGTCCTCCTTGGTTCTTTTGAATTGCTGTTGTCATAAATGCTATGCTCTATTTCAAAATATGGAACAAAGTAAATCACACCACAACACATGTATTTTTTTATAATTCAAATTAATGGATGACATTCAAACATCCCCAAACAAAAGCATGCCGAAACAAAGTGTATTGTTTGTGGCTTCCTCTCGTTGTTATTTCACTTCTGTTTTTTATGTGATTTTTTTTATCATGTCACTATGTCACTATCAATTCTGAACTAACTGTTTTGGTTTAAGCACAATCCAGGAAATAAACAGTGGAGGAAAATGCTCTTGATGTGGCTCTGAAAGGAAATTCAAAGTCATCTGAAAATCACCTGAATTTGTGTCAAGTCTGCATGTTTCCCACATTGTTGCAGTTGTATGTGTTTCTCCTTCAATTGCTGTTTCAATCCTATAGTAACAATGATAACAAAAAAACACAGCTTTTTATTTCCAAATATTCTATTGTTAGTTTGTACCACTGAGTTAGTAACAGTTTTGTAGGAGTGATTTACTAGGTGGTACTTGGGTTACTAAACATCCAGCAGACCCAGATGTATATTCAGCAGTCTATGGGACCTAAGAGTGCATGGACCTTGAGTAAACCAGACTTTCCATTTTCCAGTTATACTTTGGGACATACTGAGTAAACCTGCATGCAAACTGATGAAAAATGAAGATAAGAGATCTAAAACCGTCTTTGTTTGTGCTCTCACGCTGACAATAACAGTTGGCAGTAAAGCTAGCTTCAGATGTTTTCAGAATCTTATCATTATTTTGAATAGTTTCTACTGGTTCAGATCATTTCCCAGTCTGCTCGGGGGGAAAAAAGAAAAAAAAAAGGAAAACACATTTCAATGTATTTTCTGTGGATGGAAAGCTGCCAACGCAAGAAAGAAGTTAATGTTGTGATAAAAAATAAAACATGTTGAATCCTTGAATTCCTACTACAATTATTAAGGTCAAACAACAAGGGTCAAGACAGGTTTTTGATAACCTTGATTCTGTGTCCGTCAAATCATCAAAATTGCATAGCCGCATTTGGTTGGTCTACATTCCTCTTCTGAGAGCAGAAGTTATTTGTGCCGTCCTTATATCAAGGACGGCATCATGTGATTTTGAAATATTTCAAAGCTGGAACCACACTGGGGTTTGGTTAAGAGTGGTTGGCAGATGAACAGAGTCCTTTGACTGATTCGAAAGACAAGAGAGTAAAATGTTTTTTTTTGGCAGAAGATATTTCTCTGTTTTCTGCAGTCTCCTCTGTTGTCTACTACTAGGTGAGACATTTATGAGAATGATTTGCATTTGTAATTATTTGATAATAATATCTTACCGAATATTTCTTACTGCAAACAGGACTTTCTACCCTTTCAGTCGGTGTGCTTGCAGACAGCATTAGAACCAGAGTGGGAGAAGATGTTAATATGATTTGTAAATATGATGCTCAGTACTATGGAAAGCTTCCTGCATGCTGGGGCCGAGGTGACATCCCCAACTTTGGCTGTGACAACGAGGTTATCAAGTCAGACGGTACATGGGTGACCAGGAGACGGTCGTATCGCTACCTGTTGATGGGTGATATTGGTAGGGGCGATGTGTCGCTGACCATCAAGCAGGTGAAGGAGAGCGACTCGGGGAAGTACGGCTGCCGTGTGGAGATACCGGGCTGGTTCAATGATTACAAATACCAGCTGACTCTGACGGTAGTGGCAGGTGAGACCCACAAGGATTAAGTTATTATGTATGAAGGGGGAGAAAACAAGTAGCTTTTGTGATAACGTTGAAAGTTTAGCTCCTGGAATTCAACAGAGGCTCCCTGTGTAATGAAAAAATGCTTTAGAAATGTTTGCAGTTGAGCAGCTGTAACGAGCACACTATTTGATCAGTGACTGCCATCAATGATATATTAATTGAAAAACTGTTGGCAATTTGGATTGATGAATTGGCTACTTTAGTCAGCACTATACAAGCGCTACATTAGTGTTTTTATTTTATTATTAGTACGCCCCGATGCCTTGAGGGTGTACACATGGGAGGTGAAGGAGAGAACTATCACTGTTCATTGGACTCTGGGTTTTGACGGTGGCAGGCCTATTACAACCTACAGGATTGACCTCAAAAACATACATGGTAAGCACAAGAAAATTATCACAATAATAGTATTGACAATTTGGACATAAGGTAGCTAATATTCGGGGATATACTATGGAGTATGCAGTGTGAATCTTTTCTATCCATTCCTGTTGCACAGCATCCTGGTATACTGCATTGAGGACCACAGTCTCAAATGTTAAACTGACTCTGACTCTGGTGGATTTGCGTCCGGCCAATAGCTACAACATTCGCATGTTTGCTATCAACAATGTGGGCATGAGCGAGGCCAGCAATATTCTGACATTCACTATGAAAGAAGCAGGTAGATTCAGTAATTTTTTTACTGTTTTTCAAATGATAACCAAAGGAACTAAAATAACTATATTTACATTTTTAATGAATTACCCCTTTAACCCCTCCCCCTGCAGCACCACAGGGTCCTCCCTTGGACATGCAGGTGGTGGCTCTCACTTCTCGTAGCATCAAAGTCTCCTGGAAGGTAAAGACCCAATTTTTAAAGAGGACCTATGATACTTTTCGACTTTTATGATCTATAAACGTTGTTGTAATGATTTATAGTCATGTTTAACCATACTAGAGTATCAAGTAATTAGGTACATGCATTTCGACGTATTCTCTGCTGACCGTCAGGGGTGGCTATGCAGAGCACTAAAAACTATGGCAGCCGGTCGAGCCGAACTTGTTAAAATTTCCGGGTTGTGTCTGTCACGCTGGGGTCGTTTCTGTCATGTTTCCATATATGGTAATGCTGCCGCTCAGGCAAGCTCCGGCTGCATGCACCCACCTTCCTTAAAATTTCCCGCTGCTGGAAGGAAGGCAACCAATCACAACGGAGTGGGGTTTACAGCAGGGGGGGGAGGGGCGGAGAAGCTCAAAGCAGTGTGTAGAGAGAGACTGCTGTGCTCGCTAGGGTAAGAGGAAGAGTGTCCCAACAATCTACATAATTTTTTGTGATGTGATTCGTGTCAGGTTGCTCTATAGCAGTTTTTAACAAGAAATGAAGACCAGAAAAGTAGTATAATAGGATCTCTTTAAGCTTTATTCGCAATTTCAAAAAAAGTAGTTTTTTGATATTTGGAAAAGTAAAGGGCAAGGCTACAGATACACTACATGGTCCACATAGTGGTCGGCAGATATATTTTTTCAATTGCCAATATACAGAATAAAACCAATCTCACGCTGTAGTTATTTTTTTTGCATTTGAGAAAATACAACGGTTTAACAGTAACAAATGAGAAACAAAATTGAACTTAAATGAACATTTATTAAACACATGTAGACACAAACATTTTTGAAAGGTAAAAATGTGAATTGTCTATGCACTCGGCCTTCCCTGGTTTTGGCTCTGTAAAACTTGCAATAATGGACTTTTGGATTTCTGTCCAGCCATCTGTAATTATTAAAATAGAAAAAATATACAAGGTAAATATCTTGGTTAAAGCATTTGAGAGTGTTTGTTTTCTCTTGACCAGCCTCCAAGGCCAGAGCTCATAAATGGGCTTCTGCGGAGTTACAGCATTGACTACAGAGAGTACGACCCAACAGGCAGACAGTTCAGAGGCTGGCACCATGCAAGTATGGCCGCCACGTCGGGACCACAGAACGTAATCCTGAGCAACCTGAAACCTTCTACCCCGTACGAAGTGATTGTACAGGCCACAACCAATGCAGGAATAGGACCTGCCTCCACTGCACCTCTCTGCTCAACTCTGGATGAGGGTGAGTAGGAAAAGGGGAGAGAATATTCTATAAATTTGATGAATTGTATTATTGCTATGATGCCTGTTTAATATCAAACTTTTTTTTCTTTTCAAGTTCTCACAACGTCAACGGTGTCAATACTAACGTCGACTTACACTGCTGTCACAATGTGGATACAAGACAATACAAGTTTCTCTTCTACTACTGGAATGTGTTATTTCATCTTACATACATCTATCAGAGCTTAATATTACATTAATATATCATTGATATACTGTATATATATATTTATTTTTTAACTCTGTTCCCAGTTGAGGGTGTTACTGCGGCCACAATCTGGGATGACTGGGAGTCCACTACACTACTCTCCACTGCAAGTAACACATCAGGTACTTTTTTAGCCTTTCATGATAAGGTTTTAAGATTTAGGTTTTAAGTTTTATAAAGGAAACATTTATACAGAAGTTAAGAATTTGGGATGATAATATAACCTGTATATAACCTAGTTTTCACTGCTCACCTTACATCCAGATTTGCTTTATTGTGAATCTTCCAGCTGTCAATCCAAAGCGTCATTGAATATCAAAATGTGCCCATATCCATGTCATAGCATCCCATCGGAGTAGTCATCCCATAGCAGTAGAGCCATTATTCACAGCTCCACTGACTGTCTGAAGAAAGTTCACATTTCACTAAACTGTATAGGGAATTTGTATTTTATCTATCCTAACTGTTTCTGCTGTATGTCTCCTAGTGGCCCCTGATCCCCCAGTGGTTCAGGTAAATGAGGTCAAAGACAATACAATTTCCCTTCTATGGACTCCTGGGTTCGAAGGTGACAGCGCCATTACTGGATATTACCTGGAGTATAAAGCAGTTAACGGTATGAGAACATTTCACTGGATAAATAAAATCTTTGACACTGTACCGTAATTCAACTTTGAAAACTTAATTTACATTTTTAATCCTTTTGGCTCTTTTTCCTCACACAGCCTCGTGGGATAACACAAAGACAGTTGTAGACTTTAGCCCCAACCAAACAGACGCCACAATAATAGAGATAAATCCCTCGACATACAACATCCGCATGTTTGCCAAGAACAGTCAGGGCACCAGTAAAGCTAGTACTGTCCTCACCATCACCACTGGAGAACCAGGTATTGTATTTTCTTGATTCTCACTGTTTTTTCTTCTCATTGTCTCAATGGTATTGTCACATCAGACAGGGCAGGACTTGTGTTTGTATTGCTGAACTCAGCCATAGTGATGCCTTGGTTCATAATAAATTGACAAATATATCAGTGATTCTTGAGAAGTGGGACAAAACAGGGTGCAATGTTGAAAAAATACAAACCCTATGTTTAGGCAAATTAAATTACATGTATGTTTTCAACATGTACTAAGCTACGCATTGATACAACCTCCCAGCTTTTGTCCTTGTTATCAAAATGGGCTTTTTACCTTGCCATTCTTTACTTTGTGTCAACACCATCAGACACCAAAAACACACATTCATTTTCCCTCAATTTATGCTAGACCCATGAGAAGAATTGCGATCACAAGTATTCACCAAGACTGACAGAGGCCACACAAATATTTTCAAAATGTATATGACTATAGATATTTTATATACATTTTCCTCTATGTTCTTCAGTTGAACTGTGTAATAGAATGTTTACTTTACAATTAACAGCAATCAAGATGTGTTTCACATTTCAAAACACTTTCTCGTGTTAGGTGACTGGTTAAATTTTCACATATGACCAACCATTCCTCAACAACTATGAAATATCAATATGTATTGTTATCATAATAATATAAATCTGACGGAGTTGATACATATCTGACGGAGTTGACAAGTATATCTTATGAATTTGACATATCGGACAGTGGTGACAAAAACCCAGATAACCATCAAATACGTAGAATAATCAATAACAGTGATTTTATAACAGCATAGTATTGGTTGAGCGTTAATTCAAGATTCACATTACAGCGTTTCAATCAGACTAGCTCTAAAAGACTCAGACCAAATCGCCTCATTTTGTATATCATCCTGTACTTTTTTAAGAATCATCCATGACAAAAGAAGATTGTGAGAGTTTCCATAAATACAGTATTAGAAAAACTAAAACCTATTTCTGTATTTAATATTTATTTTAGTTAATTATAATAACTTGAGAACAACCCAAATATAATGCCTTTGCATTGAATGTCAACTCCGTCATTGGCCTGTCACCACCGTCAGACAGGAAATCTGACGGTGTTGACATATTTAACAAAACAAATTAATTAATCTAGTTAGCCATTTGTTTTTTCTGTTGATGATTGGTGCTAGTATTCAGGAATATAAAATTATGGAAACATTTCAAATAACTTCTTCAGAAATTGTAAGTCGGTGTTGACATACAGTATCATGGTTATGACGCATGACTTTCAAGATTTGGAATGTAAAGTATTCTAAAACTACAATACTTATAGCCTGTCTGACTCTAATGTACTCTGCACAGATAGCTTGTGACAATAGGTCCTTCACGGAGACAGCTGCCCCTCATATTGTCTGATTTTATTTAATTTTAATGAAATGTCTGACGGTGGTGACAAAAAGTGTCCCCCCACTTAGAAACCTTATAAAACATGAATGTGTTGTAGAATTTTTTTTTATTGATATGAGAGATTATTTAGTGTTGCTTTTGATGAAAAAAGCTCTTTTTAATCTTAAAGTACATTTTTAATAGGTTTTATTGCATATGAAAGATTGAAACCTTATCTGTGGACACACTGTTTTTGAAGTCATGAGAAAATAACAAGTGTCATAAATTTGACATAATAATAACAATAAAATCAAATTTAAGGGGATAATTGTGCTCCAGACATTCTATTCTTAATCCCTAATAACATCTACAATTTTAAATATTTTTAGTTTTAAAGATAACAGCAGTTACATTTTGTCCCAGCCTTTTTTCCCGGTTCTCAAGAATCACTGATATTTTTTTCTCAGTTTCTGTAAAAACAGAAGTAGTGGCCCTTACTCACCCTCAACAAGGCAGCCCAACATATAAATGAACCCTATTATATACTGTTATACTATTATAGCAAAACCACCGTTCCTCTAACCACAGGAAACACACTCTATGTCGCCCAAGACTCAGTGCGGTTTCTTTTGTTAGATGCACTGTTTTCTGCACGTTAAGCAGTTTTCTTCCTCTCTCTCTTCCTCTTGGCTACTTTCCTTTGTGATTGTGCCTGACAGGTCATTACATCGATGATCCCGTTACCACCTTATCTACTGACACTCCTGATGCTCCTGTAAGTATGAAACTAAGGACTTCAAAAAGAAGTAAACAGATCCTATATTTGAGTAATGATGCTACTACCACACAGTAAAAAGTCTCTTACCAGTTAGAGTGGCTACGAGGAACTTTGGCGGCTGGCGCCCCCTTTGGTCGAAAGCGGTAGTATTTTAACAACATCAGCTGTCGTAAAGCTGTTTTCTAGCGCGTGCTGGCCTGTGCGAGTGTCAAATGATTAGGACGCAATATAGTGCATGTCCGTGCTGAAAGTGTAAGGGCACGGAATCTTTTCGGCTCCGTGAGAGTGGTTATTGACACTGCATCAACTCAATGGCAGTCAGTGCCACACACACCTGATTGCAATGAGTTGATGCAGTGTCACTAACCACTCTCACGGAGCTGAAAGATTCCGTGCTCTCACAGAAAGCGAAAGAACGAGAGACGGCAGTATGGATCACGATGAGGTAATGTTTATGTTGTTGTAAATAATGACTATTTTAGATGAATGGTCATCTGATGATGATGAAGTAAAGTAAACTTTGTTTTAGTACCATTCATTCACTAAGGAGTAAACACTGCAGGACTAGTTTACTCCCGTTAAATTGTTAAATGAAATTGAATCCTCTCTGCCAGGCCCAAATCAAGGAGAGTCACAGTGGTCACCTGGCTGCCATCGTGTTGCCAGTGTTGCTGGTGTTGTTGGTTGTTGCCATGGTGACAGTATGGCAACTTAGACGTGAGTATTCCAAACAGTGTGAAGTTAAAACGTCCCACACCATGGCTGTCTCTAATTTGATCCGCTCACTCTCTGTTTGTAGGGATGAGACACAAAAATGGAAACCTGATAATGTGAGTGATTGCAGCATTTTTTTTTGTAACACATTAATTCAGAGAATGAAGCCACTTTAAAAACAACCGTGGTCGTCCCTGCTAAACTAGCCTATACTTTTTCCTTTGCTGCAGGTGGCTGACCACTGGAGGGTTACGCTTCAGAGGAGCTGAGCCCCTACAAGAGCTGTAAACTAACAAAGCGTTGAGGTTACGTTGGCCTTAAAAACACAAATAAGTTTTAAGCTTTATGAAATGTGCAGTAAGTGCACTTCATTGTGTCATTGAGGAAAGTCAACTAATCTGCGTGTTTAGTTGATACAAACTAACAAAAGGAACACAAATGTCTACTGTGTAAGCTCTCACTGAAGAAGATCAAATCACTGCACAAACTTACAATATTTGTTAGGTTTATTTAGGCTTCTTTATTTGTTATTGTTTTATCTTGCTGTTGTTTACTCTTGATACCCATCAAAACTCAAAAGTCAAAGTCAAAGTTTTGTTTAGTGTCAGTTCTGATATAGGCAAGACATACATCAGAATCGAAATGGCTTTTATCGCTGGTGCAATAGGAACAATAGAAAAAAAAAGTAGAATAAGATAAACATAACTTAAACAATATTTACATTATATAATTTTGAAATACTAAGTAGTGCAAAGGATGTTTTTGTACAATATAAAACAGTATGTATAAAATAGAATAGAAAGTAAAAAGTAGGTAAGTTAAATTGAAATGTGCAATGTGATGAAAAATATTTACATTATGTGCAAGATGCAGTCAACTGGATGTACATTTTAAGGCATTTTGATGTGCAGGCTGAGTATTGAATAGATTATGAGTTCTTGGGGGCAAAAGGTCATTAAATAACTTGTTTCTATCTTTTTGTGACTTTATGTGTAAGAAAAAGATATCACATATTTTATCTATAGTAATAAACAATGGATTTTACAAGAACGGAACAGATTCACGTATTGGTTACCGGCCACAAGTTGGCTGTTTGAATAAAATCCTCCTAGGAACAGTTTAAATAGCCTACAAGTTGAAAGGTGGTTCATGATGCCATTTTTTTAAAAGATATACATCTGGTTAAATAATTAGAAATGCAAGTTAGACTGAAAAATAAAATCCATTTAACCTATTATTTTAATTAAATCACAGCTTAATTGATTAACATCTTCCCAATTAATTGATTCCTTGCGATAATTCATTTTAAAATTGAGGAGATGTTGTTGTCAACCCTTTAATTTCCTTAAATCTTAACTTAACACTAAACCTTTTATTTGAATAAACACCATTACTTCAAAAGGCGTGAGTAGAAAAAACGAAAATAAGAATACATTTGGGACATTCAATCTCCTCAACCCTCACAACCACTGACCACTAGCATCCATCTACAGCCACAAGAGGGCGCCACAGTCCAACCAGTGAGTTGATCTGATGCTCTCTCACACGCTTGCTCAGCTCTCAGCGCCTCATCGACGGAGTCCTTCTCAGGGGGCAGGCACTGCAGCCAGCTGGATTTCCATCCATCTGTCCTGTAAATCTCTTAATTGTCCTCATTAGGGAGATGAGGGAGAGGAGGAGATCTGACACCTCTGTGGAGCTTTGAGGCAGCTGCCTGTGAGGGAGTCTCCTACTAATAGGGGGATCACAGTGGTCTCAGAGGGGACCACAATACAGATCAATGTTTGTATGTGTATAAATGGGTGTTTCAAAAAGGGGCTTCCACTTCCTTTTATCTATATCTCTTAGTAAAGATGGCCTGCAACAAATCTACTGGTTAAAGGTGGAGTCAGCAATTCTGGAAAACGCTTGCTGTCGAAATCACTTTTAGTTAAAAATCAGTGAAAATCTCATAACGATCTGCTAACTGTCCGTACTGTGTGTGCGCTGAAAACAATCCAGTGTGAATACACAGCCTAGGCTCTGTAAACAGACATGTTAACTACAATGGGACTCTTTGTTTCGTTTACATACCAGTTTGTATTAAAGGTGAACTAAGCGATTTATTTACGTTAATAAAAGTGTTAAATCGCTCTTTATTCATACAGTGATCACTTACATAGTGTGCACGTTTCATAAAGCCGATCTCTCAGTCACCCTCTCTCAGTCACCCGCTCTGCATGTAATCGGCAAATAAACTTTTCGGGGATCCCGAAACTGATATCCAATCACAAGAGAGAATGCAACAAACCGGCACCCGTCTCACTGCCGGTGCACACGCAGAGCACAGATGGGTGAATGTTTATGCGCCTACAATGGCGGAGCAGGTAAAAATCCTTCCCAATGTCTGTTTTGATGGTTTTTATCATGTTTTATCACACTTACTTATCTGAGATGATGCTAGATAACTCTCTGTTTGAAGACCGCAGTGCATTAATGTGGTGACGTGGGGACGAGGGAGGGGACTGCTAACTGCAGTCAGTGACAGGAAGTTAGCTAAACTGACCATTCCGCTTACTGAACCTTTAACACAGGTTTTTTGTCAGAGCACAAACATTACAGACAGGAACGGGATCGTCAGGAGATATTCGCTGATTTTGACTAAATTGATTTTGACAAAAATATATCTCCATAATAGGACTCCACCTTTAAGGAAATGTTGTTTCTGCATCCTGACAAATTGACTAATTATCCACAGTGGTGTATATAACACTTGATTGTTGCTTTGCAGTGGTAACCCATCACTAACTCAGGGCTGCTGACGCACAAAGCCACAGTACGCTGTGTGACCGAGGCCTGTAAACACCATTCCACCACATCCCTCCTCTCAGAACTTCCTCTCATCTCTGGACCCCTCACTTCCGCTGTCCTTTCCCTTCTCCCTCTTTTCCTCTGCCTCCTCATTCTGACCTTTGCCTATACACAAACACCAGGGCCTTCCTGTTCACTTCACCTCTCCATCCTTTTCCTCTTTCATCCATCTTCCTCTCTGTGTTCAAGCCCTCGCTGATTACACTGCCTTGGCACTTCCATAAACAGAAGAAAAGAAGCAAGGAAGGTTGTGGGAAGCCCCGGTTCAACGACTTTGATGAGGTCGCTTTGATTGGCCACACTGCCAAAGAAACAATTTACCTCCCAGCCACCTCCTACCCCCACTCTTGTTGGGTCCCCCTTGGACCATTCCTGACAGACCGGTAGTCACAACAACAAGGAAGAGGAGTCTGGGGAACAAATGGAAACAGCTGATCGTGCTGTCCTGCACTCGATTAAAAGTATGTGTCAATTCCCCAACAATTTTGTCACCTCATTCACAGTGAGACCAAACATCCATTAAGGCCAAATCCACAACGCTACCTATGTAAGCCGTGCCGAGTTGTGTCAGCTGTATCTGGTAAAGGTTTCAGCGTGAGCCTGCAGGTGGGAGATTGAGTAGGGGATGGGGGGGAGGTGTACGGTCATAATAATGGCAGTATTAGCAGTGGGGACAAAGTTAGTGCTGTAATAAATCATGCACTATGGTTCTGGCCACATCAAGGCACCAGCATTCAGGAAATGGAGACTCTGAGCCGTACCACACACACACCAAAGGCTATAGTCTTCACAAGAAGGGGCTGGTCTCCAGGCCTTCGCTGCCCCAGAACAGATGCACGGTCCTGGGTCTAAGGAGCTGCCAGATGTTGGCCCCTTCTGGATCGCCTTATGAATCTGGCGAACAGCAGAGGACATGCGACTGTATTGAACAGAGCTGAAATGAAAGGGGCAGGAGGTTGAAATGGAACAAAAGAAAAGGGAGAGAAGGGGGGCACAGTAGTAGTTTGTGAAAGCCTGCAGAGTGCTGGGGTATGGCCTACTTGCTGATGAAAGAAGCACTAATTGAATCAAGTCTTTATCCAAACCCCCTGAAAACTACGGCAGCTCAAAGGGAACTTTCATCTGGTTAGAGCTACAGCATGCCTGTCAGTGGGCAAATGAAAACAAGGCAAAGTAGCAAACTTAAAATCAGATCCATGAGTTTTGTGTAAGCTGGTGGGAAAAATCAGATATGAAGGCTACTGATAACAAACTCCTTGAGAGCCATGGTGACGCAGTGATCTAAAAGCTACCCAAAAAATGTATCCTCATTCGAGATGAGACATGACAGGGCATTTGTGTGTGTGTTGATGTGATCTTATTAGTCAACCTGAGCCAGATGGAAAGCAGTGCACATGTTTGAAGGTCAGACAAAACTGTTTCCATGGAGACATCACCAAGAAGACCAAGTAAACCAAGTACAGCGCTGTGCTGCACTGTCGCTTACCCGGGGGACCTGAATCAGCCAGTTTGTGTGTGTGTGTGTGTGTGTGTGTGTGTGTGTGTGTGTGTGTGTGTGTGTGTGTGTGTGTGTGTATGTGGTTTGCGCATGTGTGTACAGTATAAGAGCATTTGTCTGGCAGTTTCAATTATGACGAGTGCACTGTGCTTGTGTGCATCTACAAAGGCATTAAGATTCATTTTCAGATTATTTCTTACCGCTCCTCAATCCTTTAACCGGGACAAATTATTCTGCAAGTTAAATTAAAAAAAATTGTAGCAACTTTAAAATGTTTTAGAGTTGGTCTGAGAAATACAACTGCATTGTTCTGCTTGAGACAAAACAATAAAATAATTAACCACATGCTTCTATCTTTTTGAACATGCTCATGCTGCAATGTATGTGGGAAAATGTGTGAATGAAAACTTGTAAAATATTTGTCTCTTTGATGCAAATGTAAACTGAACGCATTGTAAAGATTTATCATTTCATCTTACTGTTGAGCGGATCTCGAGCTAACTTGGAAATTTCAACCTTCTTGCAGGTCTAAGTTTCCATAGAAACACTCCACACTTTATATTGATGTAGCGAGTTTATCAAATGCTGAAAAAAAAAAAATGTACTTGGCAGCCAGTCATTAAGGACAGAAATAGCTATACTGACATGCTTGTTGCCTCCCTTTGCACACCCATAATCCTTAATGCTTGCAGATATTTTCCACAAACGTTTGAACATTGAAAACCATATCTTGTACAATTCAAATCACACGTCACCTCTCATTCAGGCGGCATTAAGTGTCAGAGCTTTGAACATTTGAACAGAGGCAGGGGTCTTAATCTGTTTAAATGTGCTTCCTTCTCTGCACTAACACCATTGACTTTTGCTTCTATTTTTTTTTTTTTACACACCTGCCCAGAGGCGAATTCTAGTACGAAGAGGCGTCGAATTGGAAGACCTCCATCGTCCCTGGCAGCTGAACACAGTGGAAGTCTTGGATCTGTTCAGGGGGATTGGACCAGTTGAGCTCTGAGCCGTGGAAGACAAGTGGCTGGCGCTGTTGAATGGGAGAAGGAGTGTGGAAGGATGGAGGGAGAGCGGGGTAAAGTAGAGGGGGAGGGAGGGAGGGAGAGGTAATCACATCAGGGGATTAGTGGCAGTTATTAATGGAGGAAGAGGCTCTTTGCTGACACTCTCTCTCACTCACTCACTCACTCACTCACTCACACACGTGTACATGTACATATCTATCTATCTATCTATCTAATCTATATATCTATCTATCTTTTCCCTTGTCTGTCAAAATCTAATTCAATTATACAGCTGCCTCTCCTCTCCTCGTCCGACCTCTTGCCCCTCTAGCAATGTGTTATGATTTTGGTTTGTAATATTCTCGCTACCTACTTCACGAGGGAGAAAAATGATCTCCTCCTGTGTGCAAATCTTCGTATCTGTACTGTATGTGTGTGTGCATGTGTGTGTTTGCTCAAGCATACCTGCCACCTCTTGAAATATGGCCATTCAATGGTGAACAAACAAGACATTTGTCTAAAGTCTTGCATCACCTCAGGGATGATTCTGTGGAAATGTGCTTTGCCAGGTTATCTTTTGCGGTTATTTTTATTCGCCCTGTGACTCATGCAGGATCCAAACTTCACAGTAAGATTTGTGCCAGAAAAAGAAAAAAAACCTTTTCGACACCTGTCTGTCCATTGTGCCAGTAACACTGTAATGTAATTTGACAAACTGTCTAACCCGTTTCTTCACTCCAATGCCTACACACATGAATTAACAGTGTACACATACACACCTATTGGCTACTCTGGTGGCATGTATGAGGCTGTTAAAGAAGATCATAAGAGAATGGTATCTTATTATCCAGCCCTGCACAAAGCCAAATACACACATGTCCACACGCATAGGCAGATGACAGTCACAACGCTTTCTCAGTGCATGGGGCCCCGGCTAAAGAGGTACATTTGCAGGCTCTTTCATCAGTGGGAATTCGCCTCAGCTTCGGGCAGAGCCACAAAGACACAAGCATCCCACCGTGAGCTGCACACACCGCTGCACCGCAATTTCATCATCTGAATGTACTTTCACAGCAGTGGCAATAAATTCCCCAAACCCTATCAAGTCACACAAAGACGCTGGAGGTGCAGCGGGCAAAAGTTAAGAGGCGAAACAAACAAGTAGATAGACAAAATCCACATGCAAAGCAACAAAAACTGGAGGGAAGGATGGAGAGAGTTTGAGAATCAGCCAGCCATTCCCTTTGGCCAAGCAGAGAGGCACTAACAAAAACACATTTAGGATTGTAGACTTGATATTTTGCCTTTGCTTCCTTTTTCTGGAAACCATACAGTAGATAAAGCAGAGCAATTTAAAGCTGGCGTCAGCGATTCTTGAGAATGCTTGTTGTCAAAATCAGTGAATATCTCCTCACAATCAGATACCTTTACTTACTGTATTTACACCATGTTTCTTTCAGCGCACACACAGTGCGTAAAGGTAGCAGATCGGAGTCATTCACTGATTTTGACAAGAAATAGATTTTGACAACAAGTGTTCTCCAGAATCGCTGACTCCACCTTTAACGTGCGCTTCAAACTTCTTCACAGTGGTCGTATTAGGATGTTGTGACTTAAATAAATTGGCACTTTGTTGCACTTTTTTTTACAAATAAGTAAACAATGCTAAAAGTTCAACAGCCTGCGTGTTACATGGCTGTGTTTTTTAAGTTGGTCCCTATGAACAGAGGGAGCCGAAAGCCCTGAGGGGATACACACGCACGCGCATCTCCTCAGACACACGCCAATCTCTCTGTCTGTCAGCTTGGTGCTCATAATCACATCCTATCCCCTCGTGTTCCCCGTACACACAACCCCACAACCCCCCCTGACTCGCTTCACTGTAGAATGTAGGGAGAGAAATGAGAGATCCCTCCAAACGCTCTCTAAGATTAAGGCTTTGTGTTTTACATGTGTTATCGTTGCTTCCCTTCGTTATATCCCCCTGCTTTTGTCTCAGCCTCCTCCTCTAATTAGAATCTTGTCCCTTTCATTCCTCCGCGCGCCTTTTTCTTACACCTGTGAGAGCTAGCAGGGAGAAGAGCGTGGAGATGGAAGAATAAGGAAATATTCGGGGAGAGGGAAAGATGAAAAGCGCGCCACACGGAGCGGGTGGCGGAGCGTTGTGGAATGCGGCGTCTGAAGGGAAGGATGAAGGCGCTTGTCACGTCTCATCACGCAAATTTACACACACACACACACACACACTCAGAAACACACACACACACTAATGCACACACACACTCAGGCACACACACAACCTGGCTGTGGTGTGCAGCGGAGACGCGCAGTCCCGCTGAGCCGAGCTTTGAAAAAGAAGAAAGTGCAAAGGGAATGAAAAAGAAGAAAGAAGAACAAGCAAAGAAGAAGCCACCGTGTTGGATGTTTCATTTTGACCCATATTTGTCCTGACGCATAAATCAAACAAGGCGTTGAGAAGCCCAGCGCAATCTGTCACGGCAGGGCTGCTAGAGAAAAATATCTAAGCAGATTCACCCGAATGCACACACACAACTGGTGGCATGAACCACAATTAGGAACTGCAAATAATAAGAATAAGATATATACAACGTTAAGGCAAAGTAAGCCTTGATGCCAGAGTTGTATTTTTTTTCTCTTAAGAAATGTGAACAGCTCTAACAAGCATAAAATCATTGCCTCATGCTCTCTTTCGTGCTCCATCCCTCCTCCCATCTCTCTCCTCTTGCCTACAGCCAAGTTCAGCGCTGTCTGTCCCTTGGCCCACAGTGTAGCCTCCTTGGCTGTGTATGTGCGAGGTGAGGGCAAGCTGGCACTGCGCCTCTGTGTGCGGTCAGGCCGTGTTTACATCTGTCTGGCCCTGGAGCCCAGGAGCCTGGAACCTGGAGCTGTGCGCCGGTGCACCCTGGACATCTCCCAGAAGACTGCAGCAGCGCGGACCTGGGGATGGACTCTCACTTCCCTGATGAATGGCCTACAGTCTCGCAGAGCCACGCATGTCCCTTTGCATAACTGACCCCTTTTTCCTACATTGCCCTTACATCGTCTACTGCTTCTGTCGTTTATTGCCTCCAAGTATCACTGTGCATGCTCTTCCCCATATGCCGCAGTATCTTTGCACATGAGAAACTATAAGGAGCTTTGGCCTTGAGAACACTGTTTTTCTCTGATTGAATATCTATATGTTAGTACTTAGGATTTGTGTGTCTGAGATATGTTGAACATGCACTAATCCCGCCAGAAGCAGCAAAGAAGGGAGAGAAGTGAATAGCCCTGGTTGTGGTACATGACAAACAGTGTGATCTGCCTTTTGTTTTTGATAGCTGATGAATATGCATGTGGCCCCAGGAGTGACAGAGTTTGGGGTGGGGTGGGGTGGGATGGGATGGGGGGCTCAGAAGAGCATGTTAAACAATGGAATTACATCTCTGACATGCATCCACCGCAAGGCTGGGATTAAACCCAGCGCATAGAGAGAGAGAAAAAAACAGAGAGAAGGCAGAAGGGAAAAGAAGGATAGAGATGGAGAGTGAAGCGATAAAGAACAGATCCACTGCTTATCTATTGAAGAAATGGAGAGGCCTTGGGGAGAAGAGGGGAGGGAGGTAGTGGTGGCGAAGAGCAGGGAGAGGGAGGGGGGGTCGTCAATCCGATGTATTTAATTTCGTTTGCTGTTAGTGAATCATCAAGGGGATGATCCAACAGCGGATCAAAAGAACGAGCAGGGGGAACGGGGAAAAAAAGCAGATTAATGCAACAGAACAAAGGAGCAGTCTCTCCAAGATGATCGCAACTCCTCTTCCTCCATCATCCACTTGCTTTGCCTTTCCTTTCCTTCCCGCTCTCATCGTTCTATCTTTTTTAGTTTTTCTTCATCGACAACTTTCGTAAATGGGATAGACACAATCAAGACGTGGTAACGCTGACAGTAGTTAAGGATGATGGAGTATTAGGGCCACATTGAGAAAGAAAAAAATGAATTGCAAGGATAAAGTTATTATATTACGAGAAAAAAGTCAGAGCTCAATATAACAACAATTAATTAGTTATATGACGAGAAAAATTGTCATAATATTACGAAAAATTATTGTAATTTTACTAAAATACATTTGTAGTTTAAGGCTGTATTACTTTCAAGAAGAAAGGTAATATTTTCCCATGCATTAAGATGAGGAACGTGGAGAATATTGTGAAGGTATAGCCTACTTTTTTCACTTTTTTGAGAAAATTATTAATCTTTTGGCATATCAGCACCACGTTATCATAAATTGCTGTTGACTGTATGTGCTCTCGCCATCATGTTGCTCAATAAGGCCTTAATACTGTTGTAGTTGAGCATGCAGAACCGACTTGAAGATGTGAAACCTCCTGAAAACTACAAAATGTTCTTGAATGACAAAATCTGGCAGCTTCTGTTTGATCTTGATGTGTTTCATCTGTGTCCGGTCATGTATTGTGAGCAGCTTCCCACGGGGCTGCATGCAGACCACTTGTTTAGTCTGAGCTGATCTTGCTGGGCGAGACTTAGAGCCTCCAAGCGGCGGATGTCCAGTCAGCATGTCCATTTTTATTTTGAATCCCTGAGTCTGCTCAGACAATGTTCATGTTTAAAGTAAAGCCATAATCCGGACTGCTGTATCCTGGTATAGCCATAGCATAGTTCCCCTCGAGTGGCGCTGGTCTGTAGCGATGTCTGAAGTGTTTTCATGTAGTATTGTTGTTGGCCCAGAACTGCTCCTTTTGCCCTTTTTGCTGGTATGAGGAGAGCATTGTGGGCCATACCTCAGAGGTTTCAGCTCTGACTGCTCTCACTGACGGATCGGAATCGCAACACTGTGTGTACGTGTGTATGTGCAGTGTGTGTGTGTGCAGGAAAGGTGTGAGGGGTGGCTTGCCAGGTCAGGCTTGAATGGTGCTCCAAAAGACAAACGGGCAGCCGAGAGGGTTTGACCGTGTCCAGTTAAAACAAATATAAGAGGCCTCACTGATGTTGTTATAATCAAATTTTACATTTCATTGCCCCCCCCCCCCACACACACAACCTCTCCACCATCTCTTCCAATGCTCTCTTTTTTCCTCTCACTTTCCCTCCCTCTCTCTGTCACCTATTCTGTCACTCGGCCCAAAACCGCTGCAACTCCCACACAGTTCACTGTAAAGCCTCCTCGTACCTGCCTGTCTTCTCCAGATGGCAGATTGAGACTTGTGCACATGCGTGTATGACTGTTACAGTGTGTGTGTGTGTGTGTGTGTGTGTGTGTGTGTGTGTGTGTGTGTGTGTGTGTGTGTGTGTGTGTGTGTGTGTGTGTGTGTGGATGAGCTATTAAGTCTGGTTTTATTCCATGCTAGAGTCCCATCCCCTGACTTCCCCTCCCTGTGTTAAATTAGAATTAACTGAAGTCTGAAAAGTCAAGCGGTGTCCAGCCAAGCTCACGGATGGTTGATGGTCAATATTGACCCACGGCTCTATGTCTCTCAGTGGAAACCAAGGGATGAACCCCAAGCCCCCACCCCAACCCGCCATGTCACCTTGACTCGCTCACACACAGAAAGGGCCAAGTCGCCGGCAGAGGCTTGACCTAACCACTGACCCTGGTCTGGGTATTTTCTCATCCTCCTGCTGGTCAAGAACAGGCTTGGAGAGGGTGCGTTTACATTCTCAGTTCTGCGAGCCAGCAGCGAGTGATGGATTGGAGTGAGATATTGTCACTGATGCTTAAGTTTGAAGGTGCATCGTTAACTGTTCTTTGCCAAACGACTGCAACAAAGCCAATTCCTCATGCTTGCGTGTCTGTGAAGAGACAGAGATAAAAAAAAAATTCAGTGTGCTTGCACTGATGTATCAGTGTGACGCTGTGTACTTGCCTTTGTGTGTTTGTCAGCACAAACACCTAACATTGAAGGAGACAGCCTGCCTCCTGACAGTTATTTGCTAGTTTTGGTCTCTCTGTGCTCTGTCTAACTTTCTGTCTCTCCTCCCTCCCCGAATTACCCCTGGAGGACTGAGCGAGGCTAAACACAACCGCTGAGAAAAAGACTTGCGACACACCACTTGTTATTGTGAGAAGCTTCCCTTCTCTGTCTCCCCCTCCCCCCCCCCCCCGTTTATCTGTGGCTCATAGTGTGATTCCCTATTTGTCAGCCATCTGGGTTCTATAGAGACTGCGTGTATGGTTTTTATGCATTTGCCGCACAAAGCAGAGTATGCATTGAGCAGCGTCATTACATCCCTGTGACACGCAAGACACACAAGGTTTAAATCCAGGGACGAGTTTGTCACAGCTGGGTCAGCTGCTCTGTCAGTGCAGTACAGAGAAAATTATACCGTTGCAAGAACGAAAGCGCCGGTCCTCAGATGGCTCGAGAAGGGGCGACCACACATGTGAGCGAAGGGGTTTGACATTACATGAAATCATCAAGTTCCATCAATTATCTGGCTCATTGGCTGAGGAGAAATTTCACCAGCTTGAGCATTGACGTTTTAGAGTGAACTGATACTAAGTGATGTATTCATGACACCCCATCTCCTGAAAATGAACTGCCTTTGGGATAGAGAATTCCCGGATTGCCTGATAATGAAGAACCCAATTACTCTCGGACAAGTCGTCATATATAGAAAGATGGAGAGATCGAACACCTGAGGTTGCTGCAGCCAAGCATATGCCAGGCATGCCTGTGTACACACATACACCATAATCACAGATGTCATTGGTTTTCATCAAAGCACCTAATTTTCCCTGTTCACATCTTATAACCCCGCCCCCCATCTCTCACTGAGCACCTGCACTCAATATGAGCCCCCTTGCCCTCCCCACCACATCACACACACACACACACACACACACACACACACACACACACACACACACACACACACACACACACACACACACACACACACACACACACACACACACACACACACACACACACACACACACACACACACACACACACACACACACACACACACACACACACACACACACACACACACACACACACACACACACACACACACACACACACACACACACACACACACACAGTTTGCAGGACCTGCTCATGTGTTCCTAAGCGGCCCTCAGCCTCCTTGCCACTCTGTGTCATGTGTCCACCAACAGGCAGGACACATGTGCTACCCCTTCTACGCCCACCCTTTCATTCAACCTGGAGTTTCATTACAACAGGATATCCTGAACATTTTACATTTCCTTCAGTTGCTAAGCAGATGTGCCTGACTGGCACAAAGCAAACTAGAGGGAGAGAGAGAAAGCGGGAAATGCTCTAAGTCAACCAATGAAAATAATAGCCAGCTACCAGTTCACCTCCATGCACTTCCTCTTTTCTCTTCATGTCAACTTGCATGCCTGTTCACTTCCGCTCTGCCTCATCCCCAAGGTGACGGATGGCTTGGGCCACCGTAGCTCATGCCTAAAGGCTACAGGGCGAATATGCCTGCAATCCTTAGAGGTTCATGGCCAGAGGCACCCCTCCCCATCGATTCTGACCAAACCTCAACGGCATGTTTCTTTAATAAGTTCTGTCCAGATTGGTTAGCACAAGTTACTCTCCATCTCGGTAAAAGTTGTCCCCAAAGCTGAGGAACAACGAGAAGCACTTTTGCGATAAACGCTAAAGCGACCTTTTAGCGTTAATGTAACATCTGGTGAAGTTTTTCCTTGACATACTATGGAATGGAATTTAGATTTTTGTTTTAATTTTGTAAAAAAAAAGTATCCGTCTTTAATTCTGAGAAAGCACACCAATATGCACACAATCCCATCCTATTTAGACTCTACTTAAAATATCATTTGTTTACACCCCCCTACCAAAAAGTCCCAATGTGCTGGAATGCGCAGGGAAAAGCACTCTGAAGCCCCAGTGTGTTTGCAACCCTATAAATAAAGGTGGCGGTGGGGAGTGTGGTTGACCATAATTACACAGGCCCTGTTAAAGCCAAGGCGCGCTCTAGGTCTGTCTGTCTGCTGGTCCCCTTACCAGTCATGGCCACTCCCATCCAAATACAAACACACACATGCACAGCGAGCACAAGCACACACATTCACACAAATGCAGAAACCCTTGCAGAAGGGATGTGGGTCAAAAGTTTTGTTTTTCTACATCTGTCTGGAATTTTAAAACATTGTGACTGCTGACAGTCTATTACATAATTTAAGCATTTAAACAAACAACATTTCTTTTGTCTTCTTTTCTGGTCTTTGCTGATACAACGTCTAAAACCACTCCTTATTTGTATGCCATACTCTTATTTGCTTTTTTAATTTGTGTGTCCGAGATTGATTAGGGAATATTAAGGTATTGATTTAAGTTATAAACTGTTGGTTGTAGAAATTGAGTTATTAGGACTTGGATGGGCATGTTGGCGCAGCTGCTCAATGACTGTCGAGTTTCCAAAACCTTGTAATTGAACTACATTTCCCCCCTGATGCTAAAGCCGCACTCTGTCAGACCTGATTAGAGTGACAAGACTCTGTTTTCAGTCCTTTTCACTATGTGTATTTCCATCTCTGTGGTGCGCATGTTCACATGCTAAATCTCCATCTGGCCGCTGTGAAACCAAGTTCACAGCATTGGAGTCGAGATGTAAACACACATTCACACAGTGTTTTCTTTCTCTCTAAGCTGCAGAGACAGACATTTACCAAACTGTGCTGTATGTCGCATATCTGTACCAGCCAAGAGTGGTTAAATGGTGTGTGTGTGTGTGTGTGTGTGTGTGTGTGTGTGTGTGTGTGTGTGTGTGTGTGTGTGTGTGTGTGTGTGTGTGTGTGTGTGTGTGTGTGTGTGTGTGTGTGTGTGTGTGTGTGTGTGTGTGTGTGTGTGTGTGTGTGTGTGTGAACGTGCACCTGAATGTGAGTGAATGTGTGGAAGTGCACACCGGCAGGAACATGGCGTACATCAGCCAAGATTTTCTTTCTTACACATGGAACGGAGCTGTTTTAAGCAGCAAGAATAGCGCTGCAATTTCTATACGCTCAGCCGCATGGTACAATTTGTTCCAAAGCACTTGCCTTGCTGTACAAATCACAGCAAGGCAGCCAACTATAGCTAGCTCAGTCTATTACCAACAGGCCAACTGCCAAGAGAAGAAACACATCCAACAGTTTTAATACCTTGTTTTCACACAAGCAATGTTTCACTCCCGCTCATAAAAGCCAAATGACAATAACAATAGCGTGTACAAGAAAACCAGGCTTTTTTTTTGTGTAAACCAAAGACTTCTTAAAGCTGGTGTTATTGCAGCAGGCCAATGGTCCCTGTTCCCCAACTCTCTTCATCCTCTTGCGGTTTGGCACAGGAAGCATGTGGTCTGGGCAGGGTACGTCTGGATAGATAGGGCATGGTCAGGAATAGAGGTTTTAATGTTGTCTGTCGCCACTGTACGATCTTAATACAAAGCTTGGTCCAGTTTTGCTATTGTGTGAAAAATTATATTCCTGGTCACAAGTTTCTTTTAGCTTTAAGATTCTTGCACGGTGAACATATTTAAGGTTGGATAATTTCCACGACAGTTGGCAAGGATGTAAATTGCTGAAAAGCATTGGGTTAGTTTGAGGACTTAACCCGCAATCTCACTGGTCCACTTATCTCAGAGGTACTCCGAAGCACAACGACAGTAATGTGTTTTAATGTACCTCTACATGATAAAAGTTGACCGGCTGCTGCTACACGTGCAACACTTCAGTATTCATCCAGCACATTTCAAATTCTTCCTATGCACCACTGGGCCTCGGGCATTTAATCTAAGCATTAAACATTCAGAAGAAACAAATGAAAGGCTCTCTTAAAAGCTCTAACCAATAGGCTTTTACAAGCCTACGAGGGTGCATTCGAATAAAATCCGAGGCTGAAGTGGTCTAGACAGCAGGAAATCCAACTTTGAAAGAATACAACAACTGAAGTTAAATGTTTTCCCCTTTGGTGGTGGTGAATGCATTGTAGTGTACCATATATATACTAATTTGGTTTATTGTCTGCAGAAATTGAATTGGTGCCACAGAGATGCAATATTCAGATCTTAAGGGGGCTGGTAGAGAGGGGCTGGTCGGCCATAAAGACAGATGATTGAAGGATGGAGAGTTTGTGGAGCCTCTGATGAACAGTAATGTATCATCACATACTTTAACTGTCTTCAACACTTATGATCAACCCCAGTTATCCCAAACTGGGGAAATGACATATTTCACCAGGGAAAAGTGGAAAAATATGAATTTCTTCGCTTGTGACGTTTTAGAATGGCATTAGTGTTGGACAGCAAATCAATATTATCCAGAGGTGTCACATCGTCTGTCTTGAGTGCTGGTGTCTGTCTGTCTTGTTTCCGCCTGGTGTCCTCTAGGTGTCACTAGAGATGTTTATGGACCAGACAAAGCTGACTTATCTTGAGTGTGTTCAGAGTGTGCGTCCACGTGTGAAAAGTAAAGCTGCAGCTTCTCCTGTGCACTGACAGCCTCAATCCAGTTGCCGTGGTGATATTCTCTCCCAGGTGCATCAGCCACACACACACATACACACACACACACACACACACACACAAAAACACACAAACGTGTCTCTTTGGAGTCAGATACACTTCCTTGAATGCCTCGACACCCACAGTTGGCTGTTTGTGCCCTTCCCTCCAGTAACTTAGACAACCGTCATTAACACCAGTGTCCCTGTGCTACGCTGATGTTATCTCCTCTGTGTCACTCTATCCCCACGTTGTACACAGTGCACCCCGCTTTTCTGCAGGTGTCCAAGCCATCCCATTCCGCCCCCCCTTACCACACCCACCCACCCACCGCGTACCCGCTAATGAGAGTGAAAATGAGAACAATGGGGAGAAGAGTGCGGGTCCCGCCAGCTCATCTGGGCTCCGTTGATCTTGTTAATTGCGTCCGTGGACGCGCTCAGCTCCCTTTGAAGTGTGTCTGAAGAGCCCGCTTCAGAGACCGGCAATTACCGCACATCATGTAATTGCTGCAAGACAGGCAGCCATATGAGAGAACTCATGTTACTGTATGTGTGCGTCAGGGTGCACAAGTAGCCTACATGTTGTGTGTGTGTGTGTGTGTGTGTGTGTGTGTGTGTGTGTGTGTGTGTGTGTGTGTGTGTGTGTGTGTGTGCGTCTGAGTGAGTGAGAGAGAGAGAAAATAAGAAAGACTCTAATGATAGTGATGCCTTCCAAGGTGTTGTAACAGTATGTCAAGTAACATCCTGTCAAACCCCAACTCCATCAGAACAAAATCATAAAAGCTTTGATGCAACAAACTGCTGCATTTTGTGAAATGATTACTAACCACTTTGTTGAAATCAATTTGCGTGGATCAAAAGAAAAATTCTTCCCATTTAGAATTCAATTAATCTGTTTATTCTCACAAATTGTCACTGCTGTGGTTTCGAGCGGAGACATCCATGGCCGGTTTACATCCTCCACTCCTGCTTATAAATGTTTCGAGGTCACTGGAGCTTTGTGATTTTTTGTGGCGAGAGTCTTGTTTTGTCTCTTGAAAGGCCACGTAAAGTCCCTTTTTCTAGGTTGCATTCCTCGCTTTAGTGACAGGAAAAAATACAAAGTTTGATGCAGTTTCCTTTTTCGCCATGTCAGCCGTGTTTTAAGGTGGAGGCTACCTGCTTACAGCAGTGTGTAGATGTTTTACAGGGCATCACTTGGCAAGGAGGAAGTGCTAAACGATCATAATAATAATCATAAGACGAGCATAGTAGTTGCGATCAAGATCTCAGCCCTAAAAGCAGAGTGACTGTGGGTATATGAGCCATCAACTGTAAACAGCCATATTATTAAGAAGCTGCTAGGAGTATTGTGCATGAACCACGGGAAAATCACTGTCATCACATACTTTCTGTTCCGTGTGCAGTTGCACTTATCTGGAATTTATAACACTTGTCCGTAGAGATAGTCATTCTAACCACATCTCATTAGGTAAGACGGCTGAATCAGTGGCCAATGCATCTGCAAGAAGACAAGTTTTCACAGTATAAGAAAAGATAGCCAGAAATACAAATTAATATTTAATTTAAACATAAATGATCAAAATACATCGTTCTATCTAACTATCTATCTATCTATCTATCTATCTATCTAACTATCTATCTATCTATCTATCTATCTATCTATCTATCTATCTATCTATCTATCTATCTATCTATCTATCTATCTATCTCTTGAACCACTGACACAATACACTTTGCAGTAATGTATTTCAGAAGTAAAAGAGCCCAGTGTTCTGTACAAAAGAACCAGCTGATATACGCTTCCAACCTGCTCTGAGCTGCAAAGCCTCTCACTCGTCCCCCTTTGCCATGAATCAGATAATGTAACAGTAGTGTGCTGCTGCGCTTTGTGAGAAATACAGATACAGCGAGGCAACCCTGTGCTCCCACTCCCACGGCTGAATACAATTGAAAATGGTACAGATGAAATGTACCACTCGGGGCTAACTACAGCTGTAAGATAAATACTGTGCGACACACTGCTGTGGAGGCAGACTAGGATTTGTCTTTGCGAGATATACCATGAGTGCTATCAAACACAAAGCTGCATGTCTCTGTGTGTGCCATCATATACAGGCATAATATTATGTTTGTAACTAACAGAGGAACTGACAGATGATTAAAGGCATACCCAGTCATTGTAATCAAGAACACTTTTGACCAAAATCAGCGAATATCTACTCACCATCCGTTAACTGTCCTCGGTGTGCGCGCGCTGAATAAAAGTCGGTATGCTTCGTCCTCTGGGGACCATGGAGATTTGTACAAAATTTCAACTCAATCTGTCGAACAGTTGTTGATATTCTTCAGCATGGACCAAAGTGGTGGACTGATCGACTGACATTATGGGACACTGCCATACCTAGCATGGCTAAAAGGTCTCTTTCATCCAGCAATTTCTCCCAGTCTACAAACAGACACTGACTGTGAGAAACATCAGCTCTAAATAAGGAAAGAAGATGGTGAATCAATTATCAGTAATCTGAACACCTTGGTGTCATAATTACTTATTAAATCTCTCTCTCTCACACACACACACACACACACACACACACACACACACACACACACACACACACACACACACACACACACACACACACACACACACACACACACACACACACACACACACACACACACACACACACACACACACACACACACACACACACACACACACACACACACACACACACACACACACACACACACACACAGCCTTTAAAAGAGGTTTGAGAAGCTTTTTCATTCTTTGAAACTCGAAAAGGTTCTTCTGTACAAGATCACAGTTGTGTCTTAAAAACCTTATGCAGCTCATTTTCTTAAACAGAGTCCAGACAATCAGTATATTTCATTCAGGATATCAGTTTTTTTTCAAGTGAATCAAAGTTCATTGTATGTCACATGGACTTCAGAGAAGCACTCTTGCCAGACAGCCCTGCTGAGGCAAAAGCCAAAAAAAGTCTGTTCTTATATTATGTTCACATTACAGACAGTTTGCATACATGTTCCACCCTGAGCTGTGGTATCATAATACATTTACTAGTCTGTAAAACAGGCCAACAGACGGCTGGAAAGACCAGGATGAGGTTAATTGCTCCATTAACACGACAGGCCCTCCTGAGGTATTCTGTAAGGATACAAAAACACACAAGTTTTAGGCATCACATACAATTTACTTTAGATAAGTTAACTATTTTTAATTGCATCACCCTGCATTATTTCGCAAGAAGATGGACCGGCATTAAGTAATGTAAACACACAATTGCACCGCACACACAAACACACCTAGTAAGAGGGCAAGGAAAAAAAGAATTGCACTGTGGCAGCTTGCCGAAGGGCATTCGGCCAAGAGAGTGGGAGAGAGAGAGAGAGAGAGAGAGAGAGAGAGAGAGAGAGACACACACACACTCACACACACAGACAGAGAGAGAGAGAGAACAAGGAGGAAGAGAGAGAGGGAAAGAGAGCAGGAAAGTCCTTACATAGCCCACAGGAAGAGCTGTGTCAGGGCAGGAAGCTCCTTTTTTGGGCACTGAGGTTTCCTGGCTGGCTAGAAGACTGACATTTCCTCTACTGGTTGGCTTCTGGAGAGGGGATCACATGAAGGCTTGAGGGAGTCTGCAGAGGTGGTGGTGGTGGGCCGCCGGTCGGGCTGGGCTGGGCCCGTTCTCTGGTTTCAGCTCCAGCGGTCCCTCCCTCCCTCTGTCTCTGCTTCGCTCTGTGAACAGCCTGCAGCTCGCGGCTCATTGCTGTAGCAGACACTTCACAGGCCAGCATTCATTCTCTGCACTAATGACATACGATATACCGCTGTGCAGTCTGTAATATAACATGTTGCTCTATTTGCATAGTGATGCATTTACTGTATAGATCATAAGGGAGAAAAGGGGAGGGGGTACATATAGCTATGGCAGTTTGCATTCACTATGAATTGCATTTGTATTCAACATTTTGTCCGTTTTGGCCAATTAAGACATTTTAGCAACAGTGGCAGCATGGCTCCAGGGTTGTCAGCCTGTTGATCCACCAATTTGGTCCAGACTGAAATATCTCAGCAACCATTTCAGAATGGCCTTGGAAACCTTTAAAACATTCATTGTTCCAGAGGACGAACACAAGCCTTCTTCCATTACGAATACGATTCGGATCAGTTTTAGCTGCACTATGTGTTTATTGCTAACTAGCAAATGTTAGCATATAAGCGAAGCTAAACTAAAACAATGATGATGGTAAACATTAGTATTTTATTATAAGGGACATAAACATTTAGCTCAAAGCATTGCCATCCCTAAGCAAAGCCTCACAGCGCTGCTAGCGTGGCTGTTGAATCTGAATCTTACAAAATATTGGAATAAATTCAAATCAAAATTATTTAAATTCCAACTGAAATGAAATCACATCTTTGCATACATTTCAGCCTACAGCCTGCTGCACATTAGCTTTCTTGCTAAAGTCGCCTCCTTTTACATTAGATAGCTAGTTAGCTGGTGACCTACAGCACATAAAATAGCAAGTAAACTTACCTTCAAATATCACTTTGGTCCTGTTAAGATGATGAGGTGGTTCTCTCTCTTATTTCGATTTCCCAACTTAAATTCTGCTTCTTTGGTGGTCACCCAATGTAAGTTGGATTATACACGGTTTCTTTTTCAGATGGTTCAGTTCATGTTCACGAAGGTAAACAGCAAATGGAACATAAGTTGTAAACAAAAGTCATGCACGGAAATGCTCCTCAATTATTGGTCAGACGGTTAAGGCGAGTAAAAAGAGAGACACCATAGAGCATCGGCAGGTTATTTTCATGCTGGTCTTAATCTGGAGCGCATATTGTAACAGCCAATATGCATCGATAAAATGTATTGCCACAAGATATGGCTAAAGGCTCCTTAAAGTTTTAACCGTGTGGTTAACATTTTGCTTGGTTTTCTAAAGGTTTTACTGCTAATGGACTCGACTAGTCTAAATTAAAACTTTTGTTTAAAAGTTGGGGAAATCACAGGATTCTGTGGATCAATCACGATTAATTTTACCATTTGAAATATGCCGGAAAAATTCGAATTTTCTCTGCATATTGTTGTATGAACGGAAATATAAATGACAGAAGGTGGATATGTACATTTAAAATTAGTATGTTTATTAAAGGTCACATATTATGCTAAATGCACTTTTTAAATGTATTCCAACATATCCATGGGTCCACGGTGTGCCTAGAGACTGCCAAAATATTAAAAAAAATAACAATCTCTCCTTTTCTCACTCTCTCCCTTTCTGAAATCCCCACCCCTCCCCCCAATATACTCCGTTCAGAATTCTCACGGTTTATGACGTCATAAACTGCACAGCCACATCCCCATATTTTCTTTATATGTCCATGCTTCCCCCCCACATTAGTAACCAGAAACGTCCACCGTGCAGTAGTCTATGATAACCCCACCCCACCCCCCATTTCTTATTGGTCCACGGCCCCGAGATCCTCTGGAAAATTTTCCGAGCGACAGCCATGTTGCTTTCCCCGCTAAGCGACAAGATGCCCATAGTACAGCCTGAATGTTACATACACCAACACAGAATGCTTTTGCTCATACTCCACTAATTTATCTTAACCACAGCAGTCTATTAATGCCTTGTTTTTAATAACACAACGGATAAGAAGCTACTTGTGCTTTTTTTTAAACGGTGAAACTAAAATAATTGTTTTTATTGGTATTTTTGACTGCCTGGTGTATAGCTATTAGCTTTGGGACAAGCAACCAGCTTTTGCTCATAACACACTGTTTATATTCCCCACAGCAGTCTGACAAAGTCTCGTTTTTAGCAAGACAAAGCATAGGAAGGTAATAGAGTCGAAGTCTAGCTTTGAAGCTAATTTTTTCACTGATTTTCGTGATATATTTAGCCGTTAGCTTCCGAGCTAGCTTCGGGAAAAGCATTGATATTTTGCCCATAACAAGCTCTTTATATTCTCCACAGCAGTCTGAAAATGCCTCGTTTTTATCCAGACACAGCATAGGAAGGCAATAGAGTTTAAGTTTAACTTTGAAGCTAATTTTTTCACTGATTTTCGTGATATTTTTAGCCGTTAGCTTCCGTGCTAACATTCAATACAGGCACTGTGGACAGGCTACTACTACAGGCTATGGACCCGTCACTTCCAGAGAGGGGCGGGGGCAGCTCAAAGATTGTATATTTACGAGGGGAGCTGCAGCTCGGTTTAAAAAATAGGCCATCGTGAGATTGGCTGAACATCAGGGTATAGAGGCATACTACAATAAATGATCTGTACGTTTTTTTCAGCAAACAACTAAAGAAAAACGTATTAGGGACCTCTAAGACCATATAATATTGACAGAAAAGTGTATAATATGTGAGCTTTAATTGAAAATCAAAATGATGGTTTTAATACTGAAAATAAATTTAAATCAAACTAAAATATATAGGCCTACCTACCAAACCATAATTTAATTGGTCTCTTTACTATGTCTTTGGGCAAATATAGGATATGTGTGTGTGTGTGTGTGTGTGTGTGTGTGTGTGTGTGTGTGTGTGTGTGTGTGTGTGTGTGTGTGTGTGTGTTTGTGTGTTTGTGTGTTTGTACGCGCGACCACGTCCTAGGTGACTGTTCATGTGTGCCAGGAAGCCGACGTTATGTTGATGTCTGATCATCACATCTGTTTGCCCTCTTTCTCACTCCTCTGCCTTTTCTGAAGCTGTGGAAATGGGTGCCAAAAACTCAAACCCAGTAATTTTCCATCAATGAAGGAAACCTTGCTGTGGACTCATGCTTTATTGCTTATTGATCAGCCATCTGGGCATTTTTGTTGATAATGAACTTAAACGGCTCCCAGACAGACACGCAAACAGGTAGACCGACGGACAGACAGAGAGACAGACAGACAGATGTTTCCTGGTAAACAGCAAGTCCTCTTTTTACATAAAATATAATAGTAAAGTCCTGCACATGCTCTCTCTCTCTTTTTCTCTGACACACACACACACACAAGCAGCAGACATGAAAATGAAGAGACGATGAACAGTAGACAGGCAGCAGGGAGTGAAATGCAGTCCAAGGCACAAACAATCACACAGAAACCCAACGACACACAACCATTTTTACCAAGGTAAAAAATAAAGTCCAATGACATGTCAACATACACTAGTGAAACAACATCACGCTAAGTCCAAACCAACAATAAATATGTTCTCTATTTACAAATTAATAACTGATTATCAGTAATCAATATACAACCATATCACGTAGTGAAGCCTCACTGTAATTAACCAGGAAAGAGGACAATTCAACCATCACTTCTAAACTACATATAAAATAGCTGGCCACTTCTTAACAGCAGATTAACATCACCAAGGCAGACACAGATATGTTAAAACAATATGAACTTCACAGCAAGAGCCTGCACACACACAAACACACATTCAAACACACATGCACAAACAAACACACACACACACACACACACACACACACACACACACACACACACACACACACACACACACCATACTGCAGTGGTTGTTGACATACTCGCACTCAGCTAGATACAACGGTTACATCCATAAGCCATGAGAAAATTATTTTTAAAAGAGTTCAAGTTTTGATCTTGAAAAAGGACCACTAAAAAATATGCTACATCGTTTTCAAACTAAATAGAGGTGCAGGCAAGTTTTTCAGATGTAATATAAGTTTTGATTACATTTATTGAAACTTTGGAAAATTCTGCAATTCTTTTATAATAATTATTAATTTTTATTTAAATAACTTCTTTATGTTTTGATATTTGACGTTTAATTTTTGAGGTAGCTTACAGCTTTTATGCTAGCTTTTAAATTATGTATGCTAGCCCACCCAAGGACAACTTTTCTCTTTACTTAGGCCTATGATACTATTTTACAAAAAAACATCGTTTATTTAGGATAATTGCCCAGAGTATCTGCTCCAAAGAATAAGTATTATTTCTTACCTGCACTCAGGGGGCAGCACGTCTTCAGCAGATGGTCCCACAATAACTTCCTACAGGTACTTCCACGGGTTGTCATCTTGTCGTGTGTCGAGCAGACGCCATGACAGATGGACACTCTGCTGCGTTTACAGTGCTAAATGAAAGTGGGAAACTTGAAACTCTATACTGTGGTTTGGTGGTGTCTTGCTACACGAAATTGTGTTAGGTTATGTAGAAAAAAAGATTCTCTGAATTACAGTCACATGAATTTGTTGTATAGAAAGTAATTATTTTGTCAGTAGGCCTACCTATGTTTCTTGAAGGCAGTTGTTACCTTTGAGGAATCTTCTTCTTTGTTATGCTGTCACTCATTATTCCATGCCCCACTCAGTTATTGAAACGCTGTAAATGCAGTACAGCAGTCTGAAACTTAAACTGCGAAAAAAAGACATCAAATATCAAAATATAAATAAAGGAGAACATTTTAGATAACTTATTCAAAAGAAATACAGAATTTATTCAAAAGTGTATTAACATGTTTTTTTTCTCCTACACTTCTGTTTAGTTTGAATATGCCTTTTTGTGTTGTTCAAAGTCCATGATCAAAACTGAACTTGAACTTTGAAAATATTATAATCTTTTGTAAAATGAACAAAACTGTTGGCCCGGAATAGGCTCTATAGTATGCGCTGTACTCACCTGTGAAAGTCCTCTTGAGTCTGCTCTATGTTGAACTTCTGTACTCGTTCATTCTCTGTGCATAATACAACCAGTCCAATCAGCCTCTCCGCTTCCACAAAGCCCTCAACATTTTTTCGAGCTTTATGATTGTCAAAAACAGCAGAAAGGTTGTGCACACAGCCAATTGAATGTGAAACTAACCGCATGGGGAATCCATCATGAGCATTTTAGCATGTAGTTGTTTGGCACACAACATTGTGGATGTGTTCGATTTGTTTCACTTAGCGTGCTTGCTGGGTGGTCCATTAAAGAATTAAATGTGTGATTAAGTAAAGCAGATGCAATTTGTTTGTCCTCTACTACAGACGCACCAGCAGCTTCTTCTCTGCAGCAGCTGCTGATTAGCCCCCTTTCTTTTGTTCCATTCCCACACAGTTCATCGTGACTTTTTCACGTTAAAAACTGGGCAGCAAGTGCAGCAAAGTGCAAGGCTTGAAATAGAACAATTCTGTGCAAGCCCGGATGCTTCATGGCATCACTGGCATGGCTGGAGTGGGTGATGATGGTGTCTGTGGTTGCCAGGGAAAAATGTGTGTGAGGAAAGCTATAGAGATAAGACATTGTTTAGCATGTGTGGGTGTGATCAGAAATGTGTGTTCTCCATCCAAGAAAAAGGAAGGGATAAAGAAAAGCATTAATGTACATTAAAGGCCAAAATCTAACGGAGGAATGTAACGGTGCACACGGCAGAGTGGAAGATGGAGGAGGTGTTTTTGGGGAACAACGCAGTGAGTAAACAACCGTTCATTTAACTGCAATTCCCCCTCATTTTACTGCTTTTAGAGAAAGAGAGAGAGACCCTCATTCTCATCCCCACAGCAACTTTTAGCCCGCTGGTCTGGATAGAATAACAGAATAAGGCTGGGGTCATTACTCACAATGGAGAACTCTATTAAGCTAAATGCACAAACACACACACACATATATATGTGCACGTACACTTACACCCTGAGGTGTAGTGAGAGCATACTGCTGTGTGTGTGTGTGTGTGTGTGTGTGTGTGCGTGCGTGCGTGCGTGCGTGCGTGCGTGCTTGCGTGTGTGTGTGTACACGTGTGTACACGTGTGTGTGTGTGTGTGTGTACACGGGTGTTTGAATTATACTTAACTGGGGGATGTTTCAGAGCTGTAAAAAAGCACACAAGCTATGTACACACTTTGCAATCCAGCACCATTACTGCCGGCTTCACGTACATTAGAGGATGGAGGGCAGGAGGCGATAGGGCAGCTGAAGGGGTAATTTTACTGAGGGGGCATCTGAGGTATTTATAGCCAAACTATTGAAAGCGTTGAAAGCGTACAGGGTTCATGATCTGATCACTGATGTGTCCTAATGGAAACAAGATAGCAAGGATACAGCAGTGCAGGGCATACACTGGGGCTGGATGTTTGAGTCGACTATATAGAAAAGTTTGCTTGTCTCACCTTGTCAAAGCTTTTCAGTGCTGAGCCAAAAATGTCCCTGGGTTAAAGTTGGGTTATAGCTATGGTCAAGGCTCATGACTTCACTTTGGCAGTAATAACCTGTCAACTGTTTCACATTAGGCAGTGTAAAAGCCTACATACACACTTGACAGAGCTGACAGATGCTGACGTGCCACTGCATGCAGTCGCAGGCCCTAAATGAGGACCTAACAGTGTGGATGTGACAGAGATGTGGCTGTGCCCGGCTCGCCACAGCACACACTGCTTACTGTTAACTAGCTGTTAGGGAGGCAGACGAGGAGAGACAGACAGAGAGAGAAAGGGGAAATGAGGATGCATTGCATAGATTTATACCTGTGTACATCTGCGGATAATGACATGACATCAAAGAGCTAGTTTGACAAATTGGGAATTACGCCTACTCGCGTTCTCACACAGAAATAGATGAGATTGATACCACTCTTGTGTCTGCATGGTGGGTAGGAAGCAGTGGATTGCGTTAACTTTGGACAAAGCCCGGCTATGTCTGTTGCTGCTCAAAACATAACAGTATTTTTCCTAAAAATTTGAAAACTAGTTCTTTAAGCATTGAGATTGCTGGCCTGAGAGTTTCCACATATGAAACAAGCCAGTTGATGAGTTGGTGGGCAACAGCAGCTCCCCAGCAGGTATCCCGGCCCGGACCCCCTTCCCTGCTCCCCAGGCGCAGCACACTGATGACATCAGTTGGTGTGAAAGTGGCCATTAGTTCCACCTCATCACTGTGGGACAAATATAGCAGCGCAAAGGCTTTCATCAGACGGGGAGGACAGCTGTAGTGAGGGGGCGGGAAAAAGGATACCTGGCCAGATGATGATATACATTCACACCGTATCCCTCCTCCTCCCCAATTCTCCTCAACTCTCCCACTCCCTCGCTATCACGCTGTCACCCCTGAGACTGATAACACCTTATGGCTGCAGAATATGGGCACATGTGACAGCCACACACACGCACACACACACACGCACACACACACATACACACACACACACACACACACACACACACACACACACACACACACACACACACACACACACACACACACACACACGCACACACACACACACACACCCACCACCCACACCTGTTTACCAGAATCTATCCATATCCATACAGGAATATCATATTTGTGTGTATGTGATCGTGGATAAGCGTTTACAAAAGCAGGATGACAAGTGTTGCTTTTGTAATACCTGGTGCTGTAATTTGAAAGCAGTAGAGAGCACATATTACCATTACATAGTCGGTGTTTGTGAAAAAAAATTTTTTCAAACATGACAAAGCATGTCTCTTTCCACTCAGTTAGCACTGACTCCACGATCTATCTGTGGTCCCGTACCAGTGATATTGTTGTTTCTTCTGTCAGTTTTGTGAATACAGCTTCATATCTGTTATTATTATTATTAAATCCTTCTAGACAGGTGTTACCGTATATGTGGGTTAGGGATTATTTTTTGGCAGTGCACGGACAGAATACACCGGGTGAGATTAAGATGCGGCCAGTGCTGGTGTACTGTGGAAAAAGCCCAGCATTGTGTGAGGGGGAGGGATCTCAGAACAGGTGGCTGCGGTGCGGAAATCAGACATCTGGCCTCTGCCTTTTGAGTGACAGGTGGTGAAGTCACTATAGGGCACATCTGGAGGGTGAAGTGGGGTGGGGATGGGGGGCATATTTTCTATTAGGTCTGGTCTTTTTCTGTGAGCTTTTGATGTATCAGAGTGAGAGTCAGTTGTTTTTTTTGTACAATCATTATCTTTGCAGTGGTTGCAGCAGTGCTCGTCCTGAAAATTTCGCTAATGCCTCGATGGCCAGGAACACGTAAATAAAGGCCAAACTATATATAGTAAATTTGGTTGGGGCTCCATTCCGTCACAGAGCCTGCAGACTTGGGGACATACACATACACACACTCATACACACATACACACACGGACACATATTCACAGCACTGTAGCTCTCACCTCTAATCTGGGCTGTTGTGACAACCAGATGGTTTTTATGAACTCCTGAACTACGGTTCAGGCAAAACCACTGACCCTTAAGCATCCGTATTGCTTCATGTGGGTCAAAGAAACAGGCAGATTTATGAGTAGAAAAAAACAGCACAAGATATGAATAATGTTGTGTTCCCGTATTAGAGCAGTACAGAACTCTACTAACCTACTGCTTCTCTCTCTATGTCACGTCACAAATCTAAAATCTTCCATTAAATCATTTTTTTTGAACATTGTTATTTATGAACTGATGTCTTGCACAATGCTGTCAGAAGCCTCTTGTTTGCAGCGGGGAGCCATCTGCTGCGAAACACGCATCCCTCTGATAAAAACAGCCTCGTCTCTGAGAGGCATGACTGCATTTATTTACCCAGAGACCCTTCTCAGAGATCGCATATGACTGTGAGACAGAAATAAGAACAACTTGAGCCCCACTTACTAGCCTTAACACATAAAGACTTATGAGGGCCTGTTTGCATTTCAGAGCCACCCAGGTGCCTTTTGTGAAGCTGTAGTGTACTTGATGCTGAGTTGAAGAGGTGTCATGTTTGGAGGCACTCAAGCATGCACCGTTTTGTTGTCTGTTCAAAGCCACTTACTTCAAACACGCCGGGTTATTAAGTAGAGCTAAAGTTGCCAGGACACCTGTGGATTATTGTGAGGGTGATACGTCAAAAAGGTCTTCTGTGTGCCGCAAATAATTTCAAAGATGCTTGTGAGTTACGCTGCTCTTGCATCCGGTGTATTTTTGAAGAGGTACACAGGAAAACACGCATAGAAAAAGATTCATACACATCTTAACCCAGAAATGGAGAGCAAATGTGTAGACATCTTGATATAAATGATGTGCTCGTGTGTCTTGATGTGCGAAGCAGAGTACCTGTTGTTCTCTGGTTTGTTTGTCTGTCAGTACGTTTACATTAACACGTTAAAACAGTTAAATAAAGCTTCGATTATATAGCTCGAACCAGGCCATTTAATTGAACTATTGTCACAGCATTTCAAGCACAGGACGCCCAATTGCATTATCTGAGTATTTTAGCTCAAGTGTGAGAAATGAGCAGTACAATTTCAGAAAATATCAACATGTATTTCAAAAGTTTGGTTTCAGTCTGATTAACACAATAGTTCCCTTTTCTCTTATGTCATGTAAACATACTAAATGTTTCCCTAACAGCAGGAGCAGATAATTGAATGTGGACGGGCTGCTCTATTTTGACCATGTACCTCATTTGACCTCATGTACCTTGCTCGTACCTGCACTTTATGACTGATATTTGTTTCAAAACTTTGACACCCCCAATCAAGTTTCCCAAGCGCACACAAACTGAATGTTGCAATCTACCTGAAATGGAACTGTGGAGGAGGCTGGAAATCAAGCAGTTTAAATATAACCTACTTATCCTAAAAGACTCAACAGGTGTCCAAAGGCAAGAGGCAGAACAGGAGAGTGCACCTGACGCCTGTATCAACGTTCCCTATTGGTAAGATTTTTCTTTTTAAACATTCCAGCGAGGCAAACCGAGGCTCTGAATTTGAGATCAACCGAGCATATTTTAAAGGCATTAGAAGAGCAGTTCCTGTGTGATGTCCTATATGATGAAGTACAGGAATCTAGCCTACCAGCATACAGATCCATAAAGGTGAATCTCCAGTGTCTTTCCTGCTGTGCTTAGCGTCCATATGGAGATGAAAGCTGGAGGCTGGCGACTGGTGTCTCTACAGCACACTACGCCTGTGCTCTGGATAGCGTTAGCCGACTCTAGTCTCTCCCCAGCGGCCGGGAGATGTCAAGAGGTGAGGGCAGAAGAGAAGGGATAGCTGCCGGCCCCGGAGCCCCTCATTCACTCTCTTAACTTGCTCACATTAAAGAGTTCTCTAATCACTGCGGGGACTTGGCCAATGATGTGCTTATCAAACGGCATATTTCAAAAAGGCATCTTAAAGGGCCCGAGGGCGAAGAGGCAATAAGAGCACATTTGTATGTGGATGAAAGGGAAAAGTGTAGACAGACCTTGCATCAGAATATAGAGGAGGGGGGGGGGGGATCATTAGCATCTCCAGCAAAATATGAGAGAGAGAGAGAGAGAGAGAGAGAGAGAGAGAGAGAGAGAGAGTGAGGTGGTAGTGGGATGGGGTTGGAAGGTTGGGAAAGAGGAAAAAATTATTCTTTTCGCCATTGGTCCTTTTTTTGTCTAACACAGTTCCCAAAAAGAATAAGAGAACAAATACATTTTTGAACAAAGGCAGGGCCCTTGAAGTGGAAGCCTGTTGGGGCCGTGAGGTGGCTCCGTTGTGGGTTAAAAACAGAGCGAAGCCACCACGCAACAGCAAATCCCTCCCCAAACAGCACGGGCCCAGCGAGCAAGCTTTGATATTCAATGAAGAGCCTTGATTCAGAGCAGGAGGAGATGATGGGCTACACAATTGACTCGCCAATTGAGGCATATTGGCTGTCCGTCTTTCTAGCATTTTGGGTTATGGACTGTGACATACACCCCCTAGAAATATTGTCTCTTAACATGAGAAAGGGCTGAGAGAAGCACAAGTCTGTGGTTTTCGCATCGAGTAAAAGAATTTCCTAAAAGCAGGGTAGTATGAGAAAGTTGTGATGCAAAGGAATGCTCCTCGTTTTTTGAAGCCAGGGACCAATATAAAAACAATGACAGGAAATGGCAGGTTTCAGGATTTTAAGCCACACAAGGAGGCTTGGGATTTTGGGGGCGAAAAAGCTGGTTAGTGCTTCTGAGTGGAGAACATTGTTATTTAAACGCCAACATGATTTAAAGCAGCTCAGAAGTCAACCACAGTGCTAATATGTGTTTGTGTGATTCACAGTGGAATATCCGCGTATGGGTGTCTATTACATTTATATATTAAATTCTGTTGTGCAGATTTCATGTACAGAAAGGGACCATTACTACTTTCCTATGGTATTTTTTATTATTTTGTGCTACCTTTTGCTGTCTTATTTCGGAGTGTTTATACGCAGGAAAACACACACACACACACAGCCACGCACAAACAAACCCTGTCAGCAGATTAGAGGGTGGCGTCCAGGTAGATCTGTTTCATGGGGACACGGAGCTTTTACCAAGGGCACACTGAGCAAAACAACGGCTGCTAACACGGCAGATTTCACACAGTTACTGCACACTTCCACATCGCTACAGCAGCATGCAGAAACACAGCAGGAAACAAGTACATTAGTCAGAGACTATAGACAGTCAGTGTGTGTATACCGCACATTGAATGCCTGCACACATGTGCGCACAAGCACACACACACACACACACACACACACACACACACACACACACACACACACACACACACACACACACACACACACACACACACACACACACACACACACACACACACACACACACACAACTCATCAGACCCAATTTAGAAAGTCAATTTGGGATCAGGAGACCAATTATCTTAATTATTTTCCTTTTCCCTCCATCACTCTCTTCTACTTGTTTTCCCGTGTTCTATTTTGGCTGTGTTTGCATTTGCGAGTATTTTGGTCTGTACATTTCACAACACAAAATTACTCCAAATCTCCGAGAGAGAAAAAGGAGGGTACTCGTCTACATGGGCTAAAGAATTCAAGCTGTTTTCCTTTCATACTCAAACATGTAGCAAGAATTCCTTGCCTACGGAACAGAGGCAAATGAATAATGACCCAGCTACGAGGCTGTTATTATATTCTGCTACGAAGAAAAGGGAAAAAAAGACAAAGCAGTTCAAGCTTCAGGGCCAGTCTGCTCAGTCTAACCTACAGCACACGGATATTGCCCAATTGTGTGTTACATCTCATTCACTACGAGGTGACAGCATTTCACCGAACACATTTGCGGAAAAGATGGTAATTATCATATGATGGATTTCACCTGCAGCCTGAGAAAATAACCCTGAGCCTGTCAAGGCACAGGCAGTTTTAAAATATCCCTCTCAAAAAAAAAAAAAAAAAATCTCTAACAGCATAAGGAAGAGGGGGAAAAAAAGCTTTTCTTTTTCTCAAGTTCCAATTGCTGGAAGTCCTTGCTCTTAACAGTAAGGGCCAGCGTGTATCATGAAATCTCAAATGAAATGGAAATTTAGAAAAGCTTCATATCTTCAAGAGCATGTTGGATCTAGATAAGAATTCCTCATCTGCAGTGTTTATAGGCATGGGAGTCATGCGTTAGTGTTATAATTAATACAGGGTTCAATGGGAGAACAGCGATTCAAACGGAGAGTTTACATAAGATTACTCTGTGTAGAATCTCCATCAATTTAAAGGCGGTTCTTTGTGATGTGAAGTTATGGTATTTAATCCACTAATAATCGGCCTACGATTAACATTTAGAATTAATATATGCTGAAATATGTAATGCTCATGTGGGAGGGATGCACATGATGAAATGAAGGGTTGGATTAAATGTAAGGTCTCCGTATGAAATGGTTTAAGGTACCAATGGAGGTATTTAAAAAAGCACAAAAGTCCAACAATAAATAATGAAAAACAAATATCCATATATATATATTCATATTTTTATTTATATTTCATTTCTGGGAGGATATCTTGTACACCAAATATCCCATTGGCAGTTAAGCGCATTCAATGTGTTTAGAAGCCAGAAACAGTCACTTGTTTAAACAAACACAAATACAAAATAAAGATAAACCACAAAATAATGAACTGCATGTATATAACATACAAAAGAATCCCGATGCCTACTCAGTAGGTAACTTCAACATTCCAGCTCTTGAAGATGTGGATATTTACACTTTTAAGTATTACAAAAATATACTTTATAGTTCTTCTCCTTTTTTTGCTTACATTCTAATGAAATGAAGCGGTGCCCTCATATAGCTCGTCCCTTTTTCCTCTCCCTCTGAGTATGACTTACATTCTGTAACAAAAATATTCCCTCAACCCTTTAAGGCGAGCTGCAGTGCATCCTCTCTCGCGCGCAGCCGAGTCACAACATCAGCAAGGCTTCACAAAAGGCACCAAATAACGGGAGTGTTTGTCAATTTTTTTTTTTTTAAACCTTTTCTTTTTTCCATATAACCGAGCGATATGTCACATGTGAGAAAGAGATAGTACCGGTGGATGATATTTACAAACAGAAACTAACATCACTCTTACTCATGCGTTGAATACTTAAGTGCTTCTTTTTTCAAACAATGTCAAAAAAACGTATCACAGCATCATCACTACATAATAGAGAAAGTATGTAGAAAATATGGCCCTGCTCACTTCAAATAATACAATGCAAAATATGCAAATCATTTTTCACATCAATGGTACCAAAGAATGATAAAAACGAAACATGGCACATGTACAATATACATATATGGTAGCGTATGTATATCATTCAGTGTCTCTTGTACTGGATGAGTGCCGGCAAGGGCGAGCGTGCCGAAGCAACACGGCAACTGCTGGCAAACTGTTTGTCTCTCGGTTTGTTTGTACCTAACAGCAGAGACCCGTGAGTGCCTGTTTTTTACTCTCTTTCTTCTGAGTCCCTTATGCATTTGAAGTGCCGCATTTGTTTAAAAGAGAACGACAAAAAAAAATCCCTTTTTCATCTGCTATTGTCTTTGCCCAGTTCCTTGACATGTGTCTTTTTTCCTCTCTTTCAGGTAAATCTCAAGATTCACCTAGGAGCAGACAGAAAAGTGCTTTTTCGAGGGGGGGGGGGGGGGGGGGGGGAGCGAGAGATACAAAAGTCTTTTGATGCTGATTTCTTTCCCCCCTCAAAGAACCTTACTGGAGAAGAAGAAGAGGCTGCGTAGACACTTTGCCAAAAAAAAGTTTCTCTCTCTCTTTTGCTCTTTTCTTTTAGCAGATCTCGATTGTCCTTGGGGAGAGGGTGGTCTGCATGTCTGATAGCGGGGTGGGGATGGGCGAGCTGTAGAGATTGGAGTGGAAGGGGGAGGAGGAAGCCACCTGGGACTGGAAGCTGCTGGACATGGACATGGACATGGACACTGACGGGTAGGTGGTGGCTATGGACGGAGATGGGTAGGACGTGTGGACGGGAGAGGAGTAGCAGGAGGTGACTGGAGAGGGGTAGGAAGACACAGGAGAGGGGTAGGAGGTGATGGGTGAGGGGTAGCTAGAGGCAGGTGATGCCGCTGATACCGGCACTGTGTTAACTGCCACCGCCCCTGTCTTCTCTGCCTTCTTGTCCTTCTGCCTCAGGTGGATCTTTGTGTGCCTCTTCCTCTCGTCGCTGCGGGCAAACTTGCGTCCGCAGATCTCGCAGGCGAAGGGCTTCTCGCCGGTGTGCGTGCGGATGTGTGTCGTCAGGTGGTCGCTGCGGCTGAAATTGCGCATGCAGATGCGACACTGGAATGGCTTCTGGCCTGTGTGGATGCGGATGTGACGTGTCAGCTCGTCGGAGCGCGAGAAGCGGCGGTCGCAGGTCTCCACGGGGCAGGCGTAGGGCCTCTCATGGGGGGGCGTCTTGCTGGGCCGCGTGGGGTACTTGCGCATGCGGCTGGGCTTGATCAGCTGTGACTGGTAGATGCTCTTTAAGTCCTGGGAGCCCGTCTGTGTGGCGAAGGCCTTGATGGTGGACAGAGGGGTGAGGGAGGGCTGGCTGGACTGACTCTGGAAGGGCTTCTGATCTGGGGGCACCAGGCTGATCTCCCCTTGCTGCTGGGGGAAGAGGTAGTCGGGGATCATGGGCACGGGGAAGCTGGCGCCGCAGGTCTTGCCATTGTTAGGGTAGGCTGGGGGAGGGTACTGCTGTGAACTGGCGAACACCTGGCCCTGGTCGGGGAAGATGTCAGAGTTTGGGCTGGAGTAGGTGGGGGCGGCAGAGTAGATGGGGTTGTTCTCACTGTGGTGGATGGAGGAGCTGAGGCTGGACGCAGAGGAGGAGGTAGAAGAGGAGGAGGTGGAGATGGACAGTGAGGAAGAGGTGGTCTGTGAGGAGGAGGAAGAGCTGGGGGCGATGTTGCCCATCAGGCCGGTGAACAGGCCCAGGATTGGCTCAGCCCACAGGCTGTTGCTGCAGGCGCTGGCCGGCTCCAGGGTGAAGCGGCCAGTGTAGGAGATGGGGGGCAGCCTCTGGGTGGGGTAGGTCTGCTCCGACTTCTCACAGTTGAAGGGCATGTCTGCTAACGTATCTGCAAGGGAACACAGAAAGGGGGGGAGACATTAATCAAACTGTCAATAGGGGAATCCTGCCAGGAGCGCTGGACAGTGTGTCACCCTTCTACATCAGTCAGGTGCCCACGCAGAGAAGAGAACCCCCCTAACCAAACTCTTACTCCCCCTCCATTCGAAACTGTCTCTCCCACACCTCAACAAGAGCTGCTGTGCAAGCCTTCTATACTTGCATTTTCGCCTGCTTACGCTCTCTCTCTGTCTGTCTTTCATTCTTTCTGTCTTCCTGTCTTGCGCGCACACACACATACACACAGAGACACACACACACACACACACCCAATGCGCACATTCTTGAAGTCCATCACAGAGCCCCGAGGCGATTGATTACCCAAACTGCTGTTCAGCTGGTTTAAGGAATGCAATTTGAGTTGAGCCGTAGGAGTGTCTGGAGGCATGTGGTGACGGAGTAGTGTTTGAGTCGACAGTCAGATTTAGAGCTATCAATAAATTCTTATTAAGTCGGATGTTTTCCTCGCTGCTCCATTTGGAGAATTTTATTGTATTGATATTTTGTGTTTGGCTGACTTGAATTCTATTTAAGTATCTCACCACAAGCAAATAAATTGAAATAAAAAAATCCTAACATGTCAGCTTTAGTTAAGTGATCAGTTAATAATTTAAATGTATAATGAACAGAAAACATGAATAGAAATTTTAATTATGCAGCATTTCTTTTACTATTTTTCTTGGTTTAGAGTAAGTCAGCAGATTTACTTGCAGCACAGATAACCAGAGGCAAAAAAAGGGGGAAAAAAAGAGTCAAATCTCCAGCTCTTACCTCCAGTGAGGTGGTCGTACTGATCTCCTGGCTCCCCGGAGCCAAAGCCTGCACCTTCGGGCGCGGAGGCGGTGAGGAAGGGGGTCCCTGTGGAGCTGAGCATCATCACCTCCTCCAGCTTTGGGTAGTTATCCATGGGCGAGTGAGGGAAGCTCAGGGGCTCGGAGATCTGCAGGGCTGGGAGGATCATCTCGGTCTTGGCTGCAGCCATCCTTCTGCTGATGGTGCTGGAGCGATGTGCCTCGCAGGTGGAGCAGGAGAATTCACTTAGACCCAGCTTCAGGGAGCGCTGGCTGGCTGCACACTTCTGCTGATGCCGAAGGAAGATGCTGGTTGCTGCCTTGCTCCGTGACTCTCCTGTTGTCCTCTTGTTTTGTCTCTCAGAGATGAGTAAAGATCCACTTGTTTTGTTTTTTTAGAAAAAATCAAAAGTGTCCTTAATACTCATTCCCTAACATTCATCAAAATTAATCAACAGATTAATCCTGAATTTTTTGTTTTTAAATCTATGTATTAAAATGACATCCAATCAGGTGTTGACCTTCTTGGAAAGATGTTGTTTTGAATTGACTTTTTCACTTTTGTTGTGATATTTCTCTGTAAGGGAGTTTGCTATGTGTTTGTCTATCTATCGCTGCTCTAACAGTTGCTCGTGTGAGCTCTCAGGGCTGTCTCTGAGCTGAGAGGTTTCCCCGCTCCTCTTATACCCTCTTGCCGTGACGTAGATGTCCATATTTGGAGTGGAGGAAGCCCATATTTAGGCACTGCAGTGGAGGACACATGACGCCGGCCTGAGGGAAAAGCGAGAAAGGAGCGACTTTACATTAAGCTCTCGCAGTAAATTGCAAAGGCAACGCGGTTCTTCCTCTGTCCTGAATCAATGTATCTTCATAGCAGAGCAACTCTGCGAGACAGAGGTATAATTCTTGCACTCTCCCGGTCGCCCCATAGATTTGATTTGGATTTCCCATCTGTGCAGCAGGCTGCGCTGCTGCCGGAAAGCCCTGCTCCGCCGTGCCTTATAAGGTCGTGACTACATAAGGACCTAATCCGGTGGGTTTCCATTTCCCCGTCCTTATTTGGAACTTCCTGAGGCAGCGCTGATCGCTGCTTGGCAGTGAATGAGAGGCTGGAGTGCAAATCATGTCCTGCGCTCACAATAACTAATGGCAGCAGCAGAAGCCTGCTTCTCTGTGTGAAAGCACGGCTTCAGCTGGACTGCCAGACTTAATATGAAAGACTGTGTGTGTAACAGCCTAAATGTTTAACAAGTGTTTTTGTTCATGTTTGGACTTTAAATAACTGTGTGCGGAGTGCGCAAAATAAGAAAGAAAATATGCACGCTTTCACCACAAGCGCAACACTTTATTTATTTATGAGATACACATAATTTCCAACCAAAACAAGCAAAAATAAGAACTTACTAGAGTTAAGTGGCGTAATGCTTTCTTTTTTATTCGGGAACATAATTTACATAGTTGTCTTTGGAAGCATTGCCCTGCATTTATGTAGGCGCGCACAGGCTTATTGATTATGAATAATTATCCGAGCGTATTTGTTACGATACGAGCTGTTAGAATAAAAGACTGCAAACTCTGCTGGCCTGTAGCAAACTTCCTCTAAATTAACTTTCCTTCTCTCTCTATCTCTCTCTCTCGGCCGTGTCATTGATTAATGAGAACAGATCGCCGCGGATGCTGCTGACGAGGTGCGGGGCGATCCGTCTAATTGAGGGGTGTCCCCGGCTCAATATTCGGGGGGATCTCTGTGCCACTCAGCGGCCTAATGGGCCGCATTAACAACGCTGCGCGCAGCTGCCAGCACGCCTGCGGGATACCGATGCTCTCCCACCTCTCTCCCCAATCCGGGCCGCTCCGGCTTCGGCTGGCGCGCCAGCACTGCTCGGTGGATGCTGACGGGAAATCAATGTGTTTCCTTTGCTGCTGACTGGATCTATATAAGAGCAACCTCATTGGGAAACATTTGTGGGCAGGAGGAGGACACTGAGGTGGCCAGAGAGAAGGAGAGAGAGATAGAGCAAAACAGATAGATAGATGGTGCTGATGCGTTGGAGAGGGCCACACAGGTGAGACTGTTCTTTAAATATCATTGGATTTAGACTCAAAGTACTGTTTGCATAGCTCTTAAACAATGTTCAACTACCTTTCATTTACAGATGTTGTCGCAAAGATAGATAGATAGATAGATAGATAGATAGATAGATAGATAGATAGATAGATAGATAGATAGATAGATAGATAGATAGATAGATAGATAGATAGATAGATAGATAGATAGATAGATAGATAGATAGATAGATAGATAGATAGATAGATAGATAGATAGATAGATAGATAGATAGATAGATAGATAGATAGATAGATAGATAGATAGATAGATAGATAGAAAAACACAACACATAATTCAGGTACACACTGGATTGTATTATCTCCAAGGCGGTTCCCATTCAGCCTCTGGCAAATCTCTCTTGTTTACCCCCATTAGACTGATAGCAGAATTCTGTCATATATTATGGATGATCTGGAGCAGAGGCTCTTTCACAATATCCAAATAAGCCTGAAGTATAGAGGGCGCAGCTGGAGAATGTGTTGTGTTGTTTATTCATACACATAGTATAAATGATCAAATCTCATCTCGTTTGAAGTTAGCCTATACAAGGCTCTTGTGGTATTTTTAGGACGGAAATGGTGCTTCCAGCACCTGCACACTCACCCCCTTAAACCATGGCTTTTTCACATTTCGTTTTCAGCTGATGCCACTCACTTGCAGTAGTTTGAGGTAAAAAGAGAGAGAGAGAGAGAGAGAGAGAGAGAGAGAGAGAGAGAGAGAGAGAGAGAGAGAGAGAGAGAGAGAGAGAGAGAAAAAAAAAAGACCAGAAGCTGGACATGATGATGTTGAGTTACACAATGTGACAGCGTGGAGAGCTGTGGATACCAAATCTAAACTCCTGCCTGCATCCTCTGCTGTTGTCATGCATCAGTTACTAGGGTCGATAAATGTGTGGCAAAGGCAAAGAAGAAAGAGCAGAGCGAGCATGATGAGAGAACTCATCATCTGATGACAATGTAATAAAATCAGGTTAGGGAAAACTGTCAGAAAAGTAATAAAGTAATAAAGATGATAAACAGCTCACGGTGGCTGTTTGGGCCTCCCTTCACTCTTGATGCAGGGAGGGGGTGGAAGCCAGATGCTGTATAAGGGCAGGGGAAGGAGAATTAGTCTGTGTCTGTTTGTGTGTGTGCGGATGTGGATGGAGATGCACATGATGTGTGCACTGTTGCATATGTGTGTGTGTGTCTGTGTGTGTGTGTGTGTGTGCGTGCGTGTGTGCGTGCGTGCGTGTGTGTGTGTGTGTGTGCATGTGTGTTTGGGTCAGCCGGTTCATTCTCCTCCTCGGCGTGTTCTCCATTGCTGCCCACACAAACCAGCCAGAGGAGTCCTCGCCTGGTGAAGCTACGATGCTGGGCGAGTGGGTGAGGAAGGAAGGCTCTCCCGTTACCTACACACATGCCACCACCACGCCCTTGTAAACACACACACACACACACACACACACACACACACGTTTGTACGCCTATACTTGTGAGGACACACAGCCCCTTACCCTAACCATTAAAAGGAATTTAATAACACCAACCCTTACACTCACCCTAACATAAACCTTATGGTAATATAAACCTTTAACCCTATAGTCATAACCCTCAAATAGCCTTTAAAGACCTGTCCCAAAGTGAGAACCGGCCAAAATGTCACTTTCCAAAAAATGCACTACAATGGTTAAACTCTAAAACTAGTCCTCACAAAGATGCCTGCACAAACAATCACACACACACCCACACACACACACCCTGTGCAAGTGCGGGGTTGGTATTTAATCATGCCCATATCTGCCACGCAGAAAAGACGAGGAAGTAGATAGAAAGAAAGGGTAGAAAAGGGAGAGAGAGAGCGAAGGAATAGAGTTGTATGTGGGCAGGCCGAGAAAAGAAAAGAGATGGAGAAAGTGGGAAGGAAGGGTGACGATGATAGAAAAAATATAGAAAAACAGAGAGACAGAGCAAGAGAAAGAGAGAAAATCCTCAAACCCACATACTGTACGTGGAAACAAATACCAAGCTTTGTGCTGGCATTTGTCAGCAGCCAATGCCAAGCAGTCAATCAAAAATAGACAGGACAGAATGACAGGAGAGACACTCCCGCTCCTCCGTCACAACTCCTCACCTATCAGGGCCGCCCACACCGACCAGTGGTGCAATCCCTTTTCCCATTAGCATACAGGTGTGTTCAGCCTCTTTGTTTGTGTGTGTGTGTGTGTGTGTGTGTGTGTGTGTGCGTGTGTGTGGGTGCCCCTATGCTGGGCCAACCAAGAAAACAGTGGGCGGATGATGAGATTTACCAAAGCCTGCACGTTACATAATACAGTAGAGCGGGGAGGTGTGAAGTGGAGGCATGATGAAATGATAGAAAAAAATTGAGAGAGGACCAGGCTATTTTGGAGCACAGGCTGCAACCATCACAGTTTTATTTTTCGCCAAGTGGGCTGGAGTGAGCATGATGGACTTAGAAGATGATGACAAATGAAATGTTGGCATTGATGCGGCCGGGGCCTGTAGTTACAACACACGGTGAGAGTTGATAATTAAATGGGAGAAGCGCGGAGGCCTGATGGTGTCGGGCAGAGTGACAGGCTGAATATTAGCCCCACAGTCATGGAGTGATGGGAGAGAGGAGCTGAGAACATGATAGGAGCGTATTTGATAAATGTCATTTTTTTATTCTCCCTTTTTTTAAGTGTGCGGCATTGGCCTGACCTTTTTGTCACAGAGCCCAGATACGCCCTGGGAAAAAGACAAAGTGGCACGAGAGGGATGAAATCTGTCGGAAGCGTTGAGAGAGGAAAAAAAAAAGGGGGTCGCGGAAAAAATCTCTCCGGACTAATTGACATTTGAAAAGACAAAACTGAATCTAATGGGAATCTGGAAACCATTGTCAATAAAGACATCCAAGCACTGTCGACCTGTCTGTGTGCCTGTTCAAATCATTGACACTCACACCACTCACTATCTTAAGAGAAACCTAACACCGCCCCTTTCACTTTACAATGCATCAGAGTACAGCCGCGCCACCTGTTGCTGCGCTCAACCAGTCAGACACTCTTTGGGCTGCGTTCAAAAGCAGTCCAGGAATGCGGCCGTGGAATGTGTCAGCGGCCGGCGTATGATTATGCAGCGGTTAAGATCACATGTATTCTACTACTGTGGGAGCTGCTGACCCACTAAAGCTTCTAGGCCCCGGTGACAGCGTTTTGAAAAACAAGCTGCTTGCACTACAGTCGTCTTTACAACCCCAGGCGGTGGGCTATCACACAGAAACAAGGGCCCGGCATCGAATGGCCCTCTCTATCGGCTTATCTGCTCCTGTTTTTGCCTCCCTAAGGTGGAGGGTGACAGCCAGACAATTACCAAACATGTCCCCCAGGATGTGTGACTCACACACAGAGCCCCGCGATCTGTTTGTTTGATGCTCTTGACAAAAGATCTGAGCCCTTGACCTTTCCCCTGTCAATGATGAGTCACCGGCAGTGCTCACACAGACGGGGCTTCCCCATTCCTGCACCAAGCAGCGGTCACAGCAGCACAGCAATGGGTAACATTCAAAGGGTTTGCCACAAAACAAAGGTTCTGTGTTTGTCTGAGCTGTGTTTATCATAATGAGTTGGTGGCAAGACCCCAGCCATGTTGACAGAACCGATGTACAATAGGCCTGCTCTGTGTATGGCATCCTAAGTGTCACAGTAATGTATACCTTTGGATTCATTGTCTGAGGCTTGGGAGGATAATTCATTAGTTTAGCAGATACAATGAAAGATAAATGTCTAGTGTGACCCCACTGTCTGCATAATCAAAAGTTATGTTTAAAAATGCTATTGAATTTTACCAGCTTCTATAAGTGAAAGCACGGGCTGTTCTGCCATTATAGATTGTGAGGTGAAATTTGGCTCATCTTGCAGTCTGTGTTCTAACTGTGCCTGAGATCGAGCTTAGATAATAAAGCCTTTTTTTCTAAGGGAAGCATCTATCAAATACATCCCCTGGTTTGGCTAGGATGGAAAGTAACTAAGTACATGTACTAAAGTACTTGAGTAAGACTTTGAGATACTTGTACTTGAGTATTTTTATTTGATGCCAGTTTATACCTTAACTCAACTCTATTTCAGAGAGAAGTATTGTACTCTACTATCTTACTGCTGTACTTGCTAGTTACTTTTCAGGTGGAGTTTTTACATTAAAAACATATGATGATGATTTTTGTTATAGAACTTTATTTTTTTCTTTTTTGCAACCCCTTTAATATATAATATAGTAATACATCAGTTAAAGAGGCCTATTGTAAGCAGAATGAGTACTTTTACTATCGTGCTTCAAGAGGTTTTTTTTTAGTCCCTCTTCCAGCAATAAATCAGGCACAGAGCAGACCCCCATTCATTTTAAGTTTACTTTAGCGCTCAGGAAAAAGCCTCTCATTGGCTGATGGACTGAGCTGGCATAGAAGCGAGCGCTCTTCACACTGCTGACGTCTTCATATGGACACACACTAGAGACAGACAGGAAGGAGCGAGGGAGGCAGAAAGATGTGGCCTCAGCGTCCAGACTGAGCAGCCAAATGGTTTGTTGTCTTTAGCCAACACGTTTGGGGTGTGACTCACGTGCATTGGTACTTGGAGCAGACAGAAAAAAATCCAGACATCCCAGACCTGTTTTCATTCTACTAGACTTTTTCTTTTTTTTTTTTGTCAAGAATTTAAACTTTGCTTTAGTCCACAGTCAAAATGGAGCTCGGCCAGTCCACATCTGTTTATGTGGATGAGCGGCTTTGTGCAGAATGAGTTTATTTTTGCGTCACACAGTCACGCCATCACCCCCTTGCTCACTCCTTGGACCTTGACATTTATTGAGAGAATGGAGAGATAGTTTGGTTTGATTATTTTTCCTCTCTGGACCGAAAGGGTATAAACACAAAGCCATGAGCTACTGAACATTTGGTAAACTAAAGCTGAAATCACGCTCTCTCAATGGATCATCTAAACCTGGTGTTATACTAACAGACAAGGCGTATACATACGGATACACACACACACACACACACACACACACACACACACACACGCACGTACAAACCTTTAAGTTGTTCTCCAGAGTTTATTTGAGTTTTGAGTCACATCAAAAGCTGCCAAGACTAATAGTCTCCTTGGGTCCAGTGGCCAAAGCTGTTCCCCTATAACTTTCTGTGAAGTGAAAATGACAGTCAAGAGAGAGACGGCACGTCTGTTCAGGTGAGAGTTATTTGTTCTATAGTGTCGAAAGCTGAGCCGAAGTGAAGGAGTAGAGACATAAACGGGTACGGAGAGATACACAGGCAACGGGGAAGTGATAGAAAAGTAAAGAGGCAGAAAAAGCAGTGGAGACAGAGAGTGGAAGAGAAAGCGACTGTCGCTCGGGTTGTTGACAGGTGGGCCTCGGGGCAGGTACGACAGGTTGATTCAGGTAAGCCCCTCTTCCTCCCCAACCCCCTACCCACCCCAAACCCTCCCCTCTCCCCCAGCTGGAGTATGCTGATGTGGGATAGCCTACAGGGCTGAGGAGACAGGTCTCCATCAGAAAAGCCCCGCAAACCCCTTTACAATCATACGACAATCATTTAACTCCGAGTGCCATCCGTCAACAGGCATGACGGCTGACGAGACACACTGACAGGACGACAAACAACAGTAACTGCAGCACTAGTTGCTGTACGCCGCTTCAAAAGGAGAAGAAAAAAACAGAAGGAGGGAGGAATGAATAAATGAATAACTGTCAGAAGCGTTTGGCTTACGGGACAATGGGTTTTTCAGGAGTTGAGGGCTCGGGGGCCAAATGTCACTTTTGGTCACTTGGACTGAACATTCACAAGCAGATTTTGGAGAAGTTAAACTCTACATCTGCTTGATTCTGTAGAGTCTACAGTATCCAGAAGCATCTTAAAGGTGGAGTCAGCGATTCTAGAGAACGCTTGTTGTCAAATTCCTGGAATATCTCTTTACTATGGGTGCACTGGAAATTGTTTTGCTGTTTACGGTATGTACTACATCCTAGGGTCTGTAAACTGATATTTTAAAAAAACGGGCCCACTAAAGCTAGCAACATTCCTTTCTACAGAGCCTAGGCTGTGTATTAACACTGGATTATTTTCAGAGCACACACAGTACGTACACGTAGCCGATCGTGAGGATAAATTCACTTTTGACAAAAAGTTATTTTGACAAAAGAAATTCTCCAGAATCACTGACTTCACCTTTAAGCGCTAAGTAATTACAAGTAATCTAATTTGCTCTAATGCTATTAATTAAGACAATCTATTACAAATGACCGGGGTTCTTTCTCCGTCTTCAGGCGAGGACTCAGAAAGGACTGGGTGTGCAGGTTAATGGTGCGACTGGATTAAGGAGACTAGATTCATACATAATGCAGGCATTTACCTTAATGGGAGAAACGTGACTGGGGACCGCTGTTTACATTAGAGGAGGGTGAGAGTTCAGCCGAGCCGAGGGAATGTTTCTCTGCCCACGCTGGCGGCAGACAGCGTAATGAATTTCTATAAAGCGCACTGCAAATAAAAGTAAAGACACACAAAGGAGATTGCATGTTGATGGTTGTCGGCCGATGCTGACGAGCAGAAATGGGTGAGGAGTGGACGGTGTTGAGACTTGCAGTAGTATACAGTTTGCAGAAGACATCCAGTAGCCTCGGCCTGCTCCAAATAACAAAAAAACAGATCGCTCTTTTCTCCCTTTCAGTGTCACTATTGCGGAAGAATAATCTCAATTAAATCCAGGGTTTAGACACATGTTTGTGGTGAGTGATTGAGTGAGTGATCAGGGAGTAGAATGCTTTTACATCACCTTTATCACCCACCTGTCAACCAAAATAGAAACACAGGTTGCTGTGAGGACACACGCCAACGTTCCATTATTTTTGTTGGCCTTGCTCTTCAAACACAGCGTGCACGTGGCGCATTGAACGCAAACACCCACTGACATACGCACACGATAATGTCCGAGGGCCCACTGCACTGCATGTATCCACAAGTGTGCTGACAGCACACACCCAGCGTATAGACCTGACGTTCTCCTGCCCACAATACACCACACAATTAAAATAAATCTCCTACGAGGGCCACATGGTGCTGCTTTCTTCTAACAGCCAAACAGGGGAACAACTCCATAGCAACACTAGAGAAATGTTTACCTACGAGGATATTTGGAAATGCACTGTTGGAAACATAAACAGGCTCAGTGTCATAATCTAGTTAGAACATGATTTCAATCTGCATTGATTTAAAGAGTCAAAAAAAGAGAATAACGTGAGTTGGAAAAGCCATGAACTTCCATTTTTCTCGCAGTGGGAATGTGACAGTGTGTGTTCTCATTACGAGCACACAGACAGCCCCTCCATGGGTCCCACTCTCTCTCTCCTCCCCATCTATCTCTGCATTCCCAGACAGCTTTAGCAGTTCAAACCCTCGCACTGCGGCATTGTCACACACCACACTGGTTGCCATGGAGAAATAGTCCTCCTGGTCTCCAAGGTACCCGAGTCTATTGTCTTTGGCTTCTTTATTTAGATGAAAACATGATTTGTTGGAAGGGATCTTCTTGTTTTTCCGCTGCTCCTCTTTGCTGCCTTCCCTTTCTTCTCCTCCTTCCTGCACACGAGCATCAATGCGACGTCGCGCGATGTTGTATTGTTTCATTCTTCTCCTTTCCAGGAGTAGTTTGACTGTGCGCGCGTGTGTGCGTCAAGCTCTCCTGATGTTTTGTAGCAATTAATTTCAGTGTGTCTGCATGTCAGCGCCCCAGGAGGGGGGCTGTATAAAAGTTTTCCCCATTGCCACAGCTCTCGCCAGGGCTTATAATTGCCTTCTATTACCAGGGCTGGGTGTCACAGGCTGTCTGTCACCAGGAGCCTCTAAACTAGCGACACATGATGAGGAAAAGGAGTTGGAGTTTTCCTACTGCAGCTCTTTTTTGGCAGAAGAGATAATACAGGATTTATATGTTTATATATAGATATATAAAGTATTGTATTATCCTCCGGCTAGGTGGCCTTGCTATGCAGAAATGTCTCCCTCAGTGATTTTTGCACCTGAATTGTTGAAGAATTTGATTTGGAGACACCTGTATGAGAGCGGTGTACTCACAAACAACATGTTTTAATGGGAGCCACATACTGTACCAAACAACAGAGAAAAAAGTGTTCATTGCTTGTGATGTGGCTTTGAAAAGCAGCTGTGCGGGCTTACAAACGCTCACAATCAGCCCGCTCCGACCTTTGACCCCGTTTATTTGCATGTTTCCAGCTCCGCTCACAGCTGTCAGCAAGCTGCTACTTCTGTAGTCGCTGGCAGCGTGCCGGCTCAGAAAGCAAACAGGAAGTGACATCACATCCGTTGCTCCGTGATATCAGCAGGGCTGAGTCGGAGAAAAACGATAGAGTGAAAGGAAGAACAGAAAGCCAGAGTGAGAGAAAGAGAGAAGCGCGCGGCCGACGGGTGGAAAGAGGAAGCTGTCTGTGTTTCGTTCTCATTCAGTGGCTGTGGCGCAGACATCCCAGACTCTGTGGTCGTGTTTAAGGCCAGCCAGACAAATAAACGGCTCCAATTTAAGTCACTTATCTACTTAATCAGAGGGGCAATAAACATGCAGTCCTCATCTCCTGCTTTACCCTCAGATGACTGTCTTAAAAGTTGTTTTTGGACACTTTATAAACACACACACATACACAAAATATTTTTTTGGGGCTAGACTTTAATGACATCTGCAGTCACAAGACATTTGCTCAGATACTTTTTATATATACACCAGTGTTCTTTGCACTGTGGGTAACTTTTAAAATCTCTCAGCTGTGCTTCATGTTAATTTTAGTCATAATAACAAACATTTTTGCTTTCACTTTACTTTTAAAACACTGAGAAGTACCGTACATACCGTGTATGTGTGTGATAACCTATCCGCAGTAAAGTCCTTTCATGTACTGTATGTAAGCATAAAATGGATACAGTGACACTTTTTTCAGCGTGCTAGCAAGGTGATGCAAAAGTGGAAGGAGAGGCCTTGGAAACTATGACGCTGTGCTTTGTCAGTGCTGGGTGCAAGGCAGGGTGAGTTACAGTTGTGAGCGTTTGTGGCTAGAAGCGTGTGGTAGCTTGTTCCTCTGGCTCGTAGGGCCAAACACTGAATGGAGTGGGTGCAGGTAAACATGCTAAAACAGGCCCTCGCGGTCATTTAGACGCTTTGTTGACATCTATCACGTACTGTACACCCACGTGTTCTCAACATCTGTCATCATTCCTTCAACGGCTTGTCAGTGTCTGGGATCTGGCGGTTAGAAGATTTGTGTTGTTCGATTTGGGCATTGCAGAGTGAAAAATATGCAACAAAATTACTAAATATGTTCATAATTGTTAGTGGTGTCATTTAAAAGAGTACTTGAAAACCATACTTGAGTAAGATTAGAGAAATCTTACTAGAAACATTACTGTGTTACATGTTACAAGTCATTACAATACCACTCGAGTAAAGGTACAAAAGTATCTGATTTTAAAAGTATGTGAGTATCAAGAGTATTTAGCTTGTATGGAATGTACATATAATGCTCAAAGATGCACTAAGTCGAACTTTAGCAGTGGAGCAAGCCCTGCCTTTCTCTTTTTGGCATATTTGCATTAGAAATGAATGACTATGATCATCTTTTGAGCTTTCTAACTTAAGTCATCAGATAAATGTATTGAAGTAAAAAGTAGAATATTTCCTACTGAAATGTCGTGTAGAAGAAGTCTAAAGTAAGCTAGCAGGAAAAGAAAAGATTCAAGTAAGGTATAAGTGCCTCAAACCTTTACTTAAGTACAGTACTTGAGTAAGGGCCAGTTTCACAGACATGGCTTAAGCCTAGTCCTCGACTAAATTGTACTTTCAATGGACAATCTCTGTTCAAAATTCCATTCAGTCCAGGACTTGGCTTAATCCATGTCTGTGAAACTGGCCTTAAATGTATTATGTTTAATTACACCTTTGATAGATGCCTGTTAAATACTTTTGAATGATCTGAAAGAAGAAATGAAGCAACTCGCGTCTCTCATCTCTGTATGTGACCTATGTTAGTTACTGTAAATATCTTTGGATGTTTTTCTATGGAAATTGTCTGCCTACCTTGGCGATCCTCCCGGGAGATACACACTTTGAACTTAAGTGTTGCATCAATCGTTACCCAACACTTGTTGCTACAGTACGTCGATGACGATAGCGTTGATGATGTTATTCTGACTGGGCCCGGCCAGCGCCACAAATAGACACAAATTGTTTTTGAATAGCAGTCTTCATTTCTCATACTCCGAATGGGGGAACTTGAGAAAAATGAGTCAGAGCAGCAGCAGATGTGTTGAAACGCTGAGAAAGCAGACGCTCACTCTAGATCAATTCCACATACTGCTTTAACTAATGGGGGGAGATTGAGCCCTATGTAGGGGTTAATGGAAAGACAGGCCCGACACAGTGTTCAGAGGAAGGGTGGTGTTTGAAACCGTCAAAAGGGAGACGGCCCGCTGTGAACAGGACAAATAAACAAGCAGAGCAGTTGTACTGTATGGGGATGTTGGGAATAGAACAAGAAATGTTGACACACACACACACACATATATATAAACACACACACACACATACACATATCACTCCGCAGTTAAAAAGCCAGCGGGGAGAAGGGGAAGCGGGTGGGTTGAGAGGGGGAGAAGGAGGGGAGGACTGTGGGAGAGAGGGAAGGGAGAGGAGGTCTGGAGCGGGTCCAGGGGAACTCCAGACTGCTCTTACCCAACATGCTCTCTCTCAACAGGGGCTGGGAGACTGACTGCTGCTGCTGCTGCTGGACACAGACAAGACCCACAGAACACACACACACACACACACACACACACACACACACACACACACACACATGTACACCCCCCATTGACAGACACACACACACACCACACACTGCCGTGGCTTTGTCGCCATAGTAACACACTGACCCTGGCCTTAAAGTTGCACTAACCCGAAGCCTGATCTCCTGCCAAGCTCTGAGTAGTCGGGTTGGACCAAATCTGCCTATTTATAGAAGGGCCCCTTTGGCTCATTTTACTACTGGTGACAATAAAAGCTAATCTGCTTTCTTCAGAGCCCCCCCCCCCCCCCCCCCTCCCCGCCACCACCACATCTACCTTACATCAGCCGATCTACACCCCCCACATCAGCCAAAGACAGAGGAATGCTACGGGTTAGGGATGGAGAGAAAAGAGAAACTAAAAGAGTAAAGCATTGTTGCCTTTGATTTGGTGTTTTTATCTTTGTATTATATACATATATAGCTACTGTAAAACGACAGATAGATAGAGAGATAGATAGATAGATAGATAGATAGATAGATAGATAGATAGATAGATAGATAGATAGATAGATAGATAGATAGATAGATAGATAGATAGATAGATAGATAGATAGATAGATAGATAGATAGATAGATAGATAGATAGATAGATAGATAGATAGATAGATAGATAGATAGATAGATAGATAGATTTTATAGAATGGGTTTGAATATGTCGCTTGGTAAACTAAGAAGTGTTGATGAAAAGCTCAAACAAGCAGAGTGTAACATGTATATGTGATAATATGAGACAGTGTGGAGTAACATGATTTTACTTATCTTGAAAAAAAGGTGTTAAAACAATCAGATACTCAGATTTGTACTTATCAGCATAATGTGATGTGGGTAAATATTTGTAGCAATTGTTCATGTCTGGGTGTGTGTGTGTGTGTGTGTGTGTGTGTGTGTGTGTGTGTGTGTGTGTCTGTGTGTGTGTGTGTGTGTGTGTGTCTGTGTGTGTGTGTGTGTGTATGTGCTTATATGTGTGTGCAACAGTGTGCGTGTGTGTGTGCTGAACTAACACCCACATGGACACAGACCAAATTTTTGCCGACGTGACTCGGCAGAGCCCAGGGTAATTGTGGCGCTATTGGCTTATGCTCCCAGGCAGACCGAGTTAGCGGAGCCAGTCACGGTGAGCAGTGTGTAACTTTAGCCGTCGTAAAAGAAAAAAAACTGTCCCTCCCTGGCTTTGGTCCAAGTCCACTAGCCTCTGTCTCAACCCCCCTCCCCTCCCTACACCCACACACACACACACACACACACACACACACACACACACACACACACCCTCGTTCTCCACGGCAATGAGCATACAGTGGTGGGTTCAGTCGAGGCCTCACAATACCCTCGACACAAATACAGAGCGGAGAGAGGAGCTGCTCCAGATAAAGGGGCCGATATCGATACTGCTCGTCTTTTACTGCTATATTCCTGGAAAACCTTCAAAAATTGTACACGACTGCAGTCATTGCTCCCTCTCAGTTCGATCCATCCATTCTCTCTTTCACATGGTTTTTATCATTTTTACTTTGTTGGTTTTCTATCTGTTTAGTTTCTCTTTCCACCCAACCTTTTTTTTTTTCATTCATTCTGATAGCAGAAGTATAATTTCCTCCTTCATTTTTTTTTCTGTTGGCGGAAAGCTCATGAACCATACAGCACAGCTACTAAAATAGCTGATCGTATTCTATTCTTACACGGACATGTGACATCAGAAATCTAACAGGTTTGGAGGTGGCAGACATTTCAGTTCCTTAAATCTGACTGCCAGTGAAGTGGACTGAGCTGAACTACTCAGTAATGAGGCACATTTTGTTTCAAGTATATTCTTGTGACCCCAAACAGACGTCAGTAGTACAGGACAAATCCAACAAACCCATCAATGACGGAGACATTTGCGTCAAAAACCAGAAGCTGGCTCTCAGTCGGGAGTCAGATCGCACACGCTACTGCCAATTGGCCTTTATTCTGTCCAGATTTCAGTCATGTGATCGTCTTGGACAGTTAAGCTGTGGCGGGCCAACTGTCCCGACTTGACTAGCTCCTCTCTAACCCCGTGGCGCGCTAATTGGCTTGGGCTGTTTCTTTTGTGGCAGACTGCGTCACACAGTGAACTAAACCTCAGCCCCCAGACATAAGTATGTTAACGTGGTTAAGTATAAATAGCTCCGAGTAGTTAAATTAAACCTCTATTTTGTGGAAGTGAGTATTTCGGGCACCTGTGATCTTGTTATTGCTGTTAATTTTAGCTTTTTGTGGTCCTGAGCTAGAAGTGGAAACAGTGACAGGGACCTGTCACACTTCCTGTTGCACTGCGAATAGTGAAAAAACACAACAAGAAAACCACAACCCAGTGACGCGGCGCTCGGAAAGAAGAAAAAAGAGAAAGAGAGCGACAGAGGCGTGGAAAATCAGCATGAGGAAGTTGCGGCTTCATTTGTAAAAGGAAAAATTGTTGACTGAACTGTAAGTGGATACTGTAAGAGAGGTGTCAAGTTTCCTCCACGCGGACTTTCCCCTTTACAGATAACACACGATAGGCGGCGGTGATAAGGTGAGCAACAGGCTGACTACAGTACACTGCTGCTGCTATTATTACTGCTGCTACTTTGACTAACGGTGGAATTATTTTCTATGCCTCGCTGCACAAAATGTTACACACCTAAATCGATTTTTAGCAAGCACAACCGCACATTCATGTATACATATATAGACTCTTTCTCTGTCTTTTTTTTTCTTCTCATGCTCTCGTGCCTTTGTAGCTGCTCTCACTTCCCGTGGGCTATTGTTTGTTGTGACCTCCTCCTCCATGAGCACGTTGTGCAAAGCAGAACACGCAGCCTTTACAGGATCACAGAAAAGAGGACTTTATCCTTTGTACTTTAGACACTAATGCTGCAGCCTTCCCTGATAAAGCACAGCAGAGCATCGAATAAGAGACAGATTTCTGAAAGTAATGGGTTACATAAACTGCTAGTTAGGTGAAGGATTTTATAAGACATCACTGAGTAAATCTTCCATATTGTTATGTGATTATGATATTTATAAGTATAATCATGAGCTGTGTGTCAGAGGTAGTGCGAAATGAGTGCAATTTAAAGATATTTTTGGTTCATTGTGTCATTTCCCTCCTGAACGTATAAAAGAAGATGCACTCATTTTGGTCTATTTGCGTGGGAGTTGGAACACTGTAACGTAAGAGCGCAAGTGTATTATGTGTGTGTGTGTGTGTGTGTGTGTGTGTATCTTTGAGTGTGACAGACTGTTGGAAAGAGACAAATTTACAGTGTGAATCTTCTCTCTTTGAAACAACACTGAAAGTCATGAATCATCTCTGCTGCATAGACACAACCACAGGAAGTACCCATGGAACACACAAACACATACACACACCCAGCACACACACACACACATCTGTACAAATACAGATCTACTGGAACATACAACAGGCGTGCGACAACACATAAGCACAACCCCATTAACTGTGAATTTCTCAGGGGTATAAATTCATCAAGTGCGTTTCCAGGGTGTTCTTTCTCATCGATCGCGCGTCTCAACAACACACAATGAGATTTATCTCTGAAACAGGCACCAAATCTTTGTAGATCAATACACTTTGGTCAAGACCCCCCCCCCCCCCATCACAGTATCCAGGCCATTTGCTGGCAGTTCAATGTTGCCATGGTTACCCCTATACACACGGGGGACATACGTAAGAAAGTGTAAGTCATAAAGAAGCATGTGTGGCTTACGCGAGATGGGCGAGCGAGAGCCATAGCTCAGCCTTGACCCCCTAGAGTTCTTTGCAGCAAACCTTGTTTGGTTCAGCAGCTCATTATTCCTCTTGTATGAGCGTGGTCCTGGGAGTGACAGTTACAATGAAAGGGTGCTCTCGCTGACCTGATGGAATGAACCCACTCAAAGTGAATGGAAAGGGAAAGGATCTCAAGGTTAGAAGAAACTCTCGCATGGCAATTGTAAAGGAGTACAAAGTGCTCCATATGCCTGTGACCTTCTCCAACATCTTGTTTTTGAGCTGTGTTGGAATGAATGAATCACATCACAGGATGCTTTTTGTACAATTTTGTGTTCAACGGTGCAGCGAGTAATAACAGTGTATTTAGTTTATTTTCAACAAATCAGTCAAACCCCTCAAAGAATTGGCAGAAGCTACGGTGGCCTTCAAGGCCAAGAAGCTAGATACCAAAGATGGCATCATCCTCCACTGCCTCAAGATGTGCCATAATATCAAGTGATGAGGTGAAGATGTATTTAGTTATTTATTTTATAGAACTTCTTCTTGTCTTTCAACAGGTGCATTTCCAGCGGAGGCCCATAAAGAACGCATAATGCCGTTTGGTTTGTCCATTCTGTGCTACAGTAGAAGCATGGGGGCACATCCTGCTCCTATGTAGATATAAAAGGCTCTTTCAAAGGTAATAAAAGAAAACTGCTTGGATTTTCAATTCAAACAAACGTGTGAATATTATATTCCATTTCTATCAAATCTGTTCTGAAAAAAAGCCCTTTAAAAAAGAATTGCACCTTTAACTGCGAATAAACCCATTGTCATTTATTTTAGAATTTCTACATGAGAAGGGTAAACTTGGAAGACTTACGCTGCACGTTTAGGCCCGCAATGGTCCTAATCGATAGCATATTTGCCTTTTTGTGTGCTCGGTTTGTACTGTAGATGTGAGCGCACTACGAAGCAGGTGTAGAAAGAAATGTCCCCAGCCTCCTACTCAGTGCTACTGTAGTTGACTCCATTCCCTGGATCCTTCAGAATGTGGCCACAGGCTTGGCACTCTTGGTTGTCCAGGTGACGGCTACCGTGGAGACAGAGGGCCTGACCGGTCTTGGCCCACTCCGTTACACCAACTGTGCCAACTTAGCGTCAACTGGACGCTAAACGGCAGTGACACACACGCCGCCTTCTTCTGCCGTACACTGCGGGCACGTGAGAAAAAAAGTCAGGGCCATTTGAAAAGCTGCAGAGCTGAAATCAGATTTGCCAGCCTCAAATCGAACCACATCAGTGAGAAGCGTGTTGAAATATCTGACCCGGCATCAGCGGTGTACAAGGGGGGAGGGGGAGGGGAGGTTTGTTGCTGGTGGGCTGTAAGCAAAGCAGAGAAGAGATTTGCAGAGACAAGCCCCATAACAGCTCCCTTGGAACCAATGACTCAGATATGCAGATGTGTTTACTTCCCTTCCGTTTCCCACCCCAACCAGCACACAAAAGGCAAGGGGAATGAAAGTGCCTGATAATGCATTTAAGTGTTTCATTTATATATTTATATGCCGTTATAAAGAACTCATTTTTATTTATTTTTAACCAAAACTTAGACAGGCACTTCAAATGGGCTCTTTGCCTCTTTTCTCTATTCCCTCCCTCCCTCCCTTCTGTGGGTATTCATCTTTTGTCTAATGCGTAGCGCAGCTCTCTGTTAGTTTCTTCCTGACACCATGCCAGCAGAGTCATCTGCAAAAGGGACTCATGTTGGGATTACAAACCATCAACAGCTCCCCTATAACAGAGAAGAGGGGGGGAAAAAACCCAGTTGGAAAATAAAATGAAGAAAAAAAAAACTCCCGACAGTTTTGAGAAAACTTGTAGAAAGAGAATGCAGATTGTCACCTGACCCTGAGGCAAGGCAGCCCTAAATATAATAAAGAGAAGACAACAGATAGAAGACGAGGCGACACAACACGGGTAATGTGTTTTCTCTGCTGGTGTCGTCTGGCAGATCTTGGATGGATGATTGAGTGCTGATGCCTGCCTGGGCCGCTTCAGAGAAGATCGTCTACCCCCCTCCCCTCAGCTCGCTCGCACGCACACACACACACACACACACACACACACACACACACACACACACACTCTCATGACACACGTGCAAAAGCTCTCTCACACACACACTAAGCCTGCTTGTTTTTCTGACTGACAAAAACATCAAGGCGTATTAACTGTCATCATCTCAGCATCTCTCTGTCTCTCTTTTCGGTCGAGGGAATATATCAAGGTAGCACTTTTACTATTGTGGTTTGTGTGTTCGTGTGTGGGTTTTCTCCATGGTGGATGTGTGTCTTAATTATAACAGGGTTTAGTGAATTAGGGCAGGATGTGTAATAGACTCAAATTTGCATAATCTCTGATGAATAAACCTCGCTGACAAACATGCAAGCGGAAAATCGCACATGCTTACAGTACTGCATGGCTTCAATAAAAGAGAAGATTAGACAAGAGAAGTTTAAGACGAGCAATCTATTGCGTTCACTTGCAGAATGTGAGCATTAATCTCTGTGTATTTTCAGAATCGCTTCATATTGTGAAATTGTCAGCAGCAGATATGGACAAACAGGTGCTGGCTACAGAGGAAGTTGATTGGCCTGATTCCATGATCCATTTTCCCAAGGCTTCCACACCCCTGCAGCTGTCCTCCAGAATATGAGAACCATGTGTGTGTGTGTGTGTGTGTGTGTGTGTGTGTGTGTGCGTGCGTGCGTGCGTGCGTGCGTGCGTGCGTGCGTGCGTGTGTGTGTGTGTGAGTGTTTACACACAAGTGTGTGCATGTTTGAGTTGCACGGTTGTGGTTATGACACATTGACTTTCCATTATTCGCCAAGACAATGATCATCATTTACCAGGGAACAACTCTGCATCTGAATTGTTTTTGGAGTAAGTAGTAAATAAATGTAGGCATTTAACTGATATCTTTGGAGCAATTAAAACATTTCTCAAAGTTTGAAAGCGTGTGACCTGCTTGTGAACGAGTTTCACTGATGTTCAAAGTGGAGTCATAAAACAGGTTTTGGGGGCTTTTTATGGCTGTTTAGCATGGCAGAATGTTTTGAACCGAGCGGTGACAGCCTCAGCCCAACTCCAAGAGACTACGTCGACTCCACTCGTTCCTATTGGAAATCCATTCTCTCTCACGCTCTCCCTCTCTCTCTCTCTCCCTCTCTCTCTCTCTCTCTCTCTCTCTCTCTGAAGCTGCAGATCACTTGAAAAGTAAAAGGGGAAGGAACATGAATAAAAACTGAAGGCACATCTCTTGGATATGTCTCTTGATGCTCTTCAGATCTTTAAGACCTCATCAGAGGGAAATGCAGGGTTACTCTTCGAAACACTGAAGGACTCTGACTTCCTAATGTGCCGTACAAGACCTGAATTTGAGAACAGAAGAGCGGCTTCTTCATGTCTCGAGCACAATTCTGATCTTCTCTAATTGGTTATTATTCATTTATGGACAGGTAGAGGTGTCGCATCTCTCAATCAGTTAATTTTGGCTTCTCTTTTTTAATTTGAAAACGGCTTTGAAGAAGAAAACCATGCAGCATATTGTCAAAAGAGAGATTTTGTCCTTGATCGTTTCATACTCTTGTGCCTTAAGATAAAAAGGAAGAAAAAAAAATCACAGGGAATAAACTTCAGTGCAAGAGAAATTAGAGGAGAATTGTTTAATTATTTTGCCCTTCTCACTCCACTGTGGCTCCACTGTGTCAATTTGTACCAAGTACAATGCACTGAATGTTGCACAGAAATTAAACAACAATTATTTCAACCCACAAACTGGGGAATAAGTTCAATTAAGTAATCATTAAAGGATCAAGATATGTAAGGGGATATCGGTTACTGCATATGTTTGCACTGACTCCTGGTCAGTCTTGTGGATAGGTTGAAAAGTTCTGGGTTGGGTGGAGAGAACACTTAACCTGGTTATGCACCTAAAATGTCTTATCTCCGTGAGCCGGAGCCGGGCCAGACGTATTGACTGATGTTCCAGGCATAATGAAAACATCCCCGGCAAATTGAACCTGATTGGATATCGGATATCAGCCATCGTGCAACAACAGCAGCTACCTTTCCCTCTCATTAATCACAGACGGAACTGCACCAGGTCTAAATGTAGCCTAAATGGTCTTCGACTATTGTCCTTAACATTTTTATCATCTTTAGAACTGGAAGAGGCTGCACGGGATACAAATCAGCCAAAGCTTTTTAATTTTCAATGAGTAGTGCTATACTGCGAAAACACATTTCTGATACTTTGTAGTAGAAATAAATAATAATTTGGTCACAATGGTCTAAATTGTTCGAACACAAGCAGCAGCAAATCAACATTGAACTATCCATTTTGGTCTGTATCCATTCGAGGATAAACTAAATAGAGGCGAGCTCATTAGACAGAGACCCAACCAGACACCTGCACTGACATGAGAGCAGCTTATTCACACCGTAATTCTCCCAACATAAAGTCCAATTTAATGGGATGAGTGGAGGAATAGAACAGAAGTGTAGGCATGATTCAAGTTGTGTTTTGCGGTGCTGGAATCAGCTGGGGTAAATTAGGGAGGGTCACTTGTCCTGAGGCTACCAGCTCCAGTGTTCGTTCTCTCTCTCTCTCTCTCTCTCTCTCTCTCTCTCTCTCTCTCTCTCTCTCTCTCTCTCTCTCTCTCTCTCTCTCTCTCTCTCTCTCTCTCTCTCTCTCTCTCTCTCTCTCTCTCTCTCTCTCTCTCTCTCTCTCTCTCTCTCTCTCTCTCTCTCTCTCTGTCTAATTCTCTGTTTCTACAGTAATATTGGCCCATGACATTGTTCCCCCACAAGACTAGTCAGGAAACAGCTTCCCCTATTGGAGAGTTATAGCATCGCTTCGAGGGGCAGCCCGAAATTTTTTAGGACACCTCTTTACATGTATAGATAGATTTATATGTACATTTGATGGTCTGCATCGACCCCAGAAATAATAAGGTGTATTTTCCCACCTTCTATATTTAATGTGAGACACTGCAGGCACAACACATTGTTTTTTTTCAAGCACAGGTCAGTTTCGAGATTTTTGTCTATTTTGCACCCATAACTTATTTCATACTTGTATTAATAAAAAGGTCCAATATGTACATTTAGGTGTTTGTTTGACTAATCCTTGTCTGTTTGCGTCTGTATATTTCTCCTATATAACCAACTTTAACGGCCATTATCTCAACATGCCAAAAATCTCAACTTCTAAAGCACTAACATCAACTAAACTTTCTATTATCAATCTTAGGACTATTCTAAATGTTATTACAGAAGGATTTGTTTATATGTTTTTTTCAATTGTATGATTTATGAAAAATGTTCATCTTGAAAACATGACAACTGCATTTTTTTGGAACTGAATCCAAAATCTGTTATGTTAGAATTTTGGAGACTAATACATATGTTGTAAAAATGAATTAAAGATCTGAATTCAGGCTTTATCCAAAATCTAGATGTTTACATTTTTAAAGAGATGCAAAATGTAATCTAACAATTAATTAGATACTGCCACATTGTTCAAACATTTCCTGAATTTTTTTTTAAACAAAAAATACTTCTTTTAATGTAAGTAATCAACTGGCTCAGTTTCATGATGATATCTATACGTTTAAAATGTTTCCCTATTCATCCGCAGTGTCTCGCCTTAAGTCACAAGTCTATTGTCACTCTTGTCTTGTGGGATTGGACACAAAATAAAACGAAAAATCATGTAACCTTTGAAGCACTATTAATTGTCCCCTTTATGCTGCTCAGAATAACAGTATAATGCAACACCCCAGTGAAGAAGTGTGAGACTTCTATTGTTCTTCGTATGTCTCTACTCCCTGGACATCACAGAGCCAACCCATTAATTAGACGACTGATAGCAGTGTTCTCTCTTAGCGCTGGCCCACTGAGTTTTGTCTTTCTATTTCCACTTCTTGTAAGCCTTTTGTAATGTTTTTCCCTTTACGTTAATGGGGCTTACTTGGTGTAGCGACCCAGGGGAAAGAGAAAATGAAGTCTGTCTTTCCTCCTGAGGGCCGCAGCTAATCCCGAAAAAAAAAAAAAAAATCTATTTTGCAACATCCATTTGGCGAGGGAAAACATCACACCGGGAGATTTTGTCAGGCCATACAACAGATTTTGAAGTAAAAAAAAAAAGAAAGAAAGAAAAAGTTTTGCGTTCATAGCAGTATTTCTGTTAAGTGGCTCTTTAAAATCATTCACGCTGATAAACAATGTGGCAACAGTCGTATAAAAAGGTACAAGTGTTTTCGTGAGTGCGTCCACTGTTTCATGTTATTTTCATTTAATGTCTGTCAAAACCTCCGGACGCGGGTCCTGGTTGGTTGCCTTGGAAACCAGCATATGACTATTCTGAGAGGCACTGCAGCGAGGAGAAAGGAGGAAGTGAGAGTAGCAGAGGTAAAGTCGCACAATGAAACCTCTGGTCAACTTGATAGAGGGTGATGAAAATCAAAGGCCACGACCGCGCTATACGGCTGCAATTGGCCCAAGCAAGAGAGATAGAAATGGAGTTGTCTCTTTTCTGAAAGCGCAAAAAAAAAAAGAGTTGAACGCAATGGAGCAAATACTGCATCGCTTTCAAAGCGAGTCGAAGAATCCATACAGAAAATAGATTTTATTTTTTCTCTTATTTACTGAACATACTCGGCGCAGAAGATGCTGCGCTGTCTTTCTCTCTCAGTCACTGCTTGCCTTTGCGCACACACATCCACTCTGCACTATCAATGCCTTAATCTGTGCATTAATTACATTTGTCTGAAGTGCGAGCCACCCTTTTCTTTTTTTTTCTTCCCCTGGCACTAAACCATTATGCATGAGTCCAGGTCTGGGGCTCCACGCTTTTTATTCATGTCCTTTGAGGAGGCTGTCAGGCCTAATTATGACATGCTTGTAACCAGCCTGTTTGCATAGCCTCTGCCTCCCTGCCCCCCTCTCCCTTCCCCTCACCCTCACCCTATCTCTGCAGCACACGTATTCTGTATATCTGTGTCCGGGCTTTGTATGTTTTAGAAAGAATCTGTGCGTAGATATTCAAGCAATTAAGAGCAGAAGCAACAGATGGCAGGGAAACACTTCTTTTGTTAAGCTTTACCTTTTAATTGAGAGAACAGAATTAGAAGCATTACATTAAAGCAAATGTTGTTTTTGAGAGACTTGTTGAAGCCATTATGCACACAGTGTGTCCTTACAGTCCAAGGGAAAGTTAAGCCATACATTTAGAAGAAAGAAGATAAGAAACGATTGAAGGACATTGGTCTAATGAGCAACAGCTGTACCTCATTGAGCGACCATGGTGTGGTTTCCAGGATGCCAGTTTTCAAAGAAAGCGGAACAATAACTAGAGAGACAGCAAGCTCAAACACTGCGGCTGCTAGCAGCTAGGCTGTTTGGTGTGCAATACCAAATGTGTTGTCCGTTGACAATCTATGACCAATCACAGTTTAGGATCTGGTACCTACACTTTAGAACCTCGACGGAGTAGGTAGGCTACCAAAACAGTAGGTACTTTTGCAAAGTGGAAAACCAAAATACGCAAGTAGAGTAGATCAGAGCCAGTACCATGTAGTGAGAAATCGCCTTGACATTCCTGATAACAGGCAGACCACCTTTCCATTCCCTGCACATCTCATAGATTCACACACACACACACACACACACACACACACACACACACACACACACACACACACACACACACACACACACACACACACACACACACACACACACACACACACACACACACACACACACACACACACACACACACACACACACACACACACACACACACACACACACACACACACGTAAATGTCTCAGGCACAGAAGCTGTCATGAGGTCATTGTTTGTTTCCTTGTCTTTTGCGCCTCACTTCATTCTCCCCTTGTGATGCAGGGCGACTGAGCAGCGCTGGGCTGGATGTGGGGCGTGTGAGCATATCAAGTAAAGGCAGAGAGAGAGAGAGTGAGTGGCCTGGGCAGCATGGAGGGGACGTGTATATCTGTTGGTGACAGACACACAGGGGCCTATACAGCACAGCCCCATCCACAGGCCATAATTCAATCATAACAAAACCGTGATGAAGACGGAGAGACAGAGCTGGGGGATAAACCCAGTGAGTTAGCGGCAGAGTAGAGTAGAGTGGATAAAGGCATGAGTATAGAAAGAATCAGATTACCATGCAGTTAAAGGGGAGGGGAGGATGACACTCATCCGACCTGATTCAAACGACAGAAGCGTAAGGAATGAAGTCCTCGGCGCGTCCGTCCCTTGACCTCACCAGGGAGCGAGGAGTGTGTGAGAGGGGAGCAGAAGAATCGCTCATGCTTGGAGTGAGACGGTGCCTAATTGTCCAGAGGTCCGGATTGAGTGAGTGTGACTGGGCGCATCCGCCGCCGAGCGAGGGGCAGGGAAAAATCTGAAAAGCTAAAAAGTCATAATCATTTTGTTTTTTGTTTTTTTTACAGAGGCGGGTGAGCAGCGGTTTACACGCGGCACGCTCGGGGCTTTGTGTTTGTGTTTGTGTGTGTGTGTGTGTGTGTGTGTGTGTGTGTGTGTGTGTGTGTGTGTGTGTGTGTGTGTGTGTGTGTGTGTGTGTGTGTGTGGTGCTGATGCCGTCAGACACTAGCAGCCCTGCAGACGTGACACAAGTCTTTTCACCTCAGCTCTGCTCCGCTCCGCTCAGCTCAGCTCATGCACATTCACAGGATGTTAATCGTGCCCTGCACTCTCTGGGCTGATGCGACTGTGTGTTGAAAATGTGGCCAGTCTGTGCAGCTGGTTGGCTGGATTATATTATACTTACAGTATCTGTCTGCTTGTTTGTTTGTTTGTTTGTTTGTTGTTGTTTTGGCTTCACCTTCAATTCCAGCCCTTATCTGTCTATTTTTGTCCGTCCTCAACAATCAGGTGCTGATTGTATCAAACAGCGGTGAGAAACAATTTTAGCCCTACAGCAAGAGCCCTGTGATTAGAGTTGAAGGGCCCAGATATTTTTCTTTAATGTTTGTGTTTGTGTGTGTGTGTGTGTGTGTGTGTGTGTGTGTGTGTGTGTGTGTGTGTGTGTGTGTGTGTGTGTGTGTGTGTGTGTGTGTGTGTGTTTGGTTTGTTCTTTTCCCCGGCATGCATACTGGTGTGTACGTGTTGATGTCGCCGCATGTTTGTCTAAGACTATTGATCTGGCCAGCCCACAGCAGACATTAAATGAGAAGAGTTTATATAGGGGGCTAAGGCCGACAGGGAAAGAGATGGAGAGAGTGATGGATGGCAATAAAAGAAGAACGATCTGCAGGAAGGCTGAAAAGACTTCATTGGAGTCTTCATCATGTGAACAAGGCCAAACATTTAGAGGTGTAAAAAAGTAGTGAATGCATATAAAGGTTTCATTTAATCATTGACATTATAAAGGATGCATAGTCTTGTGCGCCCAGTTTTAACCCTAGCGTCTCCAGTTTGGGCACATCTGAAGGATGAAGGGAAAAACAAGGACAGGTATGGACATTTGGGGGGGGACGGAGGGGGGGGTTGGGCTGTCAATGACCAAGAATACAGCCGAAAACACTCTCCACTCTCGCTGCTACACAAACATCCACAGAGATGCACGCACACACACAATAATGTGCACTCATGAATCCATACTGCTCTTCTATACAGACCATGGCCGATTGAAGGAAGTGGTTCGGAAAAATCAAAACAACCTTGGGGATTGTGAGAACAATATATAAAGCGCCCATGTTGTGCCCCCACAACATGGGCGCTTTATATCTCTCCTATTCAATCAATCTGTTCTCTACTGCTTCAGCCATTAGTTTGTCCACGCTCTCTCCCCTTCCCCTCCCCAACACATGTTATTTGTGTGTGTGTTGTTTGTCCTGGTCAGTGGCTATCGTAAAGCAGTGGGGAAGACGCACACACACAGTCACAAATCCATGTGTGTGATGCACTCAGCATCACTCGGCACTGGAAACTTTGCAATGTCGCCGGCATGGTGGCTTATTAACTAGGTCTATCTAACCATGGGGGGGGGGCAGTAAACAGACAGGTTCCCTTCTTCTGTCATTGTATGAATCATACTATGATGACTAAAAGCCTTTAATACAAACGCAAAGGAATACAAATTCACACATAGACGCACGGAAAAACAAAGTAGTAAATACAGTAAGTCCTTGCAATGCAGTGTGAATGCATTCCTGAAGTCCATACAGTAATAGCACGTAGACTCACTCGAGTGTTGTATGATCGCATGCAAACAGACACACGTGTGTCAGTTGTTTCATCATAGACATACAACGCACTGCACTCACAGGAGGTCAAGAGCACCATCTGTGCATGTTCAATACTTAATTAGATTCACAGGCACTGAATAATACATGTTAGGGACAAAAATACCTGAGATTATGCCATTTTTGACACGTTTTTTTTTTTTTATCAATATCTTTGAAATTATCACGTTTTTCTTCTCCCTTCCCCCGCACAGCCTGTCTGGTGGCAAGCCAACGGGTCGACCTCGTTTACTCCAGGGTTCTTAGGTTATTAAAGATGTGATAATGAAATGTGTTAAGAAAATCTATCGGCCTGAACTGTGAATGTCAAAACGTTCCTCATTGTTGAAGAACCGTAGTTGAATTCAGTTGATTGCAATGGTTTCCCATTTTCATACAAAAGGTGTCATTACCAGCATAGAAACTCCTGCAGCACAATCTGACGAGCCAATCTGAAAAGATTTTTCTACATAATCGTCCCCTCACCAAGATATGCATTACTTATTATGGAGCGTCAGAGCTCTTGGGAGGGCAAATAATTGTATTTTGCCACATTTATCAGAAAGTAAAAATTGACAAAAGTGACTCAATTTCAATTCTGCAAATGAACATAATATTTGACTTTTAATGCTGAAATATCTGACATATGGCAGAGGATATCAAGTAAGTAACGGTTAGGTAAAAACTGTGTCAGCCTTGTTCATCTGTTCCAGCTGCACAGACAACAACGCAGAGATGAAAACTGATATTGTGCTCAAACTCCGGGAAAGGAGGAGCTTTGTGATGCCGACATGTCTCCTCGCTTTTCGACGCCGACGTGCTCATAAAACACCTCGGCATCGTTTTAAGTCAAACAGGAAATAGCCCGCGCAATCCTGGGAACAAACAAGAGAGGACAGCGGTGCCATCTGATTGGGCCGTGAACGGTCGCTGTCGTTACAAAGCACCACTGTAAGCTCCATCGATTATCAAAGGGCTCCCAGCTCAGACGGGGAGTCTACTGATCTTTCCCAAGCTTAGACATGAAAAGCCTCCAGTGACAGCTCGTAGCCTGGGCTAGATCACGCCACTCTGTTGGGGTAAGGGGGGTAGCGCTACTGCGGAGCCTCTTTCCTAACCACCTGCTCCACAGGCCCTGGTTTTGTGTTCTTGTTTATCTCTCTCTTTACGCTGCGCACCGTCGGGGGTGACAAGGATGTGCTTTCATGTGAACATCGGGCCAGCAACGGCATAGGTGTGAGTGAGACACTTGGTAAAACAATGCAAGACAACCTTTTTATTATGGCAGCGCCTCATTACTTTTTAACCAGTGTAATCGTACGAGCTGCTCCTCATGAATTATTCACAGGTGAGTTCTCGTCACAAAATGACAGGGGGAGATAGCAGAGCACTGCCAGCGGAAGAAAAAAACAAGTACAAAAATAGGAAGGCATATGTACAGAAAATTGATGCAGTGATACATTTCTTCATACCGCCATTAACTTATAAAGCCTTTAATGCAAGGCTATTGAGTATATGTGAGCTTTACAACGTTGCAAAAGAGTGTGAAGTCTCTGCTTTTTGGTACATCACACATTAAGGTCGTGTTCACACCTAATAGTCCGCTTCCTCGGTGTGCAACAGATGGGAGTTGGAGATATTGTTTCATTCTTCAGATGGTTGGTTCGCGATTAAAAAAGGCAAAACTATAAGACTAATAACTAAAAGACAACATGTAAATGCTGTTCAATTATTTTACCTGCCAGGTTGGCGGGGAAAAAGGCAAATCCCTTGTAATTTTGAAAATTACGATAAAGTAGCAGTGCGGAAACCCAACTTGTATGCCGAAACTAGCTGGAACCATGTTACAATATCAGCAGATAGCGGACGATACTACGTAAATACGACGCTTCCTGTGATAAGTGCGGATGGGGTTCATGCCAGTGATGACCGCTCCAGAGTTCACTTGCAAGTGGCCCGAGACCAAGACCATCCCTTCCAAGCGGACCAGAGTCTGATTGTTTAGTTCGTACCTGACTACTCAGACCGCGTCTAAACAAACACACCCAAATAAAGCGCAACAAGAGGTTAAACGTACCGGGTCTATTTCAACCGCACTAAACAAGGCTTGTTTGAGAGCGACCTAAGAGTACGTTCGATCTTAATTCATTTGAATCAAACCATTTTGACGAGTCGTACAAAGTTCGATGCCCCAGTGTGTTTTCTTTTCATCATCAGTATCGGGCAGAGAATAGAAAATATATAAAGAGGAAGAGTCTGCTTCCAAAGAGAGGTCAAAACATGGAGTCAGGAACGGCTGTCTCCATTAGACCACCTGAGATGCTGACCTGGACCACTGAAGAGTTTTTCCTACAGCTGAGGAGTTTGTTTGTGTGCGTGTTCAAGAGAGAGAGAGGGAGGGAGGGAGAGAGATAAAGAGATGGAAAGAGAGGCTGCATGGAAATACATGACACAGCTGTCACTGCTCTTTCCTCCAGCTGCACGTCCTATCATTTCCTTTGTTTTACAATTTCCACAATAACTTTCCATCTAATGGTGACTAAACCTAACTGAACAGAACTGAAACTGAAATCTTAAGACCAGTTAAGGACTTTTTTTGCATAGGGGTGGGGGGGGGGTGAGGGGGGGTCCACACAGCTGCATGGCATACTATCAACAATGCGGGGCTATTCATAGACTTTAGCCGACTCCCAAACTCCCCTGAGAGTGTGCTGATGCCGCCACACGCCCCTGAAGTTCTCGGCTTTATAAAACACTCAATGATCAATTCGACACCAATTAAACAACGTGTTAATGACCTGCCTAATGACTTAACATCCCTATTTCCACTGTGAGGTTCCTCAGCCGTAGAGCTCAGGGCTGCCTCCCGTCATAGGGCGAGACTGGGTAACAGGAGTCATGGAGTGGGTGTGTGCACCATGACTCAATGTTGCTGTCTCATTCTCTTGACCTCCTCGCTAGTTTTTGAATTGTTTTTCAACGTCTCGGCCCTGTTCAGCTGTTCCCAGATCAGATCAATCTTGATACAAAACTTTAGAGGAGTGGAGTCGAGGCTGCTGTTACCGTGGCAACCATTTGACTCCCCTTTTATTGTCTAAATGGATATATAAAAGTGTTTTGTTGCTCAGTGGAGTGACTTTTAAAATAAGAAACATACTGTTAACCGCTTAGCAGTGCCTCTGGAATAAAATATGGCCATTTGTTACATAATCTGGTTCGCCTTGTTAAATTTGCTCGAGCATGACTAGTGATATAGGCCTACTGTATTATGCTATAACTCAGCATTAGTAACTCTACTGACCGGCAATACCGAACGGGTTAAACACACACACACACACACACACACACACACACACACACACACACACACACACACACACACACACACACACACACACACACACACACACACACACACACACACACACACACACACACACACACACACACACACACACACACACACACACACACACACACACACACAAGTTTTGACTCAGAGCTCCAATGTATGAGAAAAGTCAAATGAAATTTAAGGTGAGTTTAAAAAAATCTCTAGTTCATCCGTGCTATTCTCCCGCTCCACTCCTCCACTCTCTGAGTCAACCGGCCGCTTTTCAAGGCTTCCATCCGCAGAATGCAGAATGAATCACGACGTTTATATCATTAGATTATTCTTTTTTTTTTTTTGCCAAACTTTGTTCAAGAAGTTGAAAATGCTAATACCGTGTAGGGAGGGAGAAAAAAAAATAAAAGGAGCGGCAGCTCAGAAGGGGATGACCCACTTAGTGTAATTATCGCTAACGAAGAGACGGGAAAGTTGTGAGCTGGGGAACAACACACAGGCCTAAATGCGTTAAATTAATCCAGATAATTCAATAGGCGATGATGAAACGCCACAATCAAGCCCCCTCTGGCGCCAGTGTTTGACTGATAATGCACTGGGCTGTTTTTATACGGATAGCTTTCCACACAACCTTGTTCCCCGTGTCAGGCGACAGTGTGGCTGTGGTCGATGCTGCACGGTTGTGTTTGTCTGTGACACACACTAGCACACACAATCACATTTGCATGCAAGTATTAACACACACACACACACACACACACACACATACACTCAAAAACACACATGGGTAAACACACCACTGTATTCTGTGACCCTCGGACATTTCCCAAGCCTCATGTGAGATTCATACAAAGCGTTCAACCATGGCTTCCCCTCCGGGTGCATGCAAGTGCAGCGTCTGAGGTTTGGTGACAAGATCATTAAAATAATCAAATTATGATAAGAGAGAATCAGTCGTGCCGAAACTAGTTGTGTTGAGTCCATCAGAGGCGATGGCGCTGTGAGAGAGTGGAGCGGCGTCATCAACATTAGCTGACAGCATGGGAAAAAGCCTGCGGTGGATCCGAGCAGTAATAACATTACCACCGCTTTTCTCACAATAATAACATTGCAGGAATGAAAGAAAAGTTTCCTATTTTTTTTGTAATTTAAATGTCCCACTTTTCTAGCCTCAGAGCATAGATATCCGCATCAGATTTGCGTCCTAATATCTTGTCAGAGAAGATGTCTGACTGGCTCACCTCCCGTTAGCCTGTTAGCTCGTCTGTTTCTGGGGGCGATGCAAAGCAGCATGTTTCTCATTTACTGCCATCACAGGCATAGCTTTTTGCAGGGGAAATGTCCCCCATAAATGTTGAGAAGAGGTAAATTGTCCCCATCAAAAACATATGAAAAGGCAAAAAGATATTTAAATCAGTTTAAAGGCCCGATGTATAGTTCAACAGACAAAAATGTTGTCTTCTCTCCAGTAACTGTCTTTGCAATTTCACACGGTTAATATTGATCTACTTTCAACCCACAATATGGGACCTGTAAGAGCAGCTTTATCCTTTATGTTAAAGATAAAGAAGTGGTTTCTTTTGACTGTCGTGGCTTTTATGTAGAATTAAACTTTGGAGCTAAGGCTTTAACAAGGTTCCATTCTCTAATAGATTTGTTGTTGGGATGAACATGACTCCTAAAAAAAACATCCCAAAACACGTGTGATGTGTTTTGAATGTGCAGAACGTTTCGAACAATATAGGAGAATTCATATTTGAAGAGAGCCATACTGCATTATTTTCCATTGGCCTTTATTTGTGTCACCGTGCAATAACCTGAATGTTGTCTTTTCCTTTACAGAAATGAAGACCTCTATCCACCATGAATTGATGTTGGAAAGGCGCACATTGGTGCATAAACCCCAATGAATAAAGTGTTTGACGCTCAACATTTTCGTCTGCACCTTTATCTCCATTGCAAATATTTGTTTAATGAGAAAAACATTATTCCACCTTTAATTGCAAATGCGTCTTTCCTCGCTGCTTACTAACATCTCCTTTGAGACGTCGCCTTCTTACGATTGCCGTTTAATCTGAAAAAGGGAATTAAAGCCGCAGTAATTAGTTTATAGAGGGGTCTAATTGTCTTCTTGTGTTTTTAAAAACACCGCTTCATCTCCTCGGGAACTTTGAAAGTAGGATAGTGTTTCCCCCGTGCAGTCCCCCCCCCCCCCCCCACCCCCCTCCCAACCCCTTACTTCTCTTCGACTTCTCTCTCTGCTGTACAACACAGCTATTCATTTAAACCAATAATCTCCAAGTCATTACCACTTATCAAAAGGGCTGCAAATTAATTGTGTTAACTGCAAGAGTTTTCATTAAGATCTTCAAATGTGTACACTTCATCAGTTCTGAGAACTCAGCAATTTGATTACAGTTGATTTCTTTTTCACTTAATCAGGCATGCGTCTTTTTTTTTTTGCCCTGTCCCTTTTTTGTCCATTTTCCTTTTAATTTTTTTTTTCTCTCTTTCATTAATTGGATTATGATCAATGCAATGCTTTAATGTTATGGGTAAACTTAACCGACGCCTGTATCTACTATGACACAGTTGATTTGAGCGGCGGGAAGATTACAGAATGTCATATCTTCATTCGTCAAATATCAAAACTGTCTTTCCTCTAACGATGTAGGACCGAGACGTCGCTAATCACTGCTGACGAACGCAAGCACGCCGCTGTTCTACAAAGATAATGAGTCTGCCGGAGTGGAATAAACAGCTGAATAGAGAAGAGTCAGACGGAGAGGAGAGGAGGGGATGTGACAGATCAACAAAACACAGTTACTCCCAAGTGCCACTACGGACTGACAACTAATGTAAAAATGAGAAAAAACTATAGCAGGACTTAAGGAAACAAGACAGTAAGAGGTCAGGAAATAAAGATATGTAAAAAGGTGTGTGTGTTTGAGTGTGTCTGGGGGGGGGAGGGACCGTCACATTGTTTCAGGTTAAAGAGTTGACCTAAATGGAGCTGTTGAGGCCTAGCGAGAGAGACGGAGTCAGAGACATTACAGAGACACATGTCAACCACCGTGGGATGGAAGGTGTGAAAGAGGGAAACAGAGTGAAGGAGAGGGCGAGGGAAACGATGGAGACCAACTGAGAACACTTTGATGAAAAAGGGAAAAGAAGACAGCCTGCGGTGAGTCAACTTCTGCAAACTTTTTCTTCTCTTTTTCTTTGTTCTTTGTGGTGTACTGTGTATTCTCACACTCTCGCAGATCATCTTAAATTGTATATATTTAATATTATTAAAATGTTAATACCTAAGTATGTAAGGTGTGAAAGATTGGAAACAGAATGAAGGAGGGTGACAAAGGGATGAAGCAAAGCAGAGAGAAGAGAGAAACTGGAACCGCATAGGTAGGCAATTGCCTTGGGCCCTAAACTACTAAGGGACCCCATAACATGCCTCGTAAACCAATGGTAAATATAGTTATCCTGACGTTTTTTTGTTTAAATTATTCGCTCATTAATTATGTCCTGCCCTAAAATTAAATCAAAATGCTTAATTCATGAGTTCATTCATGAGTGCACACATACTGTATATTTCATTTGTAGTTTATAGATGGATAGATTAGATCATGTGTCACTTAAGTGAGAATATAAAACAAGACATTAGGAGTTTATTATGGAGGTACAAATATGACTAGTTGCATGTGAATGTATGAATTTGAATGAATTATTGTTGTGTTTAATGTTTGTATGAAACAAATCATAATTGTGAACTGTATGGTGATGTTCTGGCAACATTGTTTTTGGAACTTACAATAAAGCCATTTGAATTAAAAAAAAAAAAAAAAGTTATACATAGATAGGTCTTTCTTAGATAATAAGAACTTAAAAATGGGGAAAATAAGGGATGTGGAGGGCCTCATGTTTGTGTTTGTCTTAGGCCCAAAAATAAGTAATAAATCTGCCACTGTCGGAAGGCAGCATGCGGTGCGTTCACTTCCACAATCTTTTCTCACACGCTGAGACTAAATTGGAGCGTTTCCCACCTGTAACTGTACATTTGATTATCCCTGCTCTGCCCTGCTTTTGTTTGCAGCTATTTGGTTGATAAATCTGACCGGTGATCCACCAGCCAAGAACTTTAAAAAACATGGATGATTTATACCTCCAGCCTCCCCATGACACACACATGCAAAGATGATTTATAGACATGTGAAATGCACCTGTGTGTTAAGAATCTTCCACATTGGACTGATATAATCACAGACGCATAAAGACACACATGCAGACACATATACACACACAGAAAACAGGGGCTGCTGGGAAAGGGGTGAGAGCGCTCTCGCTCCACTGAGTGGAAAACCTGATCTTCTTACCTCAGCAACTTCAGACAGAGGGACTCAACGGAGAGACATCTGTGTGCTGTGTGTGTGTGTGTTGTGTGTGTGTGTGTGTGTGTGTGTGTGTGTGTGTGTGTGTCTGCGTGTGCATGTGAGTGTGCATGTGTGTGTGTGTGTGCGTGTGCGTGTGCGTGTGTGTGTGTGTGTGTGTGTTTGTGTTGTGAGAAGGAGAGGCAGAGCAACAGCCTTACCAGCAGAGGATTAAGCGTCAAGATTGAGGAGGATGTGAGAGATAGACAGACAAGAGAGTTGGAGACACCTCGCTTGTTGTCATGGCAACATATTAGCAGGCCGCAAGCTAAACAGGTGTCTCCTTTTAACTTAATCGCTCCAGCTAAGTGAGCTAATGAGCGTCTGTGATGTGATCCCCGGGGCTTGGAAGTAATCGAGGGAGCCCCCCCATAACAACTTCGCCCCTCTCAACAGCGTGTCCGGCGCCGGCCTGTCCGGGGTCAAACGGATTTCACGTGGCCGTTTGCCCTTCAATTGGCTCGCCGATCAACCCCGAGAATACTTGCTGTTTATGTGCATGTGTGTATGACCACCCACAATCATCATTAGCATCTGACAGAGCAGGAGCACCGGTTGTGCGGATTATCACAGCCCCGCGTGCTATTATCATAACAGCTACGATAGCTTCGCCTTTGTCGAATGGATAATCAGTGAGGTATTATGTGCTGGGATAATGGCACCGTGTGAAAACCGAGAGATGCACTCCTGGCTAACACGCGTGCACCATCGCAACCGATTACTGCGAGCGGGCTTCGTGCTGCATTTCGTTAAAGCCTACCACGGACCTGATTACTACAACAACAGTGTGTCTTATGATGATGATTATTAGGTTGTTCACAGATATGATGAGGGTGTTATTTCCAGGGCCGAGCCTTACCTTTTATGTGATCAACAGCTGTGTGTGTGTGTGTGTGTGTGTGTGTGTGTGTGCGCGCGTGTGTGCGCGTGCGCGTGTGTGTGAGAGTGTCAGCATGAGGGAGAGTGAGCAAATGCATGTAACAAAGAGTGGTCTCATCCACTGAAAATCATTTTAAGTGTGAAAAAGACATCATCTGTCACATTTCACACTAAAAGGTAACAGTACGACATCAATGAAACAGTTTGTCCTGTCGGATGGACGACTTGGTTGAAGGAAGTGGCGTGAATACCGTCTCACTCCAATTGTATGTATCTCTCTCATTCTCTGATGACACACCTGCTGCGTCCCTGGGACTCGCCACTAATGTTAGCAGTTGTCATTAGGAGAGGCTTTGCACTAATTATCTCATCACTGTCTGTCTCAGCGGATTCACATCCAGCAAGAGCCGAGGGAAGGATTCAACACAAGTGTGTGTGTTCTCATCTAAAGTCTTTTATCACCTGCAGTCTCTGTCAGAAAAGGTGCAGAGGTGTGAGCGACGACAAATACATGACAGGGAACAGTAGCGGTTAGGCAGGTGGCATCAAAGACATGCTGTTTTACAATTAAATCCGCCGAAAAGAGAGGTTTGCTCTGTTGCTCGCCGTTTCCCCGTCTCATTTTAAGAGGCCAGTGTTTTTGTAGCCTTTCGTGCACGCACACACACACACTGAAACACACACACTGACACACACACACACACACACACACACACACACACACACACACACACACACACACACACACTTCTGTAGGCAAGTACACATTATTAAGATGCTCAGGCTGCTCGTTCACCAGCGCCCCGGCCCCCTCTCTCCCCCCTCTCGGCTCCCCAGAGATGATCAGGGTATTACAAATGAAAAGTCAGAGTCATAAATCAGAAACCCACCACAGCCACTCTCCACCCCACTTCTCTCACTCCCCCCTCCACAAACTGTGGCTCTGCTTGTACTGCCGGTCAAGGGGAAAAGACACAAGAGACGTGGACAGAACAGGAAGAGGGACAGATGAGCGAGCGAGAGAGAGAGAGAGAGAGACAGAGGTGGGGGGTGGAGGGTCGGGGCTGAGTAATCCGGGATTTCCACCGGATGACGTCAGCAGTTGGTCCATGTCATCCATTAATTTCACATCTGTGTCACAAACATTCCTGTCCTTGTGTGTCTGTCTGTATGTGTGTGTGTGTGTGTGTGTGTGTGTGTGTGTGTGTGTGTGTGTGTGTGTGTGTGTGTTTTTGTGTGGCAGTCTATGTGTGTGTGTGCGTGTGTGTGTGTGTGTGTGTGTGTGTGCGTGTGTGTGTGTGTGTGTGTGTGTGTGTGTGTGTTGCAATCCTACATGACTCAGATGCAGCTGGTCTGTTCCGTGCTGCTATAGTGTACATGGACAGCGATAGGGTGGATAACAAAAATAAATACATAAACTTTGATTCCTTGTGCGGAAATCATTCATCAAGATATTCTGGAGAAATTTAAAAAAAAGAAAGACACAGGGTTGCAAAGGGGTTAGTCACTTGAACATGGCCAAGATACGTTTCACAGTCCTCGTAAAAAATCGGCCAAATGCTAAAATCTTTGTAGCCCACCAAACATGTTGATGGGAAACTCAGTACGTTTACATGAGGTTAGAGGAAGACGATTTGTTGCGTTATTCAGACTGACACCTGATGTAAACATGTAAGTCTGACTAACCTGCGCAAACTTCTCAACGTTGAGCAAACACACCCAGAAATGCAACTAGGCACTCTGAGCATTCTCCACAGTTCCCCGCCCAGGGCTTAGACCTGGTAGCCGAATAGCATTTAATGCTAACAGAACAACAAAAACCAGACAGCTGTACGAATAGACAGAGCTGCAAAGTTATCCATAGCACCACTCGACATGGTACCAGTTTGCGGCTCGTTTACCGTTAGCCACTTGCTATCAAGTTAGCACTTGCTATCAAGTTAGCCACTCGCTAACAGTTATCCACTTGCTGACGTTGTTGGTCAATAAGAAAAGGGTCCAATATTAACAAGCTGAAAGCGGGCATTTGCTACCTATCATAGCGGAGTTGGACATACTTCAGTCAATACATCGAAACCATTCCTTCGCTTGTATATTCGGACGAGGACAGTAGTCCAATTAAATAGCCTAGTTGAGATATAACCGTAGCAGGACTAAACTTTGCAAGTAAAAGTACTAAGTGATGTAGTGCGGCAACAAACGAAAAGTTGCTGCAGTTGTGTCAAACGAGGACGGAGGGAGTGTCACACAGCCTGATCCAGGTGTCAAGACTGTACAGCACAGCAGCTAATGGAGAGAGGGAAGGAAAGGAGAGAAAGAGAGGGAGGGAGAGAGGGAGGGAGGCTTGTTTCCCCCCTCCCCAGCCTGTCAGTCAGTCACAGAGGGGGAGAACGACAGGCCACAATGGGGCCCTTCAGCGCCTGGCTGAAAGTTGTAATTTAGCATGAAGAGCCATCGAGGGGCGATCCTAAATATAGTTCCACATATACATTGTGTCTTGTAGAGAGAATAGCAATTAACAGCCAATTAAATGAAGGACTGGGGTCAGCAGCAGCAGCAGCAAACTAATGGTGGGTGGGTTGCTGCGCTACCGGGTAATCCAAAGGGACAAAGAGAGAGGCTGGTAGGAGCGAGAGGGGGCAAATTTCTCCATGTTTTCTCTCTTTCTTTTGAGCAAGGCAGCATAATGAGATTTGAAGGGTTCCAATTATATGTGCCACCTGTGCTTCACATATAATAGTGCAACGCTGCCATGTTAAGCGCTCAGACATATACAGTAATAAACTTACTGTGTGTATGTCGCTCCGATGTGTGCGTGTGTCTGGCGTGCACTCAAACAATAACGTATACATGTCATCTTTACTACAACGTGATGAGAAAGACAGAATATATGTGCAGAAAGAGTTTGTCGGCGATGGCAATTGTGTGTGTGTGTGTGTGTGTGTGTGTGTGTGTGTGTGTGTGTGTGTGTGTGTGTGTGTGTGTGTGTGTGTGTGTGTTTGTAGTGCAGTCATTGCGTCATATTGCTGTGTATGCTAGTATTTCGCCAGTCGCTCCTGTCCAGCATTGATTGGCCGCTAGGTGACAGCTTCACTAAGTCGCTGCAGTAGCCCAAGCACAACGGAACAAGTCCCCCTCTAATTGCCTTGTGTTTGAAAAAGCAACTCTTTGCCTCAAAAAACAAGGCGAGTCATTAACGCCATTCTGGCAGCCAATCCACCTTCCCTCCCCACCCCCCTCGCTCCTCTCACTTTCTTTCTCTCTCTCTCTTTACCACAGCTCAACACCTTGTTCAGAGGCAGTGATCAAGGCAGAATCATCTCCTCCTCACCCCCATCTCCTCTGCAACTCCACCTGCATAATTGCCGCACCTAACCTTTTCAGTGCTGCCTCCGTTGGGAGTCAGCCAGCCAGCCCAATTGGGCTGCAGGTAATAATAGAATCTCATTTCATGCCTCCATCGGATAAAACAAAGGTTGGGTTTCACCGAGCAAGTTTGATCTTATTACTGCGACTGTTGGAGAAGGTAAAGGTGCACAGTGATTTTGAGGAAGGTGTGTGTTCATGTGAGTATGTGTGTGTGCCAGCAGAGCCAGATCGGAAAGGGGTGATAAACAACAGGGCAAACTCATCAACAAGTCTTTCAGAGGAAAAGAAAACATACGAAGTCTGTGCCCTGAAGAACAACATAGAAGTGCTTTCTGATCACACACCCCCATCATCAGCAGAATGCCATTGTTTGTATGTTCCTTCTGATCAATCAGTTACCAATCAGTGTGTTTTCTGATCGTACACCGCTAGGTGAAGGTTTGGTTCAGTTTAGTGACAAAAAAGTCAGATACGTCAGAGTTTGAGATAAAATAGGTATTTTGCATGGTATTAACAAACAAACAGCAGTCTCTTGAAAAAAATGTGTTGAACAAATGCTGACCAAAACTGGTCAGCATTAACTGATAGAACTATTATTTTTATTGATGACTTTGTGAGTTTGATATAGACTGGGCTCAACTGCCTCCAGGGAACAGCCATATGACTTTGCTCTCATCTTCTACCTCCTAGTCTGCTTTCAAAATAAACCAAAACAACTGCCAGCCATATAAATAGAAGTTTAACAATCTTGACAATGTTACAATTTCACATATTACTGTGTGACAAAGTTTAGCACACTTTACTCAGATTGTGACTGACTTGATCATATTTTCCCCTCTGGGCTCACCGTAGCTGAGCATGTGCTTACTGCTGATATTTCTCATTAATACAAACCCTGTTAGTCGACTCGACTTAACTCCACACGTGTGTTGCTGACACAGCTCTCATACTGCTCTCCAAACTTCCTGTATGTAACAAACTGCTTCACTAACGCAGAAGAATAGCGAAGACTCCACTTTCAAAGCCTCCAGATTTTTCTAGAGTCAGACAGTAGACTTGGTGCCCATTAGCCTTTGTGTATGTTTTTAAATATGAATACAAGTAAGCAGATTAGAATTAGAACAGACAGAGACCTGCTGTCCTAAAGATTTTTGCTAGTGTATGCTAGTGGCACATGCATTTGTTTAGAAAACGAGTGTAAGAGAGACCACAGGATGCATTGCAATAGGGCTGCAACTAACGATTATTTTGATAATCGATTAATCTGTCGATTATTTTCTCGATTAATCGATAAGTGTTTTGGTCCGTAAAATGTCAGAAAATGGTGAAAAATGTTAATACATTTTCCAAAGCCCATGTTGACGTCCTCAAATTTTTTGTTGTCCAAAACACACAGATATTTCAGTTTACTGTCATAATAGGATTAAAGAAACCGGAAAATATTCACATTTGAGAAGCTGAAATCAGAGAATTTGGATTTTTTTTATAAAAAATTACTCAAAACGATTAATCAATTATCAAAATAGTTGCCGATTATTTTAGTAATCGATTAATAATCGATTTGTCGATTAATCGTTGCAGCTCTACATTGCAATATGATATGTATTTATAGGTGACTAGGTGTCAGATTAATAATGGTTATATGGCAATGGTGATGCAAAGTAAACTTTGATTTAGTACCGGCCAGATAGGTTTTGCCATCATATCAGAGAAATAGATCTTTCAGATCTTTTTTTCACTTAGCCACCTCCACACGTTTTAATTTTTATTCTTTATTCTCATCTTCATTTACTCCTCTCTGTGGTTTTGTTATCCAGATGTCGACAGTGGTTAGGATGATTGTGAGCCGAGATTTTCTGGTCAAATGGACCTATGTTGAGGTTCATGACCTTTTAGTGCTGCAGTTAGATGAAACTCATTAGTGGCTAAATACTCGATGAAGCATTCCCCGAGTTAACATATTCTCCTCTTTTTTCTTTTTTTTTTGTCAGCGCAGCTTCTTCATGTTGACTTCCTTTAATTAAATCCCAAATTAGAGCCTGATTGTCCAGTTTGTAATCGTGCCAGAGAAGGCGGCTCCTGCTCATGGATCACATATGATTTCTCAAAGTTCACGACACCATAAATTAAGTTTAAAGGTGAATTGTTGCCCTGGGGGGATTTTTTTCAGTTTACATGTCATGGTATTTTATTTTAATTGCTCTCCTTGGACACACCATGAACCTCAGTTTATAAGAATATGAGATGCTGTAGGTGTGAACTGCACAGAGCAGCGTGCTGTTTGAGGTTCTGAATATGATGTCGCTTACATGTCCTTTATCTGACATGGGGCATTTTGGCATGCTGCAGTTTAACAGTAGTGTGCAATGACTTGGAGATTGAGTCACACACAAGCTGATGTGGATGAGATGCATCTTGGGAAATCCTTTAAATGAACGCACAGTAAAGACAGCGGTGGAGCAAGCTTTCCGCTAAGCAGTCCAATCACTAACATACTGAGGAATGCAAGGCCACATTGGCGTTTAAAATCTTTTATCATCGCTCCACTCTGTTTTGTCTTCCTGTTTCTCTCTCTTCTTTGCATCTTATGTCTCTATAACCAAGGCTGTGGCAGACACTTTGCAGGCTGTTTTTCTAGGCTTCATAATGCATAGATGCTGTGGGTGATGTGGCAAAGGCATCTTTGTTCAGGGAATCCCTGGTGTGACACAAATTGATGGAGATCTATGAGAATCCAGCTTGTTACGAGGGAGCCGGTGCCGTTTATTGTGGGAGAGGGGAGGTTTTAAGGGGGAAGATATGAGGCAGAGGCGGAGGGATGGGCGCAGCAGGTCACCCAAGACCAGCCACCAACTCTCATTTAAAAAACGATCGAGAATGACAAAGGTTCGCTTTCATCTGCCGTCGAGGAAAGGAACAGAGAAGCGATCATTATACAGCATACGCATACAACCCCACATGTGCGCACACACACACACACACACACATATATTCACACAGTCCACTGAGTCTGCTAGCCTCAGCTCAAACCTTTGTAAATTAAAAGTCTGACCAGAAAATGCATTTATGTGCAATATGTGCAGTAAGGAGGTGTGTGGGTGGGTGGGCTGCTGTCTTAATTGGGAATTAATGAGGGGGGCAGGGTGAGGTAGGAAAAGAGACAGAGAGACAGAGAGAATGGAGGGGATTACCTTGCAACAGTATGGTGAGTGGGAGGGATTTTCCTCTCCTATTCTCTGGTGGACTGGTGGGACAAGGATCGCCCTGGAAACAGCTGCCACACCTTTCCTGTGGGCATACTCATTGTCACGACTGAACTGATTGAACAAGTAAAACATTAAGAGAAAGACAGAAACACGTGAACCCCCTGATCTCACACACAAAGTGCAAACTTGGCTCTGCCAGTGTTGCTGTTTTGTAGACGAACCGTCAAGTGGCTCAGCAATAAAGAGGTTTTACAGAGTTCTTTTCCTTAGAGTTGTAGGGCTGTATTTGCAGCACACTGCTGCAAGTCTGTGGGGACTGCTCCACTTTCACCCATAATCTCTCATATTCATTCGCATCAGAATACATTAATGAGAAATGAGACCCTGGCATATACTTCATGGTTCAGTCCTTTCAGAGAATACTAAATATAGTAGAGTCTCTTTTTTTTCTCTCTCTTCTTTCGATCCTACTTTCTTTCCCTCTTTCTTTCTTGTTTCCTTGGTCTCTGTTTGAACACCATCTCTGTCGGTTCCTTTCTCTCATCTATATTTATGTACTCCATATTGAAAAGTTCTTTTGCGTTCGGAGCGAAGCCGTGCGTTGCTCCTCACTGCAATTACTGATTAATTACAGGGAATTAAAGCAATTAGAACTGCAGAGATATACAATTAACGAACACACGCTTCATGACGCCACACACAGGCTGTGCAATCACTAGATTGCAATGCAAATACCTTGTGCTTTTAATCTCTCACACAGCCTTTTCTTTTATTTTCTCGTTCTGCTCTCAAACACTTCCACAACATGTACTCTAGACAAAGACACAGACACACACACGAACACGCACACACAAACACACACGAACACACACACACACACGGTGCAGGTTTTCCAGTTCATTAGATAGTATTTAATTTGAAAATACCTCTGTGTTGAGGGAGATGTGAGTCCTCCTGAGGGATGAAAGCTGAGGCAGGAGTGGGCGATGGGAAGGGATTCCTCCATCTGTCCCACACACTAGAGACAGCAACCAGGGGAAAAGGAGAAATTTGAGCTGGCACTGTTAACATATAGGTGAGATAAATACAACTATTTTAACAATAAATTGTACCCAAAACACACACGCAGACACTGTCCATCTCTCCACTTGCTATAGTAAAACTCACTGTCACTAGAAACTCACTGTCAGTGGAAAAACTAAATATAGTTTTAATCTATGAAAGAAATAACATGACAGGTATAGCACTTCTGCAATGATCTTTGTTTGCCTTATTTCCAGGAGTACATTAGAAGGTCACAATATATCTCTCTCTCTCTCTCTCTCTCTCTCTCTCTCTCTCTCTCTCTCTCTCTCTCTCTCTCTCTCTCTCTCTCTCTCTCTCTCTCTCTCTCTCTCTCTCTCTCTCTCTCTCTCTCTCTCTCTCTCTCTCTCTCTCTCTCTCTCTCTCTCTCTCTCTCTCTCTCTCTCTCTCTCTCTCTCTCTCTCTCTCTCTCTCTCTCTCTCTCTCTGTATAAATGTAATATTAGAGAGACTATAAAGGACTTCTTGACTTTCTTTCCCAGTTCTGCGGAAATGTGTTTTTTTTTTTTTTTTTTAAGATATTTTTTTTGGCATTTTTATGCTTTTATTGATAGTGTAGAGACAGAGTTGAAATGGGGCAGAGAGGGGAGTGACATGCAGAGAACGACTGCGGGCTGGAATCGAACCCGGGTCCGCTGCTGGCCAAGGCCCATGGGGGGGGACGCCTTACCAACTGAGCTAAGGGCGCCCCCAGGAAATGTGTTTCTGAGGCCACCGTCAACGTGAGCCACCGAGAGTTACTGCTGCAAATAGCTGATTCCTATCACCTGTTTCGTTAGGATATATAACAAATAATTTTCAAATTTTATACATACAGTAGTAAAACACATCTTCACTGAACTAATTCAGGCCTTAACTGCACCGTTATTGTCCAGCAAATAAAAACTGACAGCGATAACTTTGACACCTTGCAGACAATAACAGAGATTTGGAGTTCGGAGGCCTTATTGTCCCCTCTCTCGAGTTTCCACAACAACGACATGCGTTCACATGAGCAATGAACAGTTTGAAAAGCAGAAAGGTTCAAGGGAAAAACAATTTGTGTACACAGGAGGAAAATAATAACATCCAAATAAATAAAACCTGACGAGGAGAGATTGATAGGTGACAAGATGCTCCTCTACTCTTCTGTCTCTGGCACTCGGAGTGTGATGCCCTGAAGCAATGCCCACGGATACACCCCCCCCCCCCCCCTCCCCACACACACACACACACACACACACACACACAAACACACACAAACACCCATTCTGCCTTTATATTTTTACCAAAAAAATCATTACCATCTTCGTGACTTGTATGAACATTGAGCCCTCTCTTTGCGTTGAAAAACTTTTCTCCCATGCAAAAATACATCCTATGCGTTGAAACTCCAAATCATAACAAACCTTATCTTTTAATTTCCTTACTATGATTCCACGAGCGTTCCTAGGAGTCTCCCAGAGCTTATGTAGATGCTGAAATATTCATATACATACATAGTTTTACCCTTCATTCTTTTTTGCCCATTTTTAAAAAAGGAACATTTTTCTGCACTTTAAGGTTTGCCATATTTATGAGGTGGGCAAGAAGCGTCCCCACTGCAACACAGTGACTCATCCAGGGGTCCTGCTGCAGTGAGGAGACCAACCTGAGACCACAGACGCACACATGCTCCAACACACATACACAAACACACACTCAAACACACCGTTGAGGAAATAAAACATATGTTGGAGACAAGAATTCAGCGTTCTTAGAAAGTGGAAGATGAAAAGTCATAATTACATTTGGCAATACAAAAAGAACAAGACAAGTATTAAATAGTATAATATACCTGTATATTTTAATATTAAATAAGATAAATACTTTTTGTTGAGCCTCAGTGATTAGCTAAGTTTCCTCATAAGGGCAAAGTGGTTCACAGTCGTTCCTCTCCTGCATATCAATCTGGCCTTTCTGTAATCTCTGTGAGGAGGAGTCCGGCCCGAGCTTTTGAAGGGAGCCCTGATTGGTCGTAGTCGTCAATAAAGCCTCCAGTCAGACCGTACCCTCCCCACTTTTCTTCTGATAGTGGAAGGCAGCCCCTGATTGGTTCGTATAGTTGTTGACGTCAACATGGATCAACAAAAAAGCTTGTGAGATATGGCTGGTCTCACAAGGCTGATTGACTTCCACTTTAAGGGACTAACGTTAGGTCTGACTGCGGTTTGATTGGCCTTGTCATTTTTTTACCAAGCTTCTCCCCACGGAGATTGAAGAAAGGCCAGACTGATTTGTGTGAAAGAAACTAATATGCATGAAACCAAATTTCAAGGCAATCTATCCAAAGTTGTCTTGACATTCTACCAAATGGAGCACAACACTGGGAACTGCAAATTTCTATAAAGTATGTCATGTCAATCTAAAAATACAGCAGCTAAAAAAACATTTCATGTCAATTTGTTCTATAGAGATATTTCAGTTGGGGCCGACCGACAGATAATGCCATCCCCACAGCTTGCACAATGAGTGCAGAGAGTTATACGTAGGTGAAAACAAACATCTACGTTCTTACTACGACCATCTATGTGTCACAGATGTACATGAAGGTCACCGCTCGCAGAGCAGTCTCGGCCTGTCAAGTGGCTAAAGAGGCCACACTTCAGCAGTGAATATTTTAGGAATGTAAAAAAAAAAGAAAAGCATGACAAGAGACAATTTTCATATATTCACCTGTTAAATCTTCTCTCCTCTTTGCACGCAAGCTGCAGAATATAACCTTAAATTGCAATGAACATGGAATATAGTTTTCCATCACTCTGTCGCCCTCCTCCCCTCCTGTTTCCCACAGAACAGTTTAACACATAATGACCGCACAGCCGTATACTCAGAACAAATGACATCTAATGCATTCTGCCCGATAACGTGCGCTGGGGCATGTTGCATTTCCATACTGCTGCTTAGTACATCATTGTCACAAGAAGCCATTATGGTAATATGGCACCTGAGGGAAGAGAGACAGAAAGGGAGAAGGAGTTGCTGGTGAGCTGGAGGGAAGGGGACAGTCGAAAGGAAGAGGTAGATGTGTGCACAGATAGGAGAAGGGTACTCAGGTACTTACTGGTAAATATGGTGTGAAAGGACACATTTTAGACTGATGAAGAAAGCTCTGTGACAGGCAGAGAGCGAATTTTAACACTGAAATATGAATATAATATAATATCTCTATCTATGAACCCTTTGACGGGTTTTCCTCCAACTTGGCAAAAATGTCCACTCCAACTCAAGGAAGAACTGATCAGATTTTGGAGGCCATAGGTCACAGGTCAAGGTCACTGTGACCTCATGCATCATGAACGCAATATCTCAAGAATGCTTTGGCACAAACTCACACTTGGATTACAGGATGAACGGATAACATTTTGTAGGTCAAAGGTTGCCTTCCACCACCGTTAGGCAATAGTATGCCTCGCGGAGGTGTATAACCGCCAGGTAGTTTTTCTAGTTTTAGCTATGCTTTAGCACCATATCATGTGGGAAATATCCCGCTCAGAAGATTCTAAATACTCCATTAAGTTCATCGACTACTTGCTCACTTTGTTTGTCTGATGTTTGGTGCTGAGCCGGTAGAATACAATTCTTTTCCACAGACAAGTAATTATATGATCCGTCATTTAAAATATGGATTAAAGACATGTTACTGTAATGCAGTGTTAAATTGACCGCTGTTATCTCATTGATTCTTAACTATTCTTCTGATCATATCTGTCTGGGGTTCTTTGTTTCACATGGGTGTATGTGAACATGTTATCAAAGTCAAGTCCATGGTCATATCCTTTACCTGTGTTATATGTTTTGTAATATTGAACGTTGCACGGTCAGAGCCGTTCCAACAGCTCTGAACCATTGACTGTGTACACCTTGAACGTGGCTATTGCCGCCTGGCATAAACCCTGCCTACCAAGTAAGGGTGCTGTCAGCAGTGGAGACGCAAGCCAGATCTAGGGCTACAGTGCATTGCCAAACCGTGCTGTGCCGCACTGAACTAAAGACATGTATTTAGCCTGTGAAAAGCCCCTCACACTCTCAAGAGAAAACGCAACTTTATCACATCTATTGCCACATCATTTTGCATGCTCTTTCGCTCTCAATCTCACTCGCTGTTTCCGTTCACCATTATCACAGTCTCACCTTTCCTCTCGCGCTCTTTCCCTTTCCATCCCTCTCTCTCTCACTCTCTCTCACTCTCACTCTCTCTCTCAGTCAATAACGCACGGTGACAGCTTATGTAACATGTCAAGTTCCAAACCGAACTCAACTCTCCTTGATCTGCAGTCCTTTCCCCATCTTTCTAAATTACTCACTTCTGTTATAACACTTGAGCCTGAGTGAGAGACACAGCAGAAAGGGCGGGAGGATGGGTGGCAGACAGAGACATGACATGAGCGGAGAGGAAACGCAGGTTTAATTATTCATACCTACTGCAGCAAAAAAGAGAGTGAGCACGGGAGGGAGAGAGAGAGAGAGAGAGAGAGTGACCCAAAAGGGAAGATATTCCTAGGGCAGTAGTGCACTCTGGGAGTTAGAGCTGTGCCACCCTGGGGCCATGGGTGTGAGGGAAGTCCACCATTAGCTTCCAGAAGACCTCAGAGAGGAATAAGGAGTGAGGAAGAGAGATATTCATGAATTCTATGGAAATTGTCCATTAGACTTATTCTGCTTACTTATGCTGTTGATGAATTCAATTCATTCCACTTTCCCTCGAGTGCACCACGCCTGATGAACACAAATGCCTTGTATCCATTGAGCAGCACAGTTCGGTTCAGCACGGCGGCACTGTTTGGTACGGTAACCCTAGATCTGTTGTGCATTTCCACTGCCAGCAATACCCTTAACTGGTAGACCGAGTTTATGCCGTTGAATGGCACCGGCCCTTTTAAACAGTCAATGCGCTTACTGCCGCAGATTACTATCGTGCAGCTGGACACAGTGTAGCCGATATTTTTCTCTAAACGCAACACTCTTCACAATTACCAAGGTGACTACACGCTGCGGTCGCTGCGGTTTATCTCTTGCAACGGACTGCAGTGTGTAGCTCCACCCCAACAAAAGTGTGCCAAAAATAGAAGGTTTGCTTATTTTGGTACCAATTCCAACTTTTGACAGTGGAAGCGCAAAGAAACGCGCGCCATGCCATAACGAACTGAACCGCTCAGTGGAAACAAGCTTTTATTTGATTACATTTTCTACTTTCCCTCGAGTGTACCACACCCTATGAACATTAATTCTATGGAGGCTCTCAAGTTTTCATGCGTAATGCTCACTTGGGACCATATCCTCCAAGGGGTGAGTGTGTGTTTGTCTCTGTGCTAATTTGTGTTTGTGTAGGTTTGTCCGCACGATGCACTTGGAACGTGGACCGCGGACCCATAATCCTGTCGTCTCGCTCTGGATAAGGCATGTTGCTGCAGGGAACGGTTGCTGAAAGAAAGCGCAGGGCCTCCCCATTCAACACTGGTGCTCCCCTGAGACCGGCTGGCTTTCATCTCCCTTGTCTCCTCAGGGTGCCCAACAACACACCACCATTTCAGGAAGAGGGGAAAGAAATACAGAAGGAGAAAAATAGGGAAGTTTTAGCCAGGGGGGGGGGGGGGGGGTGTAGTAGGGAGACGACAGCAAAGCTTGAGCATTCCCACAGGGGTCAAGCTGATGTGTTTATCTTAGTTTGGCTGGATGTGTTCGAGAACCGGGTGTCAACATAACCTTTTCTTCTTCTCTATTTTACCAGAGGTTATGGATATGGAACGGAGGAAGCTTCACGTGTGCGCCAAAGAAAGCAAAATCGTCTTCTATTTCATCTCTTTTTTTGCTGCGAGCAACTGCCTGGACGAGGATGTTAAAAGTGTAACTTCTTAATATTTTAGTAGAAGAAGAAAGTGTGCCTATGTGGTGCTGCTGGTGGTATAGCCCGGCTGAATAGCGATGATGCGTCTTTGTTGATGGCAGGAGTGAGAGAGGATGGGAATTGGAGGAAACAAGGAAGGAGCTGAGTAAGTCTACAATTAATTTTAATATCTCTAGTCTTAATTAAATGTATTTACTACATATTTCAACTACTTGTGCATATGTTAATATTTGCAATAACTACTGTATGTCAATACTTTACCTGACTTGTGTGTATATATTCTATTAAAACTATTTCATTTTATCATATATTATTTATATAACTTTTTTTATTAGAGCACAGTAAGACAGATACTGCCACACCAATATTTCACCGCATATAATTGCCTCTGACAAATAAAGTCTTTTGAATCTTTGAGTTGTGTCAGGTGTTGGACAATGACGGTTGAACAAAAGAGGGATTTGAACATTGCACTTAAAAAAAAAATGAAAAAAAACTTTCCCCTTTCTATTCTGTGTGAGCCACCGCTGAGTCTTTCTTCCTCTTTTAATTGCTGCTCGCCGAATCCCTTGTTCTTTCTTCTCAACCCCTCTGTGCTCTCCTCGTCTCCCTGTGTCCCCTGTCTGTCTAGCTCCCTTCTTGCGTTTTAATGTTGTCCTCTTGAAATCTCTCCCTCCCTTGTTGTTGTCTCTTCTGTTCTAACTCTCTCTGCTCCATCTTCTCATCTCCCTTTTTTTCTTCTGCGATGAGACGGAGACGCACGTGGTTATTTTTTTGGTGGAGGCAGCGAGTCGTCACGGACGCAGCGACTAAAGTTCCGATAAAATCAATGTTTAATTCAGATGACTGCGGGCCATTGACAGAAAAAGTGGAAGCCTTTCATCTATAAAAAGGACTCAGTAAAAGAAAAAAGAGGGGGGATTGAGAGAGATGGAGGGAGAGGACTGACAGGATTACTGGGATTGTCATCAGCGGTATCTTTAGCGATGGGAAGGGAACCGTCGGCCCTCTGTTGCCACCTCTCCACAACCTGGCTGCGTGTGAGAGCGACTATGCAAATGATTTCCCTTTTCACCTGCTGCTCGTTCTTCCTCGTATCCATCTGCGCCATCGCTCCCACTCCTCATGTCATAAATAACAGCCTTCCCCCCCCCCCCCCTTTTCTACAGATTTAGATTGTAGGTTTTTATGCAATATACAGATCACATGTCACGTCGGAAAAAAGCTAATGAACGTGAAAATTGACATCATGGTAAAGCCACACAGCTAACCATGCTCATATGTCAAATATGGAACGACGCAAGCAGAACGAGCCATTTGTTTAAGGTCACAGAGATGCACACATAACCCACACACACACACACACACACACACACAACATGCAGGAAATGCCCACTGCCTGCCTGCCTGCCACGTCACGTGTGTTGTGTGTGTGTGTGTGTGTGTGTGTGTGTGTGTGTGTGTGTGTGTGTGTGTGTGTGTGTGTGTGTGTGTGTGTGTGTGTGTGTGTGTGTGTGTGTGTGTGTGTGTGTGTGTGTGTGTGTGTGTGTGTGAACATCAGCCCTGCCGGCGCTGTGTTCAAATGTCAGACCTTTAACCTTTTGAATTCGACCCGAGGTGGCATCCAGGCATGTCAGTGCCCGACTACCACGCGCGCAGGAGACGAGATATATAGACGAACAAACGGAAAAGACAGACACACATAAAAATAAAAAAGGAAATAGCAACAGTCAATCCTTCTATCTGCTGTAGAACAGATTGAAGTGCCATGTGGAGAGACAGGAGAGAATCTGTTCCCGTACAGGTGGTGAACAGAAGGTGAAGGCTGAGGGGAGGAAGGGGTGGAGGGGGGGATGGAGGGTGAGGAGGAGGAGGGCTGTTACTTCCATTACATAATGAATGAGGTGAGAAGTCCCATATTTGCTGTGGAGGCTCTATTCATGTCATTCTGCTGTACGTCTGAGCCATGGAACCCAACACTTCAATACACACGCTACTGCAGCTACCACTACTTCTATACAGGTGGAGACATAGTATTTACCTACATCTATTCTAAAGAGACCTATAGGAACCCACCCAGAATAAGACGCTGATCTTTATCTTAAAGCCAACCATAGCAGAAGTGGTTAACCTTGTGGAGACTTGATTTTTCCTCACGTGACAATGTTTATAGATTTGTCTATGGCGGCCCTCGAAAATTCTTGATACTTTTTGATAATCATAGAAGTTGATTTGGAGTCCTGTACTGTATATATTTAGCCTTGCGTCTGCAATAAAATGATTGAGTACCGAGTTTTAGATCACTTTAAACTCAACTTCATGATTCGAATCATAGACTTCCAGTGGGCAGCCCTAGATTTTTCTTTCCACAGCATGATGATTAAATAACGTATACAGACCCAATAGTAGAAAAAAGCCTTGCTGTGTGTTTTCTTGCTTAGTGTGTACATGCTCAATTACTACAGGTGAGAACAAACATGCCTTCGTATGTGCCTGTTGCCCACATGTATTTGTGTTTTTGTGTGTATATTCACGCACATGCACTTGTGTCAGTACAAGCTTAACAGGCAGCTCAAAGAATGACAGGTGACCACACTACAAAGATAGAAATGTCAAGCTGAAGTGGGTGATTGGAGGGAGAGGAGGGGGCTGTCAGGAGAGGCGATGGGGGAAGACAGGAAGCCCGGAGTGATGAGTACATTGCCGCAGCCCCTGTCACTTCCCATTAACACCCCATACACACAAACACACTCACTGTGATTGTAATTAATTCATTAGGCGGATTCCGAGTGTGTGTCTGTTAAGTGTGTGTATGAGTGTGCACGTACCAGCATATACTGTATCAATGTGTGTGTGTGTGTGTGTCGGTGTGTGTGTGTGTGTGTGTGTGTGTGTGTGTGTGTGTGTGCGTGCGTGCGTGCGTGCGTGCGTGCGTGCGTGCGTGCGTGCGTGCGTGCGTGCGTGCGTGCGTGCGTGCGTGCGTGCGTGCGTGCGTGTGTGTGAAGGACATGAGCGTAATTGTAAAGAATGAGAGCTGACAGAATCTGTGATGGCATGCTGTATAGGTTAAACCAATGGGATGCTGCTCCACACTGTGTCACCTAGTCTGTGTGTTCTGCCGTTGCTACTTTTGAAGCCTGAATAACTAGATGTTTCAATAGCCAACTATGAAGAATCTACTGAGATCGTACCAAAAAGAGAATTTAGTTGGGTTATAGGGACTTAGGATACAAACTCAGTCTTTTTTTTTTAATTTTTCTTTTTTACAACTTAATTAATGTTTTATAAATTTTGCTGAGGCAACTGGTACTGGATTCTGTCTGAAGAAAGCCATAATGATGCAAAAAAACTAAATAGAGGCTGATGCCGGAGCAATACAACTTGAAGGCACAACCTTATCTTTACGAACAGATTCAAGCGACTCAGAGTTCACCCTTCGAGCCGTGAGCAACCACTCGGCTCTCAAACTGGCCCTGTTCACACATTGAAGCACAAACCATTTCATTCTGGATGTTTTTTACCAAATGCTTACAGTTATTATCAACATATCTACATAAAGTTCAGGAACCTCTTGGCGGTAATGCGTATCTATATATTTGTTGTTTTCCTAGTGCTTGCTGGAGATTTGCCTTTGTAGAGACAATGAAAAAAATTTGTCTTGGGACTACACTGTTTTTCTTTTTTAGCTCTGCAGGCATGGATAGACCCCCAACAATGTGATAGGGACTACATGCAAGAGGCTGTTAGCACCCCCAATCACAGCAATTTTAATAAATACCATTCACATGGACACTTTGGGCATGCAGATAAATCTCTTATCGCACAGTGAATGCTCAATTTCAAGCCCTAACAATACTAGCCAATACACAAAGGTGCACACACGTGACATGCCTGTTTTCAAGAGCTGAAGGAAACAATATGAGACATCACAAATGAGTGCTCTGTAACAAAACAAAACAAAACCTCTGTGTCAGATCCAGGTCTGCCCAGAAACCCGTGGGTGGCGCTTCACGAGCTAGGCCCACTAATCTGAGAGCGGGCTCCGACCCAGGTCTCACTGAGTGGGAACCACCCTGACCATCTGTGGGTCTCCACACCGTCCTGGCACCACACACTGCACGCATACACTAACACGCACGCACACACAAACACACACACACACACACACACACACACACACACACACACACACACACACACACACACACACACACACACACACACACACACACACACACACACACACACACACACACACACACACACACACACACACACACACACACACACACACACACACACACACACACACACACACACACACACACACACACACACACACACACACACACACACACACACACACACACACACACACACACACACACACACACACACACACACACACACTGACTAATTACACTAAAGAAATGGCAAAGAGAGAAAGACTCACAAGGAGGAAGAAGACAGGGCAACTGTTCTGTCTGGTCAGTTTGACACAGTAGTCATTTTTATATGTATTCACCTAATGACATAGATGGCACAAACTGGCTTTCGATACCATTTTCTGGCTCTTTTTCTTCCTCTGGCAAGGAGCTGTTGGTCTGGGAGGCAATGCAGGGCAGGCGGACGGCGCGGTCGAGTCGACCTTCTGCGGTGGGCTGGGCGGGAGGGCAGGAGGACTCCCCGCGCCCTGGCCCAGGCCTGCCGAGAGGCCATCTGGACGGGGGAAACACATGCAGAGTACCTGGCCAAAACCTGGAGCTCCACTCTGACTCACACAGGATCGCACAGGCACTCACTAACACATACGCCGACACATGTATTCATACATGCCACAAATGTAGTATGATAAGTAATAGAACCATAGTTACACAAACGCTCGTGCACAAGCACGTGCAGGCATACTTGAATGCCGATATGTGCGCATATATGCATCTAACTATAACAGCGGTCAAAATGGGATGTATATCTGTGGGTTGTGTATATAACACAAAAAATGATCTTTGTGCATTATATGTTTAATCAAGACTACATCAGTAGAATATATCCAGCCTGAAACTCCCACTCAAACCCACACATGCCTTGTACGCAGCACTCATCGCTCCGTGGTGATGTTAGCGTTAAGCCCCTCCGCCTGCCGATGAGTGTTTTACATTTGGTTAAAGCAGATTCTGCCTGTCCTGCTTTTGGAGAGTGCTACATTTGGTTAAAAGCCATTATTATGGTAATGCGAGGGTGCTTGAGATAATGGCAAGATGAGAGCAGCTCGACTGCCTCTGACATAACAACCCTACTCTATCCATCTCTTCAAGCTTCTTCTCTCTCGTACTCTCTGTACTGTACCTCCCCCCTCCCTCCTCTCTCTCTCTCTCTCCATACCTTGCAGATTGCAAAGCTGTTGTTTCCTTTTTTTCCACAAGACACCTGCTCGCAGCAAAGCTATTTTGTCACCTAAATCAAACATTATTGTACGAGATGCTTGCGCTTCGGCCGCATTACAACAGTTTTTAAGAGACTACCTTTCATCTGATTCTGTATATCTGCGGTACTGTTGAAAATGATATGACATCCAGCTTCAATCTGTTGCTATTAAGCCTTGGAGGTACCTGTGACATGAGGAACTGAAAGGGTTTGTCCCTAGGGAGAGGGCGGATGGCAGAATCACTATATACCAGTGGCAGGGAAAAAAAAGGATCAGCTCAGAGAAGAGAAAGGGTACGGTATAAGTCACTGGCAAACACATTTTTCAGGTCACTAGCATTGAAGAATGGGAAGGCGATGGTGATGATGACGGATAGAAAGGAGGACAGGAAGAAATGGAGTAAGAAAGTCAAAGAGAGAGAAGAGCACAGAGAAAGAAAAGAGGAGAGATTGAGAGCAATGTAATGCCATGCACATCGAATTTCCCTTAATATGATTTTGTGTTCTGTGTCTATTCAAGTCAGCCCTGATTTGGTTGTGTGTTATAATCGCATCAGAGCAGGGATTTGCGCTGGCTTTTTCACTGCTGTTGTGTTGTGTTTTTTTCCCCTCTCATTGGAGTTGGCATCAGCCTTCATGACACAAATCCCCTCTGATAAATTAAAAATGATTGATTCAGAGTCAAAGATGGAAACTGCACCGCGGGGAGTGAGCGAGTGCCCCCACTTGAGTCCGGGAACAAGTGAATGTTTTTAACGTGCATTGCATTGCATGTGCACGAGTGCTGCACCGGAACGTTGTGTGCAAATCCTCGGTTCACGCGGGCATGTGAGTGGCGTCGCTGGAGTGGATCACTGTGTGTGTACAGTATGCGAGTACATTTGTGGGTAACTGCAAGACGGGAAGGGTGGGCTTTATTACACAGGGAATTGTGACACTTTTAAAGAATGTGAGAAGATGGCAGATCTCCGACGTGTGAACCTCAAAGCCATCAGCGTGCGTGCAATGCTCTAAGCTGCGTATCTTTTGCCAACATCAACTAAAAGCGTGAAGTTCTGGACCAAAAAGTGTGAAAATCCACCAAGAACACAGAGTGAGCTGTGAATACCTATATTAGGGCAATATTACATACATTTATCCACCAACACACAATATGTAGGCTCAATTAAGACAGCATATAAAAGTCTACTTTGTCTTACATTCACTTACTCCTGCTAAAACAGATACACACTCTTTTTTGACACACTGACACACACACACACACACACACACACACACACACCCTGGTTGTGGGCTCTGGCTCTCCCAATTAAGCGGAGGAGTGTTGTGGAGCATCGGTGTCGGGGGATTCTGCTTTCTTCTCCTCTGTCAGGTCCCATCACAAAGGCTCCTCATTAGTGTCAACCTCAGCTGTGCCACCACTTTCTCCTTTCCTCTTCCTCCCTCCTATGTCTTTGACTTTTTTTGCTCCCTCTCTTTCTTTCTCTCTCTCTCTCTCTCTCTCCACATCTCCATCTCCTTCTTCCCCCCATTTGACTTATTCACATTTATTGCCGGATAGCTTTTTCCCAGAAAGCCGCTGCTGATCAGCCCGTTGTCACTCCTGTTGCGTCCGCCTCTCACTCTCACTCTAGTGTATGTAATCTCTCATACCAGGCGCTGAGAGCGGTCGGTCCGTCACATGCACAATAAACAGGTGTTTGTTTTTTGTTTTTTTACAGCGTTTTAATGGCAATATTGGAAGAGACATTTCAACCCCCCCCCCCCCCCAAAAAAAAATAAGTGGCTGCACAGTCATTAAGACCAGTGGAAAGCATGCAAGAAAAGTTGATTTGTGACTCGACATGCAACACCATAGACACATAATGATGTTAATGATCAGCGTGCTGCGAGCGCGGCGGCGGCAACAACATGTAAACAAGGCAACAGGGGAGTTGGCGAGTTCAGAGATCACTCCACGCACAGCGAGGACGAGATGTGGAGGCAACGCAGCAAGATAAAACGGATGATTGTTGTTTGTTTGTTGTTGCCTTTGTTCCCCTGAGCAACAGTTCCCTCTACACCTTAACCCCCTACTGTTACCCCTTTCCCCCTTATCCCTTCATTCCCTTAACAGCCATTTTTTCCCCCTTCCCTGTAGTCCGTCTCTGTCTTTTTCTATGTGTGTGTGTGTGTGTGTGTGTGTGTGCGTGTGTGTGTGTGTGTGTGTGTGTCTCATTTCAGTCTGCAATTAAGGAATCAAGCTTTGATTTCAAGGAAGGGGTTATGGGTGCAATATTGGGATGGCGCGTTAAGATCCCCCGCTCTCACTGACTTCCACTCCCCAAGTCCCAGTCTGAACCTCCCCATACACTTATTTTCTCTCTCGCTCTTATTCCCTTTTCTATCGCTTGCTCGCTCTTTCACACTCTCTTTTTCTGCACAATTTGGTATCAAAGACATGATAATTAGGCTGAACACAAGTTCATCTGGCTTCTATTATTTCTCTTTAATTAATAGTGTATACTAATGACAGAGTTACGCCAATGCACTTTGTGTGTGTGCATGTGTGTGTATATGTGTCCATGTGCATAAGACAGAATGAGAGAGAGAGAGAGGGAGATAGAGAGAGAGAGAGAGAGAGAGAGAGAGAGAGTGAGTGAACTGGTGCCTGTGTGCTTCTGTATGAATATCTTTTAGAGCGCAGTCAACTTTAAACCCTGAGATACCGCACCAGATAAAAGGCGCCAAGTGTCAAAAGCTCGCAAACTTTTCTCTCCTCTCTCCTTGCCTTCTACCTCTCCTCTCCTCCCATGAGCAGCACGCCTCTCTTCACAGCATTTGTGGAGACCTAATGAGGACATTTCTGTCGCGCTGCTCAATCACACACACAGCTGCAAGCCCCCAGCCAGCTAGAAGTCCCAGGTATCTGAGACTTCACTCCCCTCCCCCCCCAACAGATGAAAAACAACAAATAAATAAATAAACAAATAAAAGCACATTTAATGCAGCGCAATGATGTGAAGAAGAAGAAGAGGAAGCAGGGGGGAGTATAAGAGGGAAGACTTAAAAGGAGACACAGTGGGAACAGAGCAGGGCTGAATTCACTAATCTCCGAGGAGGCATAAAGTGAACATGCCAACCACCTTCGGCTCCGAAGGGAAAGAAATCCATTGGTTTGGTTGGTAAATAGGATTTAAGTTAGGGTGACAGCTCTTCTGTTTGTACGTATGTGTGTTTGTGTGTGTGTGCGCGTGCGCTTGAATGTATGTGCGCGTCCGTGTGTTTTTGTGTGCCTAAGCACATTCGACTGATACGTGGCAAATGGGCATCCTTCCAGCTAGCCCCGGATGCCTTTGCTCTGCGCTCGCTTGTGACTTATCTCTCAGAAACAAAGATGGATGTGTCAGTGCGCTTATTAAAACATGCTTTTAGCCCTGGCCGCCACTCGTCAGGAGGAAATCGCTTTCTGGCGGAGATTGACAGAAGAGAAAAGAGAAAACAACATCCTCATTTAGGGCCCAACATCTCGGACATGATTGCTCGCTTTAAGCTGGGTGTTCCTATTGAGGTTTTTTAATTGTTGTTTGCTTCTTTTTGCACATAGCCATCCAGGCGGCCACGGCTTGAATCTTTAATTACCTTCAATACTTGTCCCCTCATTTCAAACAATTGCATGATTAAATGGTTGCTCTGCAATACGCACTGTATATGCTTTTTTTCCCCCTTCCCGCATCCTCAAAAACAACACAGTTAAGTCAACACATTATTTGTAGCTTGCCTTGTTTGTTAAACTGTCAAGCTTTTTTTTTTTTTTTAAAGCCACAGCGCACAAAACCCACAAAGGTTCCACTCATAAGGTGGCAGAGCGGCAGCCATGGTGAATGCAGCGGACTACAGATTCAATCCAGCGTCGCCTCTATCACATTATCGCGCCGACATGATGGTGTCAGCTTACAGAGGAAATGAAAAGATTGTTGTTGACAAATCAACGCTGACAAGGGATCCCTCCAGCTTCACACAGGATTAGCTGTGTGCCATCTTAAAGACAAACACACTGGCCCCATGTGTTGCTATTTCCATCAGAGATAAAAAAAAAACAAAAAAAAAAAAAACAGAGGCAATAGGGGAGAGGAAGGCTTGTGTTAAGTCTTGGCGAGATGATGGGCTTTCTTCATTCGGTATTAGCAGATTAGACGTGTTCTATGAGCCAATCACTTTGGATGATATGCTGGTGTGTGTAGACGGCAAGAACACAGCAGGGGGACAAAAATGGGATCGGGGGGGAGGGGGGGGGGAGGGTTCACTTGTACAGTAGATTTATAATTAAAGATAGAGAACAATATAGAATGAAAAATATTTCTCATCTGTTATGATGATCTTCTGCAGGGCCTTTGAAGAGCCTGTCAGCTGAGGAGAAGTTCGCTATAACGTTTGATCTTAAATGGATACTTTATTCATGAACTGTGCGACTAAACTGCCATTTGCACCCATATGGCTGTCAGTCCTGTCAGTCCTTACGTTCAAATGCCTCTAAGTTCAAAGCATGAAAGGAGGAAAAAGACTTGAATCTTTTATTTGACCAAAGTATATTCTTCTCTGTGAGATGGCGTTTGCCCGCCAGCTACGATAAAGCCACACTTTCTGTCATGCGGGAGTAATTCTTTGCTTTCTTTCTCCCTGTTCCCTGATTTCCTTCTGATGTCTTGCCAAAGTAATCGAGGTAATCTCTGGGAGGAGAAGAGAGGGAGAGAAGAGGAGATGAGGAGTGTGGAAGTGTGGAGAAGTAGGTAAAAGGGCCTGCCAGCACATCAGAACAGAGCTTACGTAAGTGCAGCTTAAACTCCTGGGATTCACCCCTCTCTCAAGCTCTTGGGCCACAGACAACTGAGGACTTCCACTCGGTACTCAGGTTTTGTGCCTAATTAAATGCAAAGCTGTCTCATATGTGTGAATAGAACTCCTGCGAAAAAAGGCTGATCATTCACCAAAGTCAAAAACATAGAATGTGCACCTGTCACACATACCATGGGTACACACATTAGGGTGGGTTCACACCTGATAGTCTGCTTCAAGTTCGCTTCCTTGGTTTGCACCAGAATGATACATTTTTCCCAACCAAAATGCAGCGGCATAAGCCAGGAGAGAATGTTCTTGTCAATCATTGGTCAGATGTGTCTGGGGCGGGAGCAATACTGTATCTGCTCTACAATTGGTCAGAATTTCCATGCATTTCATCCCATAATGCATAGTGTAGCTGGCTATGGTAGCTGGTTACGCAGTGCTTCCTGCAGTTGGGTCAGACTCAGGCCGATCACTTTCTCATCACAAACGGACCGCACTAGAGTTTGTTTGGAACCGTACCGAGACCACTTCTTCTACAAGGTCTCATTACACTTTTTGGTCCTCTTTTGGTGCGCACCTGACGTGTTCTCACCTGGCCAATTAACTCCTCAGCTGAGGACTGAACTGGTTTCACAATGATTGAGATTTATTAGATGGAGCAATGAGCTTTATAAATCTGAGGCAAACACAACAAAGTTTTAGTTGTGAAACTACACAGTTGTATGCATCTGGCCCCTGCTGTGTGATACACCAGAACAGTATAGGAACAAGCTTAAAGAAATATGAAACCGGATGACTGATGGAAGTCCTGTTAGCCTTTGTGAGTAAACAATCTGTCAACCAAGAAATAGGCCATAAAATGTACCCTGAATATTAAAAAATAAATAAATCAGTAGATGAAATGATCTGTGGAAAGTGCAGACAATATGATTTTTCCTTCAGAGTAATATAATCGTTCTTGAGGAATCCTTACTGTCAGACAACATTATTGGATGAGGAAAGAGCCCATCAGTCTTCACAGGTTTCATCAGTAGCCTGAGCTAGCGTTGCCACGGTAAAACACTCCGCAGAGAAACAAAAACTCCACGTTCAATTGTACTGTCAGCTTTCCTTTGCCCAACTTTTAAGGTTGACACTTTAAATGTTACCTCTAAAATTGTGAAAAAATTTGCCTAATCAAAACTCTTTTTCAGGTTTACTGGTGAACCGATGAAAATGTACTGTACGTACCCAATACTGTGGCGGTACTGCTTGTGAATGACTAATCAGAACAGACTGGTCCTGACAGAAGACTTTACAACAATCTGAAAAGAAGTTGCAAAGGAAGGAAAAAGTTTCGTCCAGAGCATGCTCACCTGGTCAAAGGCTATGGCCTCTAGGGGGCGCTGTTCTGAAGCTCAAACAGACACTATCATGATGGCTGTGTTCAATATCTATAATGCCTGACTCGTTCGGTGAAGACACTTTGCTTGTGCTGTCAGGTTCGACAGGCCTTTGCAAAAATCTCTAGAAACAGGACCCCAGACACGCTCTTATACACTCTCTCTCTCTCTCTCACTGTCAGTCACACACACACACACACATCTTTGCAGTTCTATACTTACAAGGACCCTTCTTTTGCTATATTCAATTCATTTTCCCTATCACTAACCTTTAACAAAGCCTTAACCATCCTATTCTCACCTGAACGCTTATCCTAAACACTTGAATAAGTGAAAAGGTCTGACTGTATAAGTCTCAAGCTATTTGTTCTCACAAAGATAGAAGTACAAAAAATACACACAGACATAAACACACACGGCTCCATCAGGTCACTGCCGGTATCAGCCCCTAATCAATTTTGTCAGCCTTTAGTGTGGCTCTGAGTTTATGAGAGGTTGGTGCAGCAGTCTGCTACCCATGTTAGAAACGCCTCTGTCTGCTTCCTGCCATGTCCAGAGGGGACAGCCTCTACAAGGCCGTCCTGGCCTGTGCTATGCCCTCATGTGCCACCCTGCCTAGTCGTGTGGACATCTGCCATTCTGACTGGTGTCAGTGCCTGTTGCCTCTCTTTGGCTAACGGCTTCTGACACCCCTTCACCCCGGGGCGCCACGCTGCTCTGAGTGGTGGGCATCTCGTTTGTGTGGCGCATCTAGAAAACCAGCAGACACATTGACCTATTCTTTTGGCTTTAGCATCAATGTCAGACTGCGGCCCACCGCTTGTTCACTCCAAACACCTCCAGATAGACCCGGATGCCAGATAACCCCTTCTCTGGGAAACATCAAAGAGACAAATAAGTGTGCCGGCGAACACGTCTATCGGGTAGAACGTCGGAGTTAACCCTTTCAGAGGAGCACCTCTGGGACAACTTCAAAAACGTAACGATGCCAGGGGCACATGCGTCTAGTGATTACCACAGCAACTGCCTACAGTGGTTGCTATAGAGACAGCTCAGGATCCAAATAAAGTCTAATCTGTTACTAGATGGTGAAATTCTGGCACTTGATACCAAACATAAACTTTCATGGAAGTGCTATCAGCACAAGTTTCTTCTAAGTTTCTTGAGGCGGTGGAAAATACTGTGGGATGCATATGCACATCAGCACATCAGGCTCCTGCAGGCCAGTATTAAATGACTCTACTGTTGACCAACAACAGTATGGGTCCTCTGTGTGCTATATATCCTAGACATATTGTTATATAAGTGTTGGCCTGGGGGCAGCTCTCTCTCCTGTCTGTCTGCCATCCTGCTTTCATGCTCACCCAGAGCACACATTTAGTATCAAACGACATGGTGTGCTTGTATTTCTGTGCACGCTGCTATGAAGACATGGTTGCCTCTGTGCTCCGACGCTATTCCTTAGTGTAAACACAAAGAAACATGAGTAATATGTACTTCTATTGCATTGTCTCATGGCCACCACAAAAATGTGACACGGTCAAGAGACTGAAAAGAGTATTGGGCCGCTGAATATTCCCACTGGGTTCAAGACCTGGCCTCTATATTAGATCATTGTATACACATTATAAGAGAAGGGGGCCAAGGTGTATTTGTATGAGTCCCAGGTATGGCGAGTTATGATTACCTATGGTGGGATAATTCTCAGCTTCATAAAGACGGCGGGTGCAGAGCAATGTCCAGAGGAGCGCGAGAGTGTGTACATTCGTTTTCTGAGTGTGTAAGCATGCATGTATGCATTGTGTGTGTGTGTGTGTGCGTGTGTGTGAAAGCGCTAGGAGGGCATCGCCGCACCAAAAGATCCATTTAGAGGTAATATAGTCTTTCTTTCTAAAGGTGAGAAGGAGGGAGGCAAAGGAGAATAAAGGGGAGATATGAGAGAAGGTGTGAACTCAAAAGCCTCTGGGCCTTTAAGAGATTACTGCCTTATTGCTTTGAGACTATCCAATCTGACATCAGCTGTGTAGCACTAAGAACAGCTGACCACACACACACACACGCACGCACGCGGGGATGCAGCAATAAAGACAGCAACACAAAACTGAGTGGAAAGAGACATAAAGCAATGACCCACAAAGCGATGGCAAAGGGAAACATAGAAAAGAGATAGAAAATGTTTTGACTTGGCCTTAAGGTGAGACACTGCAGGTTAAGACATAATTAACATAATGTCAAGCCCTGGTCAATTTTGAAATCTTTTTTCATACTACTTTGCGCCTGCATACTTCTCCTATACAACCATTTCTAACAGCCAGTATCTCAACATACGTTTTTTTAATACTCCAAACCGAACCAAAGGTCTCAACTTTTAAAGCACCAACATCAACTAAACATTCTTAACACTCTTTGGAAGGTTATTACAGAAGGATTCTATCATATGTTGTTAATCGTCTGATTTATGATACATTTTGTATTTAAAAACATCCCTGAAAATGCATTTCTATGTTTTTAAAAAGGAAAAAGGGCTGTATCCTAAATCTGTTCTGTAAAAACTTTACAAAGTTTAACTTTGGCTTTATCCAACATCTAGATTTTAGTTTTTTAAAGAGATGCAAATGTTTGCATAATTAGAGAGATAAATTTACATTATGTACTGAAACATTTCTGAAGAGATTACACCGTGTTCCAAATTATTATGCAAATTGGATTGAAGTGTCATAAACATTTAATTTTTTGTTTTTCAATAAAACGTATGTATGATATTGTGTCTCAGCTTGGATGGCTTGGATCATTGAAATCAATCTCATACACCTGTGATAATTAGTTTGCCTGGTGATCCCAATCAAAGGAAATCTACTTAAGAAGGACGTTCCACATTATTAAGCAGGCCACATGTTTCAAGCACTATGGGAAAGAAAAAGGATCTCTCTGCTGCCGAAAAGCATCAAATAGTGCAATACCTTGGACAAGGTATGAAAACATTAGATATTTCAAAGAAAAAGAAAGGTGATCATCGTACTGTGAAGAGATGTGTGGCTGATGCAGAGCACAGACGGGTTCGTGCAGATAAAGGCACAATGAGGAAGATTTCTGCCAGACAAATTCATCGGATAAAGAGAGCAGCTGCTAAAATGCCGTTACAGAGCAGCAGACTGGTATTTGAAGCCGCTGGTGCCTCTGGAGTCCCGCGAACCTCTAGGTGTAGGATCCTCCAGAGGTTTGCAGCTGTGCATAAACCTATTATTCGGCCACCCCTAAACAATGCTCACAAGCAGAAACGGTTGCAGTGGGCTCAGAAATACATGAAGACTCATTTTCAAACAGTCTTGTTTACTGATGAGTGCCATGCAACCCTGGATGGTCCAGATGGATGGAGTAGTGGATGGTTGGTGAATGGCCACCATGTCCCAACAAGGCTGTAACGTCAGCAAGGAGGTGGCGGAGTCATGTTTTGGGCCGGAATCATGGGGAGAGAGCTGGTTGGCACCTTTAGGGTCCCTGACGGTGTTAAAATGACCTCTGCAAAGTATGTTGAGTTTCTGACTGACCACTTTCTTCTGTGGTACAAAAAAAAGAACCGTGCCTTCCGTTGTAAAATCATCTTCATGCATGACAATGCACCATCTCATGCAGCAAATAATACCTCTGTGTCATTGGCTGCTATGGGCATAAAAGGAGAGAACCTCATGGTGTGGCCCCCATCTTCCCCTGACCTCAACCCTATTGAGAACCTTTGGAGCATCCTCAAGCAAAAGATACATGAGGTTGGGAGGCAGTTCACATCAAAACAGCAGCTATGGGAGGCTATTATGACATCCTGCAAAGACATTCAAGCAGAAACTCTCCAAAAACTCACAAGTTCAATGGATGCAAGAATTGTGAAGGTGATATCAAAGAAGGGGTCCTATGTTAACATGTAACTTGGCCTGTTAAGATGTTTTTGATTGAAATAGCTTTTGATTTCACTAAATATGACCTCCACATTCTGCAAATTCAACAAATGGCCATTTTTAGTTCTTCACAACCTATAAAATGTTTTGAAACTCTGTTGTGCATAATAATTTGGAACGGTGCATTTAGAGTTTTTTTATTTTTGAAAAGAAATACCGTTATCATTGGGAGGTTTGTTCAATAAAATGTGAATCATACTTTAACGGTTGATGACTTAAATGATACTGACTGTCATTTGCATCGACTATTTAGGAAAATCTGAGAAAAATATAATTTGCATAATAATTTGGAACGCACAGTATAATAAAAAAATAATTTTTTGGAACATAAATAGTGCAAAATGTAATGATGATATCTATAAGTTAAAAATGGTACCCTATTCAGACGCAGTGTCTCACCTTATAAGAAGAAGGGTCAGTGACATTATAATCATATACTAAAGACAGTATAGGTATACTGTGGTGGTCGGTGTGTGGTGGGAATCGATAGGAGAGAAAATAGATAGCCGGCTGGTAGGAAAACATGAATAGAGAGGAAAGCGACAGGTGGAGAAAGGAGAGCAGGGGGTGCAGGCAGGTGGGTGGACAAAAGGTCTTTCCTCTGACCACTGCAAAGTTCAGAAACCTCCATTCAAGACCAGAGCGTCGGGGGGTCGGCGTGGGAGAGAAGCCGAGGAAAACCCATAAAGAAACAGAGTCGAGGGACAGCACGTTGCAGTGGGCTGATGTAAGAAAAAAAAGTGAAAGATTGTGTGTTGGTGGGAAAGTATTAAAAAAAATTAAGAGTAGACAGCGGGCACAAGAAGGGGGCGTGGAGTGCGACTCACTGAAACACTGAAAAAATATATTATAGTCCTGGACTTAATGTGCATTTGTTTGTAACACAAGAAATTGTACATTTTCTCTTTAACAAGATGTATTTATTTACGTAATCACAGCGTTCCTCGGTAAACCCACACAACAAGCAATAGTCTTGTTGTATCTACTCTGTTTCAATATAATTGTGAAGTGGGAGGAATTAGGTTGCTTCGTGCCTCTGGTCTGTCATTTTGTCTGCAGTCAGTTGGCAGAACACTTGGCACGTAAAAAGAAAGGAAAAGCAAAGTTTACTTTATAAAATAATTCGACTTTACTAGCTCAATTAAGTTATTTTTACTGTATGAAGATTATACTAACACTAGTCTTGTTTTGTCTATATAATAATCTAATGCAAAAAGTTCCCTTAATTTTTTTGAAGCAGATCAAGCAGGATATTTTTCATCAGTGAAGAGGCAGAGAGATGCAGAGAGAGAGGTAGTCCCGTCCGTCGCCCCCTCAGCCCAGCGACAGAGGAGAGAGGAGAGCCTGGCTGCTAGCCACCCACAGAGCAACAGTAACCAGGGGAGCCCTGATTCTGCCTCCCACTATACATCCAATAACAGCCAGTACCTTTCCTCCCACCACACTGCTACTTACAGGCTCTATTACCTCACCCACCTACACCTACACACACACACACACACTGTATCACTCCGCACACAGGCAGACGGCTGATTAGTCAATAATGGTGGGAAAGAATTCAGAAACAAATGGTGTGGACACTGTCATGTGTCTCGGAGTTAATGCTGCTCCTCCGTGGGGTTTCCTACAGCATTTGTTAGAGAGGGTGTCACGTTGACATTCAGAATCTTGTTCCATGTTTTTGTGATTACAGCCAGGATGACAATGCATTTCTGTTGGTTTCAGCACACTGGACAGCTCCACAAGAGAACAGCCTCTCTTGCTCGTTAAAGTTGTGAAAATAAGGGATGAAGATTTAAAGAAAACATTCTTCTGGAAAGTTTTTGACAACTCTTTGAGAGTTTTTTTTTTTTTTTTTAAATTGTCAGTCAGTAAGCTGTAGCATTTCTGAGCTATATTTCTTTGTGTACATATGAGCTGTGCAGCGTGAAAGTTTTAAATCATGCCTGTGAGTCATTGCTCAACTAATTGTGTCTTAATACTTAATCTCCACAGAAGACAGAAGTCAAACCCAGTCGGCGCCCTTGGTTTGCAGGCAAGAGTAAAGTGGTGACAGGAAGTGGGAGAGTGCAAACATAAAAATAATATCGATTTTGAAAAGGGCAGAGAGAAGAGAGGTAGTAAGGGGCAAAGAGGGAAAAAATAAAAAGACATTCAGAGGCCAATCTGCCATTTGCATGGGGATTACTCCCCGAGAGCGCGCGCGCACACACACACACACACACACACACACACACACACACACACACACACACACACACACACACACACACACACACACACACACACACACACACACACACACACACACACACACACACACACACACACACACACACACACACACACACACACACACACACACACACACACACACACACACACACACACACACACACACACACACACACACACACACACACACACACACACACACACACACACACACACACACACACACACACACACACACACACACACACACACACACACAGTCATAGTGATGCACAGGAAGGTATCCAGAAACAGTGAGTGGGTGGAGGTTAGCCCTTGGGCTTTCCCCAGAAACCAGCAGCCTCATTACAAAAGCAAACACACACACACACAATCGAGTACATACAGATGTACAAAGGGCTTCCCCAATGCTCTAACAGCTGTGAGGCCTGTGATCAGAGTGAGATATCAGAGCAAACAACAACACTTACAGTTGGCAGGTAGCAAGTAAAATCTGTAATTGTGTTGTCTAAAAGTCTTAAAATATACTGTGTGAGGTGCGACTTGCGAGGCTGTGACTTTCGAGGAGTTTCTGTTGTTTGCGTGGCTGCTTTGAACAAATAAGAAGGCACGATTACGTGGAAGGAAAACCCATTAATGTCAGATTATTGATGTAATATTTATGAAGCCATATCAAGAGGGTCGCGTTTCATTATTCAAGGCAGCCGTTGCAGTGTGTGTGTGTGTGTGTGCACGCGCAAACTCGACTCTCGCTAACAGACTGCAGCAGCGGATGTGGGTGGAAAAGGGCTTTCCCGATGCCACGGAACAGCGAAATTACTTCTCTTATGCAAACATGTACTTTACAGTACAGCACACACCTACTCAAACACACACGCACACAAACACACACACACACACACGAGATGTATGTCAGCTGCTCGGGGCAGCTGTTACATAAAGGAAAATAATGAAATGTCCCGCCCTAAATAATGCAGACACAAATACTTGAAGCAAAGAGTGATTACAAACAACACACACACACATCGATGAACATTTGCAAACAAAAAACACACCGGAGTTCAAACCTTGTACACTTGGGTCCGTTCACATAAAACGATTTACACATACACACACACAATGTAGTTAAATTGAAATAGTACAAAATAAACCAAAAACTAACTTTGATCACAGCTTGCAACCAAATACTTTTCAACAGCCTAAAGATTTGACTTTAAGATTGAATTGAAAAAGGCAACACATGCAGGCCCAAAAAGTTGTTCTTTCACTAGAGGTGCATCAATAATGCAAACCTTGGAAAAGATTTAATGAGCAACAATAGTAAAAAAAAAAAAAAGAAAGAAAAACATGGTCACAGCTAGGATCATATCAACTTTTGAAAGAAGACGTTTCAGAAAAAAGAAAATCACAGCAACCTTTGAAACTTACAACAGAATGTAATGAACACCTCTGTGACACCGACTCAACAAAAGCTGCATGTCAGGAGCTTCACAAAGCCTTTAATCGCAACACAGTGCAAACTGCCCAGACGCCAGCATTCCTGAGCTGAGGAGAGCGTCTCCTACATCTTGATGAGTGGACACGGAGAGAGTGAAATGACAAACATGTCGACCGTTAATGTTGATCACTGTGATCCATTGCTGCCGTCATATAGGATTCATTTGTCCTGATGAGTACTTTGCATATTCGCTGTCGACCACAAGTGGGGGTTTTTGAACAGCATGATTAAGGGGAAAACTTTCCGTGATCTCCATTGAAATCCTGTTTCAAATGGGCTAGAGTCGATGCTCTCAAGTAACAATGTATAAAATGACAACGTGAACACGACGTCAAAATGATGGTGATTTATGTAGTAATTCAGCTCATTGTTTGAATGTTCCGGCCTGTACCTGTAACATTTTGGTTTACTCTTGTATCATTTTTGGAGCTCTTAGTTAGCGACTAGCTTATTGACATAGTGGAGCATTTGGCAGCAAATATTATGCAACATTTTAACACGGTTCAGAGCTCCACGCTTTACGACGTTTAGCTCTAACTTAAAAGGTCAGATATTCTGGAGAACGCTAGTTGTCCAGATAACTTTTTGTCCCAATCAGAGAATCTCTCCTCACAATCTCAAATACCTGTCTGTGCTGTATGTGTGCGCTGAAAAAAATCCAATATCGTATACTTGGCTGAATGTATTCTGCACTTTAATTCAAAGCGCTTTACCACTAGACACACTCACTTACCAGAGGCAGCGCTGGCGTGACCATCAGTCTAACCAAAGGACGATCAAAGGACTGTTTGACGTGTGGACAGGAAGTGGTGGGGATCGAACTGCCAACACAGGGAACATTGGACGACCCACTCTGTCCCCCGAGCCACAGCCGCCTTGCTCTTTTTTGTCAGCTTTCTATGAAACAAAAACACACACACACACACACACACACACACACACACACACACACACACACACACAGCAGGTGTTAATGCTACCAATTTGTCTGCTTTGTTCTCAGAACCAGTATGATTCATTTGTTCTGTTGTCTTCCAAATTCTCTCTTGTTCATTATTGATGAACGCTGCAGTACTTTCTTAATTCGTGGTGGTGCACTGTGACTGCATATCACACTTGGTGTGTGTGTGTGTGTGTGTGTGTGTGTGTGTGCGTGCGTGCGTGCGTGCGTGCGTGTGTGTGTGTGTGTGTGTGTGCACATGTGTTTTAAATGCAAATTAAACGTCCCCATAGTAATAACAGCCTTATTAAAGCACAGATTATTTGAAAGTTAATTAAATTCTGCTTTATGTTACATTATTATGTATTTATGCTACAATCAAGCTGCAGTATATCTCTTTGTACTCCTCCGTAATCATCCACCACCTCATAAACCCGACGATCATCCTTTCCTTCATTTATCCTCCTTTTCTTAACCTTGTCTGTTCTTCTCCTCCACCTCCAGCCTCGCTTCCCTCTTTCATTCCTGTCTGTTCAGCACATTAAAGCTCAGCGGATGCCCTGAGTTCTCGTGACTCACCCCTCCTGTGTGACTGTTTGTTTATGCCCGTGCGTGTGCGTGTGTGTGTGTGTGCGCGTGTGTGCATGCGTGCGTGCGTGCGTGCGTGTGTGTGTGTGTGTGTGTGTGTGTGTGCGTGTGTGTGTGTGTGTGTGTGCGTGCATGCGTGCGTGTGTGTGTGCGCGCGCATATGAGTTTGTGCCCATTGGCTTGGCATGAGGAAACAAATTGGTTTGTTTTCACTCTCCTGCTCCAAACCCTGAGAGGTCTTCTAGGCAACTGTCAGGATGAGCCCGTGTCACTCATGCACGCCTCAGCAAGATTGCCTCATTCACTGTGTGTGTGCTCAGATGACTACGACCACGTCCAGTGCCTCTGTGTGTATCTGTGAACTGTACTTGTGTGTGTGTGTGTGTGTGTGTGTGTGTGTGTGTGTGTGTGTGTGTGTGTGCGAGTGTATGTCAGTCCGTGAGTGGGGGAGGGGAGCCACGAAACTGCATAACTTTTAAAAAAGAGCCATATAGGAACATTGTTGTGTAGTAGTGTTTAGGAAAAACAAAAAAAATCAAAAGTAAAATTACGCAGCCATACTCTTCAATATAAGGAAGACCTTTTTAACAAATGCAGTAGAACAAAATTAAAGCCTTTTCCTGGGGTTTACTTTTGATGTGATTTTTTTTTTGATGTCTTAATTTGTTCTACTGCATTCATTCCACTCCTCTCCTTTTTGTCATATCGTGATAATTAGCCCACAAAATCTGGGGCTTATGGGAAATAGTGTTTGTCAAAGGCTGCTTAAAACAGAAATATGAACTAAACAATTATATATACAATCATATGAAAAAGTTTGGGAACCCCTCTCAGCCGGCATTATAATTGACTCTGCTTTCACAAAAAAAAGATAAAAGTGGTATGTCTTTAATTTACCAGGAACAGCTAAGTACTGGGATGTTTTCCAAACAAAGATTTTTTGAAAAGCAGTATTTGGTTGTATGAAATAAAATAAAATGTGAAAAACTGGCTGTGCAAAAATATGGGTACCCTTGTGGTTTTGTTGATTTTAATGCCTGTAACAGCATGTAAAACTGATGACTTTAAACGCAAAGTTGGTTGGATTATGTTGTTAAGCCTTGAACCTCATAGAATTGTCTGTTTAATCATGAGAAAATGTATTTTATGTGCCTAAATGCAAGTTGCACTTCTCTTTGACTCTCTGCTGAAGTGAGACAGAATGGGATCATCAAAACAGCTCCCAAAAGATCTTAAAAACAAAGATTATTCATTGTCATGGTTTAGGGGAAGGCTACAAGAAGCTTTCCCAAAGGTTTCGATTGCCAATTTCTACTGTAAGGAACGTTGTCAGGGAATGGAAGGACACAGGCACAGTTGCAGTTAAACCCAGGTCTAGCAGACCAAGAAAAGTACAAGAGCGGCATATGCGGCGGATTGTGAGAATGGTTGTTCACAACCCAAAGATCACCTCCAAAGACCTGCAAGAACATCTGGCTGCAGATTGTGTATCTGTACATGGTTCTACAATTCAGTGCAATTTGCACCAAAACATCTGTATGGCCGGGTGATGAGAAGGAAGCCCTTTCTGCGCCCACGCCACAGACACAGTTGCATGGAGTATGCAAAAGCTCATTTAGACAAGCCAGCTTCATATTGGAAGAAAATGCTTTGGACTGATGAGACAAAAATTAAGTTATTTGGTCTTTATAAAAAGCAGATGTTTTGGTGCAAATTGCGCTGAATTGTTGAACGATGTACAGATACACCATCTGCAGCCAGATGTTCTTGCAGGTCTTTGGAGGTGATCTGTGGGTTGTGTGCAACCATTCTCACAATCCTCCACCTATGCCGCTCCTGTTTTTTTCTTGGTCTGCCATGCCTGGGTTTAACTGCCACTATGCCTGTGTCCTTCCATTTCCTGACAACGTTCCCTACAGTCGAAATTGAAGATTGAAACCTTTGGGAAAGCTTCTTGTAGCCTTCCCCTAAACCATGACAATGAACAATCTTTGTTTTTCAGATCTTTTGGGAGCTGTTCTGATGATCCCATTCTGTTTCACTTCAGCAGAGAGTCAAAGAGAAGTGCAACTTGCTTGTAGGCACCTAAAATACATTTTCTCATGATTAAACAGACAATTATATGAGGTTCAAGGCTTAACAACATAATCCAACCAACTTTGCGTTTAAAGTCATCAGTTTTACATGCTGTTACAGGCATTAAAATCAACAAAACCACAAGGGTACCCATATTTTTGCACAGCCAGTTTTTCACATTTTATTTTATTTCATACAACCAAATACTGCTTTTCAAAAAATCTTTGTTTGGAAAACATCCCAGTACTTAGCTGTTCCTGGTAAATTAAAGACATACCACTTTTATCTTTTTTTTTGTGAAAGCAGAGTCAATTATAATGCCGGCTGAGAGGGGTTCCCAAACTTTTTCATATGATTGTATATATATATAAGATACTTTTTCCAAACTAAAGTTGTTAAACTTAAGTGGCAAGGGGCAACACAGTATGTTAAGAGCTTAGTGATGTAACTAGCAATCAAGCCTGTTTCTTGAGAACTCAATTCTAAAAAGGCATTAATTAAAAAAGATTGGGGATGCAAAGATTATGAAATTTCATAGTTCCTGCAAGATCCTGGTAGCTGAAGTCGACTAGAAAAAGTATCTGTTCTAATTCCATGAATGGGGCTTTACACTAGTCAAGAGGGGAATGCATAAATAACAGTTTCCAAATTTTTTCAGAAGTTAGACATTTTCTAATCTAAGAGATGTTACTAAGGATATAGAAACAAGACTGGTGGATAATGTAATGGCTCTTTGCAGTGTTGGCTTATGGAGTGGGACACTGAGCGACGTCGTCTTTTTGAAATGTGCCAGCAGCAGATAAGCTACAGTTTACGTATATCTCAACTTAGTTCTGGAATCAAACGTGTAGCTCCATATATCAAAAGAGGACTGCTGCGTCTCTGTTGCATTTCTAGATTGCTCGCAGCATTAAGAGGAACTAGGAAACCTCGGCGTGGCCTCTTGTTAAACCTCCCCATGTGTACACTACTCAGCAGCAAGGGAGAGGAGTTGCTCTCGTCTGCGCGCACACACATTAGATTACACCACCCACCCATGGCCAACCTGCCCAAAACATTCCCCCAACCCCCCACCCCAAATCGGTGTCGGTTATGTAAAACGCGGGGCGAGGAGTATGGGAAAGGTCCCCGGAGAGCGACGTTGTCATCATACATTAAACAGCACCCCAGGTCTGACTAAACACCCGCTCATTAATAAACAATGAGGGAGAGTGGTTAAATATAGATCCCACCCCCCCGATTCTCTCCCTCTGACAGGAGCCTCTCCAGAAGCACGCCTGCCCCATTCTGCTCAGCTGAGGGCTCCTCCATGTTGGGTTCAGCACCATGGAGAGTGCAACTGTGACGGCGGCTGTTGTGTGAGTCGAGTGTGTGTGTGTGTGTGTGTGTGTGTGTGTGTGTGTGTGTGTGTGTGTGTGTGTGCATGCGTGCATGAGTGTGTGTGTGTGTGTGTGTGTGTGTGTGTGTGTGTGTGTGTGTGTGTGTGTGTGTGCGTGTATGTATGTGTGTGTGTGTGTGTGTTTGCGTGTGTGTGTGTGTGTGTGTGTGTATGTATGTGTGTGTGTGTGTGTGTGTTTGCGTGTGTGTGTGTGTTTGCGTGTGTGTGTGTGTGTGTGTGTGTTCGTTGACAGCTCACCAGGTGTCCTCTCAGCAAGAGTTCCTCCGTAAACAGGAGCAGAGTGGTAAACACAAGCCCTGCTGACGGTAATGATGTAAAGCTAGCCTGGTGAGACCAGCCTCATCCTGCTAGCTTTACATGTGTTTCTCTCCCGCAGATCAGTCTGGCTTTTCTCCAATCTCCGTGGGGAGGAGTATGGTCAAAAAATGGCTGGGCCAATAATGACCCGCATTCTGATCTAACTTTTAGTGGAAGACAGCTTCTGATTGGTTATTCTAGTAGTCAATCTAGCTTGGTGCAACCAGCCATATTTCACAAGCTTATTCGCCGATCAATGTTTACTTCAACGTCTACACCAATCGTGGGCTGCCTTCCACTAACGGGCTCCTCCCCCACGGGGACTGGAGAAAGACCAGACGTGATCTGCGGGAGAAAAAAAAGAATGTGAAGATCTCGGTCTCACCAGGTTATGTCAAACCAACACCTCACCTCCCTATTTTCAGCTCTCTCATTGCTCACTCTGTCCATCCTCTTCCTCATCTATCGTTCTTTTTTCCTCTAAACATCCCTTTCCCCTCTGCCCTCTGTTCTACCACACTCTCTGGACCTCTCTTTCACCACTCTTCTGACTTTCGGTCCTCTCCTTACATCACTCTCACTCGCCTTCTTTCACTTCTCTGTCCATATGTACACGGATCACTATTTTTCTACCACCAAACATTTCAATGATTCCTCACCTCGTTGCCCCAGTGAACACTTTAGTTTCCACCATCCACCTTTTTCTTTCTTCCTAAGGACCCCTATCCATTCTTCTGTCTGAATTAAGCTGCCGGACTATTTTTTACTCTTTCCCCTAAAGGGCAGATGGATTTCTTTTTCATGAGCCTGGAGAACAAGAAAGATGAGGAGAATTTGAAACCCCAAAGAGGGGATGGGAAGAAGAAGTGGGTGATCTGTAGAAAGAAGCAGGGACCTAGAAAAACCTTGTCAGCAAGGAGGAGAAGACATTGGCAAGTGCATGTAGAATAGACTTTTGGAAAATTGGATTTCAGGAAGACAAAAAAGCATATATACTGTTACTGCATGGAAACATTTTGATATTACCTTGTTGGCTTGAAAATAATAGTTTCAAAAATACTATGTTGTGCTTTTCAGGAAAGTGGAGAGAAATCCACTTCTAGGAGGAGAGACTGAGGACAAAAAGCTCTGACAGGCTTAAATCCCAGGCCGGCAGTGGCAGATGTAGTGCCAGAGGTGATGCACTAAAGTCACTCCAGGCCTACTCTCTGTGGGCATATGATTGAATTATTAACTTTGTCCCCATGTCGCCTGAATTGTCTTCAAATCAGGGTTTGCTTTGCTTCGGGCTTTATTGCTTTAAGTGCAGCTTTATGCATCTCTAAATAAAAATGAAAGAATCAAGCTCAACTTCTTTTTTTTTAAATATAAAAAATATATATTGAGAATTGGCAGCAGAAATAAAGCAAAGAATAAAGCTTGTTTAAAAAGGTACAAACACTCCTGTTTATCGCTGCCATCTCAAAAGGCACAAACATTCCAGGCGAACACTACCAGGTAAGTTTAATCGGATGCTGCTGCTGTGGACTCCCGGAGACTGTGAAGGTCAAAAGCTCCACCTCTGGTTGGCAGCCAGCTGTCCGTCTGCCCAATCAGATGGAGCGGGTCAAGAAGGGGGGGGGGGGGGGGGGATTTTTTAGGGATGGTAGCCAAAGGGATCCTGTGATAATGCTCCCGTCCAAAACAAAACCACCAAGCAGTCGCAGAGAGATGAAAGCAACGGCCCTTGTCGCTGAGAGAAAGATACGGAAAAGAGAAAGGGAAGAGGGGAGGAGGGAAGGAGGGATGGAGGGTGACCAAGTGGGGTGAAGGTGGAGTGGCCAAGTTTGCAGCGGATGAGAAAAGGAGCGAGGGGAAGGTAGAGGAGAGGGTGGTGGATGATGCGGAAAGGTGAGCCAATCGTCCTGCTCACTTGACCCTTTCAATTACCACGGCGACGGTTAATTAGCGCCGAGGTAAGCTCCGGTAATTACCACATTGTGTCTCGGACAAGAGGCCACACACACACACACACACGTACGCACACACACACACACACACACACACTCACTCAATTGTAAACATGTTGCTATGGATACCTGCAATCCTTTCTATCACTGTGCTGGAAAAAAACTGAGGAAGAAAAAAAAAAGATAGAAATAGATAAAAGAGATGAGAGGAAATAACAAGAGCTGAAACAAGAAGCAAGAAGAAGGCAAACAAACGCTCTACAAAGCCCAAAGCAGAAGCATATACAGTAGTTCAGAGAGGGTGTTTGGCTCCGTGTGCGTCGGCCACATTGTCGGAGATGCAAGACAAACTCTCTCTGTCTAGGAATGGCGCTTGTGAAGAAAAAGCTACTAAACGATCAACAAGCGCACATAGTAGCATTAAAACCTGTTGAATCTAAAGTACAGATCTCTTGTAAGAGACATAGCAGGTTGCATAAGCAAGCAATAATGCATTCCGATGCATCTTGCCGTAAGAAAACAAAGGGAAAGGTGGATGCAAGTAACCCCCCCACACCGCAGCATGTCTAATATTGTTTGGTAATTATCATGTGTTTGACCTATTAGATAGCCTATATTTGACATTCCTCATTACTGGTGCTACATGCCAGGAGCCGCTGCGGACGTTTTCTTTGTGTATGATCTGACACACTGACCCCTTGCTACCTTACTGAGCAACCTCCCACACCCGTACTCACAGTATGTCCGTACACGTATGAACACACATACACACACACACATACAGGTGCACTTTTAACGCCACAAACACAAACAGATGGGACAGATAGGGCCTGACACTCCTTGGCCCTGCCAGCACCTTCAACCCCTCTAAAACACTGATATTGTATGCCTTGAAATCCACTTGTGCACATACACACACACACGGAGAAATGTCTCCCCCGTTTAGCTGACATGTTACATAAGCTGTCGAAAACTGTAATTCTCAGAGGTAGAGAGTTGTAGGAACTGTAGCCTCCTTACACTTCAGTGGTGATGTGGCCAAGAAGCCTCTGACATGCCAGTTTATAGGGGCCATGTTTAGGTTAAAATACATCACCTCACTTTTGATACCTGGGAGGAGAATGAAGCGTGCGTCAACAACGCTGCAAAGCAAACTGACCCTGAAACAGGTTGGATGTGGAAATTAATTGGAACTTTCGTAAGAATTATTACTTAGTGAAAGTAATATATCAATTTCCTGCAAAACTCTGTTCAATTGTTTTTATATTTATAATCAAAACAGGTTTATCATATTAAGCCAACTGTTCTCCACGGAGTGTGACTGCCCCCTCTGGCTCAAAGCTAGCTCTGGGTTTTGTGTCCCCACATGCAGATTCTAACTCACCATGGTCTTCTGTGTTTCTTTGTTGGGCAGACAGCTCCACCAAGTGTTCAGTGCCGTTACATCTGTTCTGTTCTGCGCCTGGTATCATCTTCCTTGCCTGATCATTTAAAAAATAAAATAATGAAGCACAAAGTTGGCTTTTACATTGTTAAATGATGTCTACATTTTGGATTCTTGGTCACTACAATTGGTTTGAAAGAAGGACATAGAGGTATAACTTAAATATACATATCTTAAAGTTAATGTATAACAAGCATACGGTGAGGTGAAAAAGTGAAACCACTGGGCAAGATACATCTATTTTGCATATGTGCAGAAAGCCTTCCAGACTTGAATATCCCCATTGTCATGTTTCATTGTGGGTTTGATACATTCATTTTCATTTCAACTGTATTTACTTGAGAGACCATTGAGGGATGACCCTCATTTACAATTACGTCGAGTCACTGCAATATCACTCTACTTTTTTCCCGCAGATAAACCCTTCTGTTACTGCTATAAATAACTCTAAAACTTGGGTTTACAAGCAAATAAGGCTGTTTTCCAGTCATTCATTGTGAATGAAACTCCATATGATATAAGTCAACATATCCAAGAGATCCGGTGAAAACTGCCATGCTTTGAAACAATCACGTAAAAAAGAAATCTCTTTATTTATTGGTTTCTGTCTTATTGTTTTTTTTATTTATCGACCATTGTTGCAATGCAGCTAAGTTATTCAGTGCCGGAGTCCAACACAAGTTTCCCCAAGGGGACAATAAAGTAGAATTGAATTTAATTGAATTTAATCATTGACTAAAGGTGACCAAGCTATTGCTGTAGCTTCAGTGATGAAAAAAGTATTCAGATCCTTAATGTAAAACTTAAAATACCACACTGTGGAAAAAACACTCCACTAAAAATAAAATCCTGGAAAGAATGCAAGGATTATCGGCTAAATTTACCTCAAGTATAAAAAGTTATAGTTAGTAGCCTACTCATAATGCAGAATCATGATTTTCCCAACCCAAAAAGGAACACGTAACACTGTACTGTGCAAAAAGTGAGCCAGGAGATGGCAGTATACACCAGAGAATAGTCAAATTTCGTTTTTATTGACACACTGTTCAAATATATATTATTTTATTTTAGTTCACCCTACCACACAATACACAACAGTCCATGAAATCTTGGAGAATTCAAATAAAATAATGGATTATACATTATACAGTAAGCTACCCTGATGGTGGTGCCAAAACAGCCATCCTATTAATACACTTTGAAGGACCCATGATGACAAATTACAAATAATTCAGTTTTTTTATTGAAATCCCTGAAGCTACAGTAAATATGCCTCCTTGTGTAGGCTATCGATGCCACTAAATAATTTAAGGAAGGGATACAGGAAGTGTCTGGTATAATATGACCCTTGACCTTCAGACCACTGTAAACAGAGATACAGTGGAAGGGACTGTGGAATAGTGCTGTCACCAGTTAATTTGCCAGTGCAAAGCGTAAAAGCTTTGGCATGAACTGTTCTATGATGCCTCAAAGGAAATTATGCATTTTGGAAAGAGAAAAATGCAATTAGTGTAGAAAAACACAAGACAAACAGAAAATACTGCATACACTATTTGACTATTGGAGTATGTTGGAGTATTGCCACCAACATAGGCATTACCATTTCAGGAAAGTGGCTCCTTGCAATATAGTCTGTTTATTTACTTTTTTTTGGGCCAACAGTATTTGTGCAGCCTATTTGCTTGTGGTGTGAAGTGTTAGAAATTAATTAAAAAAAAATCCAATGTTATATAGTAAACCGATGCTATAGTGTGATTATCTGCACACTTTGAATACTGCAACAAATCAGCAATAAATAAATCATCAGCAACTGTGCAACAAGTCATAAGAACACACCAAATGTACCATGAAACCTCACCATTTAGCAAGTATTAATCTACAGACAGAAACAAACGTGAAATTAGAAAAAAGGAAATTAAATAAATAAATTAAAACTGCGTCAAATAACAGGGTCAAAGAAATGCTGACAGCTAGCTGCTAGCAAACTTAGCAGATGTCTCTACTTAGCTAAATTGACTTCTGAACGACGGGTCACTGAACTACAACCAGAAAATACCAGCAACGAGACACGGTTAAACGATACAAACTAATACATATTAGGATATTTATAGGCAACATTATCCGCACAAACTGGACAATTAAAAACAGGAGATTAGTGACTAACCTGTAAACCTGAGACCACACCACCAGGTGTCGGGCTAGCTTAGCCTACTTGATACTAGGCGGTGTGCCCCTGGCAGCGGGCGCGCATGTGGATTTTTTTTTTTTTTTGGTGCATGCATTCAGAGAAGGTGGATTCTCGAAGAACACGTGATTCGCAAGGGAAAGCAGGCGGCAGACATGGAGAGCGCGGAAACTTTTCCCTCGAAGCATTTTCTGATCCTGGTATAAAGGGATGTTTGAAAGGCGTAGGTGGATACGTGAAGGACTTAAAAGGATGAAGAAAACCAGTTTATTGAAGAAAGTGGTGGCGGATAGGCATAACTATGTTGTGAATGGACCGGAGTGGGGAGATACGGATATAGGAGAGTCTGATAGCGATAGCATGGAGACAGTCCAAGTTAACGTAATTAAGAAGGTTAAAAGAGGAGAAAATTCTGCTGGGACTAGCTCAAAAAAAGTAAAGAGTAGGCTACTGGAGGCCAGGAGAGAGAAATGGAGGAGAGACCCCAAAGAGAAAGGCCTATGCCAGTGGAGTTTAAAGTTATATTGAGGTTTAGAGAGGAAGGAGGAGTTGCCTCAATGAGTCCAGTAAAACTCACAACCATATTAAAAAACCAGATTGGAGACATACATATTGCAAAAGTTTTAAGGGATGGAAATTTAATGATAATATGTAAAACTGAGGAACAATTACTACGAGCTGGTAGGGTGAAAGAGATAGGTAAGGTTAAAGTAGTGGATTCAAGCCGTGTTGAAGGAGGGAGTAAGTGGAGTAAAGGAGTGATTTGGGGGGTGCCAGTGGGAGTCTCTATGGAAGAAATCAAGTCAAATCTTAGAGGAGGACAGGGCCGGCGGTAGCCAGGGGCCAGGGGGGGCCGTGCCCCCCCAGATGTGAGCTGTGCCCCCCCAACCAAAATTTGAGATTTTTTTTTTTTTTTTTTTTTTTTTTTTTTCGATAGTGGGTCTGGGTTTTTTCCCGACCCACTATCGGACGGAAAATTTTGTTCGCTGTCCAAGAAAATGTCAAATAAAATTAATTGGGTCCACACACATATATATGATTGAAATAGCCTACTGTTAAATTAATATTGATCAGCTGGCTGCTGTTGAATGCTGTTAACTAAATAAAAAAAAAACCAAAAAATCTGTTCTGCATTTGTCCTGTTGGACACACAAACACACACATGATTTAAATTGCCTACTGTAAAATATAGATTAGCTGGCTACTGTTGGCTGCTGTTAACCAAGTGTATTTTTTTTAAATCAGTTCTGCATTATCCTGTTGAGAACACATTCAGACACACAATGCATTGACTAATAGGAAGTAGGCCTATTTAATTCACCATTTGAGGCATCAAATAAAATTAGCCAATAAAACACTTACATCACAATCATTTATTTTATATATATACACATTATGTTGTATATAATGTATATTATATGTTATTCATAAACATTTTGGAGAAAAAAAACATGCAATAATCAAATTTCCCACACAGCAACACTCAACGTTTATTTGCATATTGTGTTCTACACAATTCACAGTAAATGTGCCAAAAAGCAGACGCAGAGATCTTACAAGGGCAAAAAATTTCGGCTCGCGCGCTCTGCGCGCGCTCGCATCTTCGGTCTCCCTGCCCAGTGTGCCCCCCCAAAATGTCTACGGGCCCCCCCAAGTCTGACTTTCTAGAACCGGGCCTGGAGGAGGAACTTTGAAAGCGGCCCGTCGAATCCTGATTACTCGAGACGGGGAGAGGAAAGACAGTGAGGGTGTCGTGCTAGATTTTGAAGAAGAAACTCTACCAAAGAATGTAACTTTAGGTTATGTGAGCTACAATATTAGAGAGTACGTCCCAAAGCCAATGAGGTGCTACAAATGTCAAAAATTTGGCCACATAGCCGCAGCATGTAAAGGGAGGAGGAGGTGTGCTAATTGTGGGGGGGATCATGAATATGACCAGTGTAATCAGGAGCAGCCAAAATGTTGTAGCTGTGGGGGAAATCATAGTGTAGCATTTAGTGGATGTGAAGTTATGAAGAGAGAGATGGAGATACTACAAATTAGAGTTAAAAATAAAATCACATACGCAGAAGCAGTGAAGGTGGTGAGGCAGAGAGAAGGAATGGCTGAGAGAAGCAGTACAGAACACCAGGAGAGAAGCAGGGAAGGTAATCATGATAGGGCTGCAAATGAAACAGAGCAAGGAAAGGAGGGGAGGGTGGTTGTTGACTTAAAAAAGCTAGTTACGTTCATAGCAGGGGTAGTCAATGCTACAATGGAGGTAAAATCCAAGACAGAGAGGATACAAATCATTGTCAAAGCAGCAGTTCAGCACCTAGATATTACTGGGTTAACATGGGAGGAGGTGAGGAATGATCTCAGCGGGCAAGCAAGTCAGGAACAAGCAGGAGTCAGTCAGGCACGTCATTATGGATTGCAGGGAATACACACAAGTACGGGAAACATTAAAAGGGGAACTAAGGGAGATGGGAATTGGGGAGTTTAGTTTAAAAAGTTTATTTGAAGAGGGGGGAGGGAAATTAATTAAATATTTGAGGGTGACAGGATTGATGGGGAGAATTTAGTTAGAGGGGTAGTTAACTCCGGTTCACACTCCAACATAGTAGGTGGCGGTAATGCGACCTGAAGCTGGTTGCCGTCCGCCAAAAAAAACCCAAAAAGAAGAAGAAGAAGGTGGATTCTCATTACTAGTATATGCATCATGGACCTAGATATGCATCGATGTAGCCTATTATATGGACTTAAGTGCTTTATGGACTTGGACAGACCGTGCCTAATGCCTAAATAAAATCCTTTTGGATATGGAGAAGTCTCTACTTTCCAAGCAACATGTAGGCCTAGCCCTAGCCTATAGGGAGATATAGCCTAGTCCTACATTAGCCTACATTTCAGACTTTTTTTCATAAACTCTTCCATGAAATGTTTTCCCGTCAATCAAGCACAGCCAGACCATCAGGTGTTTTATAAGCTACTTTAGATCATGCCTCAAACCGAGGACAGGCTGCTCAAACCCTTAGTGAATATGGAGAAGTTTCTAATAGGCTATTAGCGAAAGTTAGGCAAGGCCTAAATGAGGGTAAACATTAGGCCTATTTATTATTAGGCTATTTTGAGTGATGTTTGATTGTTTTTCACATTGAAATATGTCCTCTCTGGGTTCTAATTATTAATATAAATCTAAATAGTCAGTTCTTTAATTAAGATAACTTCACTGTGCATTGCTGGTTTGGTGTACAGGGCACCTGGATTTTTCTCTTGGTTTCTACAATCTGTATAGCCTACTTGAAAAACCTGGATCTAGTGAGAACAGTACAATGGCTATTCTGTAACAAAAACACAACATTCTCACAAACATACTACTACTCAGTTTGGAATTTAAACCATTCCATCATGTGTTAATAAATGATTTCATAATTATTTAAATTTATTTCGAGGATGAATCCATCATCTTCCAGCAGCTTCATATGTTGGTGTGAGCAGCAGACAGTGATTTGATTAAAGATAAGTCCAATTGTCCCGTGTCATTCCTCTGATCAAACAGAGGGTGGCAGAAGAGAGGTTTGATATGTGTGAGATTGTTGATCCCTTGAACTCTGACCAAGGAATCTTACTGGAAAGAAGAGTTTAATATTGGAGTTTTTACCAAGTGGAGACAACAAACTGTTCTCTAAAAATGATCTAAAGGCAGACCAGATTAACTACCGTCAGTCTCACAAAGGTTTTCCAAAATCTATTATGCTCACTCAATTTGTTCAGATTGTGTCGGTCAAGTTTGAAAGGATTGTCTTTGCCTTTCTCAATATGTGAATGAATCTTTTAACTTCCTCTTGGTATAATGTCTAACTATGGAATATCATCATCCATTTGTCTTTACATCTACATTGTTGGTCTGTAGTTCATCGAAACTGGGCGTTTCCTCTGTATTGAATTAACATGAAGTAAACTGTTGACGTGACTCCAACCTACATTGAGAATTTGTTTTTGTAACTGAATTTAACAGCCCAAATATAAATTAAAACTGTAAATATGTATTGGCCATAAGTATATAGGCCTATCGCCAAGTTTTTACATGGGAAGCCAAGCGCGTACAGGTCCTCCAAAGCATGTTTTTTCACATTAGTTGTGTATAAGCTATAAATCCTTTATCTATGAGAGATGGTTGCTTACTGGAGAACTTACAACTTACAACTGAGGGACTGTCTACCTCTGGGACTTTGTTGTAACATTTCGATATTTTCGAAAATATTTGTCACTAGGCAAAAACATTGTAGCTGTGTAAGTTATTGACAGGTTGCTGACATATGAAACTGGTATTTTCTTAATATTACAATATAGTCTGAGTATAAAGTGTATACCTAGTGGTAACACTCTTCTATGAAGTGTTACTGCAGTTCAACATGGCGTTGACTCTCTGCCCTTCTATCTTTACTCATCGGTGCTCCACCCTTTAAACTTGAAAAGCAGCATTCTTGTGTATGCACAATGAAACATTACATGGCAACAACTGATTGGTTGCTTTAGGAATGAAGAAATAAAACAAGCAACACAGTATGATGGATGCTCCATGGCTAGCAGTAGGTAAATTATATAAAGAGAGGATAATGGCTATACATTTTGTAATGTATTGTAGTACAAAGGGAACTCTTGTTTAATGCTGCTCAACACTTTCAGTTTCAGCAGCTTATGCTTCTGTTTATCCTATTTCAACTCCAGTACCTGCTTTTCATCATAGCGTGAGAGCAAGATTCATCAAGCCAATTGTAGTATGACCGCACCCACTGTTGCACCACGACTGTGAAATGCTGAAACAAACAAAATCTTAGGCATTTCCTAAATTGAAACAAGGATGGTTTAAACATTATTTGTGCTGTTTAAAAATAAAAAATAAAATGTAACAATGGAATGGAATGGATTACTTTTTCTCTAAGATCTAAAGAAGAAATTGTCCTCAGAAAATAGGAGAAATGGACTGTATTTATACAAGAAGAATTGGACGTTGCTTCACTGTGAAAGTCTGTGACAATTAATGGTCATTTATTATATGGAATCATGTAAGCTCAAATGTAGTGCCCCACACTTTGTTCTTTGTGTTGTTAGTATTTTGTGTAAGCATGTAAAAATATTTTAAAGAGTTTTTAAAAAATTACAATACTAATTGTGTAATTTGTCTAATCTCTATAACTGGTATTATGAATTATCCTTATGACTCTTTTTTTCTAAATAGATAATAATAATGATGATAGTGTACATTTGTAAGTATTGCCTGACACCTCCGCACAGTCATTTAAATATGGTAAAACCAGTGATCAGAAAATAATCTGGAGTAATTTGTGGTCCAGAACGTGTCTTGCCTTACTCAGTACTGAAATGCTTATTGAAGGTTAATTGTGTACATGTTTTATGTTATATCCATCTTATTTCATCATCTATTATCACACCAACCAAGAAACTTAAAAAATCTAAAGAGAACAAAAGCTATATATACACATATATGTATACACACACATATATACACACACACACACACACACACACACATATATATATATATATATATATATATATATATACTGTATAAATGCATTTAACATGTCCAAAAATGGGGAAGCACAAGCTTTTTCAAACCATATTTTTGTACTGCTTTTTGAACTGGGTCATGCTTGGACATTGCTTTAATACTTGACTCAATCCATTCCATAGCTTTACTCCACATATTGAGATGAAAAAGCTTGTTGATGTTGTTTGCAAAAACAAATATGTTTTAGTCCTCACTTCCTAAATACAATTCAACTTACTGTTCAATCATGACTAATGGAAAATGTCGTATGTCATATTGCTTGTGGATCTAAACATAAATGGTGGTCATAATTACACTGTGCACCCGTTTGACTTTAAGAAAGATTGTTCTCTCTCTGCACACACACAGCCTCACATCCTGACCATGTAAACTTAGTTCTGTTTCTACGAAATGTGTCTCACACCTAACACACCCAAACCGGTTAAGTCAGCAACCCATTCCTATGTGGCTACTGTATATAGATATATATACACTCACCGGCCACTTTATTAGGTACACCTGTTCAATGGCTTATAAAAACACAAAGCTTATCAGCCAATCACAGGGCAGCAATTTAATGCATTTATGCATTTAGACGTGGTCAAGCCAATGTACTGAAGTCAAACCGACCATCAGAATGGGGAAGAAAGGGGGTTTAGGTGACTTTGAACATGGCATGGTTGATGGTGCACGGCAGGATGGAGCCATACTTTCATGTTGTTAATGCCAAATTCTGAACCTGCCACCTGAATGTCGCAACTGAAATCGAGACTCATCAGACCAGGCATGATTTTTCAATCTTCTATTGTCCAATATTGGTGATCCTGTGAGAATTGCAGCCTCATTTTCCTGTTTTTAGCTGACAGGAGCGGTACCCGGTAGGGTCTTCTGTTGCTGTAGTCCATCTGCTTCAAGGTTGGTCGTGTTTTGCGTTCAGAGATGGTATTCTGCATACCCTGGTTGTAACAAGTGGTTATTTGAGTTACTGTTGCCTTTCTATCATCTCAAACTATCTTGGCTATCTTTTCTGGTATGACATTTCCCTTAAAGTTTCCATTTCACGCATAACAGATCGAAAAAATATTCCTCAGGTCGTATAAATTCAAGTCGAAACCTGCTTTGTCATTGTTTGCGAGCAAGATTCATTATGCCCCGCCCTTCTAACTTTACCATCAGCAAATAAATGAATGACAACATCGTTGCAACAAGTGATGGTCCAAAATGATTGGCCAAGGAAAGGCTTTGTAACCGGCAAAGCGGAAGAGTTTGGCAAACCAACTGTAGCTCTGATTCCCTTTGGTTCAAGAACAGAAAATAGGAATTGAAAATAAGAGGTCAAAAAAAGGAAGGCTGATTACCCACCACAGCAGGGGCTCTGCAAACCTTGCCTTTTACAGAACATTTAAAAGACAAGGTTTAGTAATTAAAAGGACATATTATTGTTATTATATTTGCTGTAAAGCAATTTTTTATTTCTTTAAAAGGCAACGTTTGACAACCCCTGCTGTGGTAGGCTTTTTCTGCGGACTGAGTCAGGTAAGTCACGGTCATTTTGAACTTCTCTGTTTTGTAGTGTTATCATTCATTTGAAAAATGTGCCGATAAATCCCTGGTATGAAAAGCATTGTGCCAAATTTAAAGCAATACCAACTTTTACTTTGGAAATGTTTTTTTTTAAAATCAGTAATCTAATATAACTTCTTCTTTCTCCTGTCCACAGTTTATTGCCATGGAGGTAAATTTAAACTCATTCAAACGACAGATAAAACGATACATATGGTTCCTCAATAGAGCTTGTAAGGTGTTAACACCTGCATTGACAAATAGCTCACTTGCACTGCTCCACCTTGGTCTTTTAAGTAAGATCCTAAAACAATCGTTGTACGCAACCTGTAGTCGGTGCATACTAGATTTTTTGAATTTACCCCATAAGGGGGCAGTATACAGGGGAGTGCAATATGCTCTAAAGAGACATATTTTAACATTATCAGAACACATGTGAAATTTTCTTGCCAACATATTGGCTTGGGCATATAATGACCGACACTGTCTTAAAATGTCGTCATCGTCAGACATTTGATCTGTTATAAAGTGCCCGAGGTACTTGGCTTTATAACAAACACAAAGCTCTTCCCCAGAAAGATAAAATTGTGGAAAGTGGAGGTCCTTATCTCCCTTCGCCCTACATATTATCACACTGCTCTTATTTGAATTGTATTGCACATCATTTTTGACACACACATATTCCGTACACACATTTAACAGCTGCTGAAACCCAGCACTACTGGGAGAGAAAATGGCCAAATCATCCGCATACATCATTCATTTGAAAAATGTGCCGATAAATCCCTGGTATGAAAAGCATTGTGCCAAATTTAAAGCAATACCAACTTTTACTTTGGAAAAGTTTTTTTTTTAAATCAGTAATCTAATATAACTTCTTCTTTCTCCTGTCCACAGTTTATTGCCATGGAGGTAAATGTAAACTCTACTCTTTATTTTCAAAATGACTGAGCAAAACATAGCTTTATTGGATTTACTAAAATATTAAACTAAGATTGAATTAATTTCACAATGATGTATTATTTGTTAACCAGCATACACATAAATACACATTGAGAGATTATAACAAACCAAAAAACATTATGCCTCTTCTGAAAATAACTTAGGCCCAGTTTTATATATGCACCTTGTAATAGATAGTCCTTATTTTCCCTCTCACTAAGCCGGACAGCAGCTGCCAACAAGGTCCAGAAATTCTTGGGGGAGAAGAGATGTCTTCATCCATTTCTACTGAGCTACCACTCACCTCACCCCGAAGGTACACATTAATAAATACAATGCTGTATTTATTCAACGTATTTATGTCCAGTGTTCCAATGAAACACAGCTAAATTAATTTGGAAAGACAGGGATCAATTACAGTCTACAGGACAAACTAACAACTGTCTTCTGTCACTTCAGTAAATGCTTAATTATATGACATGAAAATGAATGAATAAGAATAATGAATCAATCTAATATTAATTTGTATGTATATATCCAGCATTACTCCTATCAACAGTGGAGCAACAATGACAGTGTCTTACTTTCATTTAAAAAATCTGTCTAGCCCTGGGTGGATTCAACACATTGTACACATGACATGTAACTAATGGGCATCTATCATTAAAGAGGCAGAGGTTTATAAGACAGGATATCAACTTCGCCAGAATGCTTAAATACACTGAGCTTGTATAAATACATTGGTGCAGTCCAATGTAAAGATTAATCGGGCCAATTATTGGCATTTTGAGATAATCAGCATCGGCCGATATCTGTGCTCACTAGATCGATTTAAAGATATCCCAAAAATAATATGGATAAACTGCAGGCAGCCTCATCATTGTGGCTGATGTGTAGCAATCTTAGCATTTCTTTAATTATAAACCCAAATATAATAATATAATTCTATCCTTATTATCTATTTCAATAATCACAGGCAGCTAAAGAGAAATCCAGAAGTCCCTTATGGCAATATTTAAGAAAGTCAACACCAGGGAAGGCCAAGTGAAATAGGCAATGCATGTTTCTTATTTATTTAATTATATATTTATTCAATTCAAGTTAAGTTAAACATTTTTCTCAATTGTTATTAATAAATTGTTGTATTTTATCAAATGCAAAAAAAATAGAATAACTTGATATCGGAATTATATATCAGCTATCGGCTGACCTGTCCCCTAAATATCTGTATCAGCATCGGCCATTGAAAAAACAATATCGGTCGATCCCTAGTCCAATGCAATCCAATACCAGAGCTGTGCAGTAATGTCTTTGTATATCTGACAATGTTTGACTGAAAGGTAGTGTGTCAGTCAAATTAGTAGTTCCATTTCTTTCAGAGCAGCACATAGGGCTCATTCAGCCATCATGTCAGTAAAGTGAGTGGCAATAGGGGGAGAATTAGGGGGAGGGAGAACCGGCAATGATGGTCCAAAATGAATGGCCAAGGAAAGGCTTTATAACCGGCAAAGCGGAAGAGTTTGGCAAACCAACTGTAGCTCTGATTCCCTTTGGTTCAAGAACAGAAAATAGGAATTGAAAATAAGAGGTCAAAAAAAGGAAGGCTGATTACCCACCACAGCAGGGGCTCTGCAAACCTTGCCTTTTACAGAACATTTAAAAGACAAGGTTTAGTAATTAAAAGGACATATTATTGTTATTATATTTGCTGTAAAGCAATTTTTTATTTCTTTAAAAGGCAACGTTTGACAACCCCTGCTGTGGTAGGCTTTTTCTGCGGACTGAGTCAGGTAAGTCACGGTCATTTTGAACTTCTCTGTTTTGTAGTGTTATCATTCATTTGAAAAATGTGCCGATAAATCCCTGGTATGAAAAGCATTGTGCCAAATTTAAAGCAATACCAACTTTTACTTTGGAAATGTTTTTTTTTTAAATCAGTAATCTAATATAACTTCTTCTTTCTCCTGTCCACAGTTTATTGCCATGGAGGTAAATGTAAACTCTACTCTTTATTTTCAAAATGACTGAGCAAAACATAGTTTTATTGGATTTACTAAAATATTAAACTAAGATTGAATTAATTTCACAATTATGTATTATTTGTTAACCAGCATACACATAAATACACATTGAGAGATTATAACAAACCAAAAAACATTATGCCTCTTCTGAAAATAACTTAGGCCCAGTTTTATATATGCACCTTGTAATAGATAGTCCTTATTTTCCCTCTCACTAAGCCGGACAGCAGCTGCCAACAAGGTCCAGAAATTCTTGGGGGAGAAGAGATGTCTTCATCCATTTCTACTGAGCTACCACTCACCTCACCCCGAAGGTACACATTAATAAATACAATGCTGTATTTATTCAATGTATTTATGTCCAGTGTTCCAATGAAACACAGCTAAATTAATTTGGAAAGACAGGGATCAATTACAGTCTACAGGACAAACTAACAACTGTCTTCTGTCACTTCAGTAAATGCTTAATTATATGACATGAAAATGAATGAATAAGAATAATGAATCAATCTAATATTAATTTGTATGTATATATCCAGCATTACTCCTATCAACAGTGGAGCAACAATGACAGTGTCTTACTTTCATTTAAAAAATCTGTCTAGCCCTGGGTGGATTCAACACATTGTACACATGACATGTAACTAATGGGCATCTATCATTAAAGAGGCAGAGGTTTATAAGACAGGATATCAACTTCGCCAGAATGCTTAAATACACTGAGCTTGTATAAATACATTGGTGCAGTCCAATGTAAAGATTAATCGGGCCAATTATTGGCATTTTGAGATAATCAGCATCGGCCGATATCTGTGCTCACTAGATCGATTTAAAGATATCCCAAAAATAATATGGATAAACTGCAGGCAGCCTCATCATTGTGGCTGATGTGTAGCAATCTTAGCATTTCTTTAATTATAAACCCAAATATAATAATATAATTCTATCCTTATTATCTATTTCAATAATCACAGGCAGCTAAAGAGAAATCCAGAAGTCCCTTATGGCAATATTTAAGAAAGTCAACACCAGGGAAGGCCAAGTGAAATAGGCAATGCATGTTTCTTATTTATTTAATTATATATTTATTCAATTCAAGTTAAGTTAAACATTTTTCTCAATTGTTATTAATAAATTGTTGTATTTTATCAAATGCAAAAAAAATAGAATAACTTGATATCGGAATTATATATCAGCTATCGGCTGACCTGTCCCCTAAATATCTGTATCAGCATCGGCCATTGAAAAAACAATATCGGTCGATCCCTAGTCCAATGCAATCCAATACCAGAGCTGTGCAGTAATGTCTTTGTATATCTGACAATGTTTGACTGAAAGGTAGTGTGTCAGTCAAATTAGTAGTTCCATTTCTTTCAGAGCAGCACATAGGGCTCATTCAGCCATCATGTCAGTAAAGTGAGTGGCAATAGGGGGAGAATTAGGGGGAGGGAGAACCGGCAATGCCAACAGGGGAATTACACCCCTGGAAATAAAGTATAATAAGGGATGCTACTTTTGTGTTGAATAATATTAACAATGCTGATAAGGCAAGCAGATTCGTTAAACTGATGGACAGAGACGGGAATTCTAAATAAACCAAATCTTTATTCAAATAGTGTCGCAGCCCCAATTTAAACGAAAACCTACCAGACTAAAGCTGAGGCCAACTGCTGAGAGGCAAACTACGCTGAGGAGTGCCTAGGGGTGCTACCACTCACCTCAAGTGTCTCACATCAATCATCACTGCAAACTAGAACTGGTGAAAAATGTGCTGTATCCCAGTGCTTCAACTTGCATGCAAGTGAAGGGACCTCACCATGGGTGCCTAGGTTCCCTACAGTTGGGCGCCAGCTCAAGCCTAAAGAAAAATAATTAATACAGTATCAATCAAAAACAAACATTTAAACCCCTAGTTGGTTCAATAACAAACCATACCTCAAAGACAAACAAAGAGATAAGCAAATCAAGATACGCAAAACTAAAGCAAAAGCAGCACTAAGGCAAAACTAAAGCAAACCAGAGCTAACTCAGAAATAAAGTATGGCAAAACAGCAGCAGGTAGATCTACCCCTGTGTGTGCTTTTTTTATAAACCAGATGTTAGCACACTTTGCTAGCTACAGTGGGCCTATGTTTGCAGACCCTTATGTTTATTTTCTGTGAATTCAACTAAATTCAACCTTTTTCATTATGCAGCGAACAGAATGAGGAGGAGCAAGAAGAATTTCACTGGCACCAAGAAATCGAAATCTCTTTTCCTCGGGATTTTGAATTACATGATGAAGATCAAGATTTATATGAGCTTAAACCTCAAATATGTCATGAAATGTATGAATTCTCTAAAAACACGGAAAAAGATGAACCAACACTATTTGAACTTATTGTGCAAGATGAAAGAATTCAAGGTTTACGTGCCATACCGATAACATCCAACACTTTAGGTATACCCGGCTGCTGCAATCAGAAAAAAGTTGAACTACGTAGCTTCTTTGAAAAACCCAAAAAAAAAAAACAGCCTAACGCAAAACAATACCAAAGCATGATAAAATCACTGCCGGATTTACAAAATGAACCAATTATTAAGCCAGTATACGCAGGTGCACTAATACAGGGCCTCATCAAATATAACAGTGATAAGAACGAAGGAAATAAAAAACAATTTGGTTTTTTTGTTGCTTTTTTAAAAGATGATAGAGTAATAACATTTCCTACAGCTTATCCAAATTTTAAAGAAAAAAAGCACAGCGAGGACATAATACTTAGCAAATGTAATACATTTATTCAGAAACATAGAAGGAACGTTTTACATATATTAATTTATTCCTACAACTCGCCCTGTTTCACAAGAAAAAATGTTGACCCTTGTATGTTAAATATTTGTTTGGAAACCTGTAGTTGGAACTGTAATTTTGCAATTAAGACTGTCGTGGCATTTAGTATGTTTTGGGGACCGTATGGGTCAAAGGATTTAAATAAGGTCAGTTTGTCTAACTTAATAAAAGCCAGCAATGCTTTTCACTCGTATATTGACAAATGCAGGATCACCTTAGAATTGCACGATAGAGTTTTTAAACTTTGGGCGGAAGAAAGTGGTTCCAACCAGCATGTTATGAATGACACATATATTCATCTTAAGAATCTGATTAAAGCATCACCTGGTCTAAGTATAGGTCTAAAGGAATATTTAGACCACGGAAAGAAACATATTCTAGAGCAGACGAAGCAAATTTTATCGAAGTGGTCTCCTCTGGCTTTCTCTCTCATAGGTATAATAAATTCATTTAAAATGACATTACTCCCAAAGTTCCTATATTTATTCCAATGTCTCCACATCTTTCTCCCCAAATCCTTTTTTCAACATAATGATCATGAATCTGGAAACACGTTCGAAAAACATTGCAATAGTTTAATGCCCGAATTTAGAGAACAACTACAACGGGATTTTAACTTTTTAGAAGTTCAACTTCTTCTTAAAGATCTACCTTTTAAAAACAACGGCTTTATATGCTTTCATCATATCCCCGAGGGAAGGCCGAATCCCAATTCCTCATTTTTAAGAGCTAAAAAACAAGAAAAACAAGAAAAAAAGAGGTGACATAAACCTTTGGTGTGTCCTTCTAAAATGGCTTTTATCGTGACATTTAGAATTGATATGTAGATAAAAATAAGGTTAATGTAATTTTCCACCCCTTTTTTTTTATAACTTTCTTTTTCAACTTAAGTCCTCACCATATCGAGATGATCAATGCAGTAATAAAAACTATATAAAAACGTCTTTTTTTGCACTGATGGTCTCGTTTGCTGTTAAAGGTAATTTATGATTATGAGAGGAAACATGAGGCTGTTTAAAAGATATTTAAATGTTACTCGTTGCCGCTTTAAATATTTAAAAAAATGGGGGCGCCCTTAGCTCAGTTGGTAAGAAATAGAAAAAAAATAGCTTAGCCCTAAACCTTACCCAGATATTTGAGACACCCTACCCCTCAATTTGAAATTAGGAGGGTTATGGCAAATGTGAGAATTGGGATTCGGCCTTCAGTTTTTTTTTATAATTTCTTTCTATTCTTAACATTTTTTGAATACATTTTAAAAATATTAACTTTGGCTAGCAAAAGTAATTACACACGTAATTACTTTTGTAACCAAAAGAGTGAAAACTTTGGAATACTAATCAAATGGATGTGTTTCATTTTTTAAAGAATGGCTTTCATTTGTTTTTGTCAATGAACTCAAGTTTTTCTGGATCTTGTCTGCTCTGTCCGGAGCTCCATGCAATAAAAACTTACATTGATGTGCTCTCTGTGTGCTTCATTTCCTCATCATCAACATGTACCTGCCCATAGGCAGTAACATGATAAAAAAAATCAATCAGTCAAAAAAAATCAGGCCAATCAGTATTTTTTTTTAGGAATGCTCATTGCTCCCTGTTAGGAGTGTGAAACGTAGTCACATGAAGACAGGGTAACAGCTAACACAATAGACTAAAAATAAAAAACAACCTGGCTGTCACCTACATTTAAAAAAAGGTGTCAGAGAACAGACAAGGGAACAAAAAACTAACATGGATGCACTACCGCACCCAATATTCCGGTATCTCAAGTATTTCTCATCTGCACAAACAGCCAGACTATTATGTTAAGTGAGTTAAATTTGCTCTGTTATGGGGAGAAGGACCAGGTAATAGGAGGTATGGATCCCCTGGAAGTAAGTTACATTTCAATTAGATACACTACTTTAGAGGTGAGTGAAGGTTTTATTTTTAGTCAGTGCAGATCTTTGCTCTAATTGGTTGAGAATGTATTAAAAGAAAGACTGCAGTAAATTAGACAGTGTAAAATAAAAGCACTAGACTGATATAAAAAGTCTAGTAAACGAAATCCTATTTATTTGATGTTTCTTCATAATAAAAAAAGAGATGAAATCCCTGAACAACTGAGTTAAGTGGACAACATGCACAATTGGTTTCAAGTGTACAACAGATGATAACACACTGATTTAATTGCCTTTATTAGTAGTTTTTATTACCGTTACATGACCTTGATAGAAACCATTGATACTGGAATCCTTTTTGACATGGCGCTTTGAGAATTGGCACAAACAATAAACAACCTTGGATACAATACTGTTCTTAAAACAGAAAATAAACAATAAATCAAAAAGAAAAAATGCAGGGCCGTCTCTAGATGAGATAAAATCCCTTTTAATGTTGTGCCATCTTCTCTTCATTCAGTGCAAACATTAAATTAAGAAGGAAAGAAAACAGACTGGTTTTCAGCATTTGGCCCCTAAAATAATTTATCACCAGTCAGAGTGGAGTACATAGCTGGATGTCAATGTACAAACATCTGGTTAGACTCAGTCTGGAATTTCCCCACTATGTCATGGGAAGAGTTAAAACGTCTTAATGAGAAAATAAAGAAGAGAAAAAAAATGCTAAAAATACATTTTTAAAATGACTGGTGAGGTCTGAACTTCTTCCAGTTTTCAGAACACAGAAGTTGTCAAGACTAAGAAAGAATTTAAAAAGAAAAAAAACACACGAATAATAAAACAATTAAATGGATTCAAGTCCAGAGAATGAATAAGGCAAGCAAGCTCATTCTGTATACGCTACACAGTCATTGTTACTATTTACAATGTGTTTACATATCGTTTAGTAACTTCTCCAACATTTGAGGTGGGGCTTTGTCTCCTCCTGCTGGTCCACACTAGTGTCACACACTACACACAGCAGTAATGAGAGCACAAGTCGTCTCATGCTTTCTAGACCTCTCATTAGAGCACTCAGGAGACACCAGGCCCAATGCAGAGGACGGCCACCAGAACAGAAGTCCATTGTGTTCAGAAACACCCACAGCCCGCTCCGACGCTCCCTCCACATCTGAAACTACAGCCTGAAAATTCCTAATTCCATTGCTTTTGCTTTGTCTCGGTATCTAATGTGTAGTAATATTATAAAGTGTGACCACACAGCTGGGTAAACTGAGTGAGAATATGCTGAGCTACTCTGTGACTTCCTAATGTTGAAACAAATACAATATGCAGACATCACTTGTGTGCTGAGAAGCAGATTATGTCACCTCACAAACACCGGCATCTCTATGACTACTGGATTTAGTTGGAGAGAGCGCTTCCATCAACTCAGTTATGCACAAGTTATCATACTTATTACTAATGTCACATGACCAAAAGACGTGGATCAAACGGAAGCGCAACAAATAATTTAACACCGATAAGTGAGAGATGTCTAGATGAAGCATAACTAAGCCGACTCTAAACAAACCTACTCCATCACCAGCGCTGTGCGTGACTTGTAATGTCACCTTACAAGCGTTGTGGAAGAAAGTTTCTGTTACGTGAGGCCTGAACTTAGCAGAGCCAGACTCACTAAAGAGGAGGTATACCGTCTTCATGAGGGGAAGCTGAACTTAAAATCTCTGCAATGGGCTGTGAGGCATAAAATGGATTCCAAAAAAGTGTAATTAAAATAGGTCAAATGTAGAACCAAAACCGGTTTGAGCACAAATGATCCTCTGAAACCAGACAGTCACACGAGTTGGACTTGGTTGTGGATGAATGACACAACTGGCAACCATCAGGTCTCAAACAGTCACAAGGATGTACAACTAAATTGGCCGATGCAGGCCTTATTTATAGATAATCTCAACTCCCCTCTTACTCCTCCTTAAAAAGCCAATCTGAGCTCCGGAAGGCAAAAACATCTTGGGGGTTGTAGCGTCTCTGCCAGGTCCAGATAACCATGTTGGAGTAACCAAGACAACACATAGTGGACTCAAATTTAAAGAAGTAGGGAGTGAAGAATGTAATATTTTACCGTTGATCCTTGAAACAAAAACAGCCGTGAATGGAGAATATCACAATGTCGGCAGCAGAACATAAATCAGCTCCATGAGACTGAAACACTGTCTGGCATTTGACCAGGTTATATTCTCATCTAGTACAGGGGCTTACACATATGGGTTAAAAGGGAAAAAGCAGCCATCAATATATATATCACTTACCATTAATTAAATGTCTTAGAAATGGCCCCTGCTTTTAACTGGGCCAACAGTAAGTAAAGAGTGATACAAAATATACAGGTAGACTTATATAGTAACTGTTCACAACTTAAAAAGGTAGGCCCTGTACTGCTAAAAAAAAAGCCAACAGCAGTGACACAGTTTGAGTGCTTGGTGCATATACAGTGTACATGTGTGTTTGGGGAGACCAAAGAGAGGAACAAGGGCCTGCAGGCTGTGGGTGGAGCGAGTGTATGGCTGCTGGATGTGGACAGCAGGCGTCAAGGTGGCGTTTCTGCGTTAGTAACAGTGGCCTTTTTCTTTGCCGGTTTCTTTGCCGTTTTGGTTTGAGTCTAGCAGAGCGAGGAGAGGGGCAGGGGGGACAAAAGACAGAAGAAAAGAGAGAGAAGGAATTGTTAAAAAAGGAAGACAGGTCCAAAGGTTCGACTAAAGTTGACTGATGTATCCAATTCAAGAGACATAGTTTATTTTTTAGACTGGAGCCCTGCAGTAAACAATGTGGGCGTGTAGTTTGAACAATAAGGGCGTGTAACATGCAGGCAAGATCTAATGAAATATAATACTGGAGTTGCATGATGGGAATTGTAGGATCCCTAAAAAGGCTGAACTTCTTTTTTTTGTACATTACACGTCACAACTTCCTTGCTGGATAGATTAATAACAAATTATAGCAACCCTTGAACTACTGCAATATGAAATTGTTTGCAATATTTTGAACATACATTAGGCCCTTATGGCCAAATGTAGGATCAAAATCACCGATTCAAAAAAGAAAAATTTATAACAACATTTCTATCATATTATACGTTTATATACACATTTATATAGCTTGTAACAAACTATCACGGACAATAAACAGAACTAAAAACCGTAAAATGAATGGGACCTTATTCTGTCACCTTGACTTGTCTGTCTGTCTGTCTGTCTGTCTGTCTGTCTGTCTGTGTGTGTGTGTGTGTGTGTGTGTGTGTGTTTTCCTGGGCCCTACCTCTGTCTTAGCAGCAGCAGGTTTCCTTGTTGCCTTGACGCTGGCGGTGCGTTTGGGGGCTCGTTCTGCCACGTCCTCATCAGAGTGCTCCGTCCTTGTGTCTGAATGCTCGGAGCTGTGTTGGGATGATGTGTCGTCAGCCAGGGACGTGGCCGCCACAGAGCGAGCTGCAGACAAGAAAACATCAATACATTAAAAAGGTGTGGTCGGTTCAATGAGAGAGGAGATCACAGTTCAGACTTATGACCAGCAGATTCAGCAGATAGGTGACAGACCAGAGAGATTGAGCCAATAGGGGCCAAAGTTAACTGTGTCGACAGCTATTATTAGATTTATGAATTTCCTTGCTTATGAGCCTATGTGATTTATTTTTATTTAACCACATTAATATGCAATCCTATGAAATTCCTTTACCAATAATTTACAAGACTGCAGCAACTCTATTTGAAGGGCAGCACATACATGCTATCACCGCCCAGTGGCCACATTTCAAACTACCGTTTGTTTCCACGAGTTCCAGAACTGGATGTTGGCCATATAATAAAAAGGTTACACTTAAAAGTTTCTCTTTTTCCCCAGCTACCATTAAGGCCTTTAAAGCTATTTTAGCCACTGCCTGCTGCTATAAGTAACCTGGATCCCAAAGGGACTCAAAACAAAACAAGCCTCTTTCACTAGAATTAAAAAAAAACAAATCCAACCTTTAACCGTCTACAGCAGGGCTTCCCAATCTTTAGTTGTGTTGTAAGGCGTTTCAGGATAATGATTAAAGAGATACACAGATACAGTACAAAAGTCTTAAAGATAAACACGATTTTGTGTCGCAGAATGTGTTTTGGATTCTTTCCTTACATCATATATTCTAGTCAAAAAATGAAGAAGTTCAACATGTTGAGATTGTTTACATGATTTTACACAGTATAGCATTATTCAAATTTGTTCAATTTAAAACGTACTACTCTTTTTTTATAGTGTGGCGTGTCTTTGTAATGGTTAGTATAAAAAGTATCCCTCTGCTCCACTCTTTGAACGAAGAATGAGATGAGGTGTGTTTGAAAGCTCTGAATTAGAAGACCTTTGAGTTTGGATTCTTTCCACCTCTGCTTTGTTCTCCAGAGGTTATTCAAACAACATTCATGGACAAATTCCCCTTCAGTGTTTTTGCTTTCCGTCTTTCTCTCAGACTTGGGTTTTAAGTTGCACGTGGTTTCCTTTGTTTGTGAAAATGAAAATGTGCCACCTCGCCCTGCCCAGCTCGTTGTTTCACTGTCTGTTCCTCCCTCTCTGTATTCTGTTCACAGCTTGTCACCCAGCCGGCCGGCTAGCCAGCAGTGTGGTTCAACACAAAGAGTCCTGCTTCCAAGCCTCCCACAGGAATCACATGCCTTCACCCCCCCCCCCCCCCCCACCCCACACACACACACACTCTCTGTACTTGTTTGCTGCTCCTCCTCTTGCCTGCCATCCTGCAGTGCTTTAAATCATATGACTCCACTAAGCCTGACTAGCCCACACTCTGGCCCGATCAACATACCGGACAAACAGGATGTATGTACAGGTGCATCTAAACAAAAAATGTCAGTTCCATCTTTTGTTTTAATTTTGATGATTACGGCTTAAAGCTCATGGAATAAAAAATATCCAGTATCTCAAGATGTATGAATATTACATATAACCAACCAGAAAAGGGATTTATAATACAGAAATGTCGACCATCTGAAAAGAACGTTTATTTTAGATTAATTTCAGTTAATGTGTAATTAAAATCGAGAATATATGAAAACTTCACTTTTTGAATTAAATTACGGAATTTGACTTTGCATGGATATTCTATTTTCTTTTAGATTGCACCTGTATGACTATGTATACGTACAAGTGTGTGACTCCAAGTGAAGCTTGTAATGGAGTAGTGTGTTTTGTGGCTTGTGTGTGTGTGTGTGTGTGTGTGGCTTGTGTCCCTTACTCTGCCGTGTAGTGGTGCTCTTGGCGCGGGGCAGAGTGCTGGCCCCCGAGCTCATCTCATCCATGGGCTCACGTCTCATGCGAGAGTCTGAAGTGTGCAGAGACAGCTCGTCATCAGCGGTGATGAGAGTCAAGTCCTGCATACTGAAACTCCGCAGCTTGTCTGACAGCACGCCCTGTCCCTGAACGTCACAGCAAAAAAAAACAAGCACACACGTCAGATACACAACAAAATATATATCCCTGACGATATATCCCTCATGTATTACTCAGGTCAGATTAAAAAAAAATGTATTCAAGATTTGCTTTTTAAATAGGTTAATTCTCAGTTTTGGTGAAAGTTTGTCAAAAGGTATACAGGATTATTAAAAGATCTGATTTTGACAAATGTATATCCATAATCCCTGACTCCACTGTTAAATTGATCTAGGCAAAGCTTACAAGATAGGACAGACATTTTTGAGTATGTGTAACGTAGCAAACCTCCCAGAGGGCAGGGGTCATTTTGCTTCACCAAACAACTCAAGTGATGTTTTTATGTTCAAAATAAAGATTATTTTCCTGGGGTCAAAGTTTACCATTGATAACATTTCACTTGAGCAGAGAAGCACAAAGTGATCCCAGAAGTCCATTGGGAAGGATTTGAGAAACATTCTACACTAGCAAGTATGTGGATTTTTAAGTCCCTGTAAAGCCAAATCCACAAGATCCTTCTAACTATGTCATTTTGGGAGTGAAAAAGGTTGAAGACCCCTGGTCTAGACAGCCAAAAGCAAAGCAGTTTAACGAAGTTTTCAAATATTTAAGAACATTTATCTTCAATCAGATGTTTGTAAATGTTCATTGAGACCCCCAAGTTGATATAATACTGTATATGATTTTAGCTATACACAACAAAGATATTATATTTCCAAAATTAATGAGAACATGCATTAATGAATTTTCCTTTGAGTTCAAAAATAATATACTGTATATTATCATGCTGTCCCAACTTGATCAGAGCTCACCTTGGAGGCTGCGGTGACAGCAGCGGTAGCAGCCAGGTTGAGGCCCCGCTTTCCAAACCTCATCATGGTGTCATAACTCCTGTCTTTGGCCTGTGCTATGTACTCATCTATCTCCTGTAGGGGGACAGGAGAAGACAACAGTATCAGCAATAGGGATAAATTATAAATGGGGAAATTAGAGTGAAATCAATGTAGAGGATCGAACCGATTTACATTTTGATATTGGGGTCTTAAAAACTGGCCATGCTCCTACCTTTTCTTTGTTGGACAGGGTCGGGTGGACAAACTTGCGGTAAAGAACACTGGAGCCCTTGGTGTACGGGGACAGGAGCCAGATCACAAAAGCGATCTTTAGCTCAAAGTAAAATGGAAACCTGCGCAAGGAAACAGAGTTATACCATCAGCAAAGAGGACCAAGACAACATTAAACAAAAGCTGCAGATAACCAAGTCAAAGACAAAGACGAAATAAGAGGAAATATTCTGTATGTGTAAGGAACCTTGCTCAACTCCCTGGGGCCCTGTCCTTTTCCTTAACATGACTTCAATTGAGATTTTCTTTTCAATTATTTTGTTATAGCATTAAAGTAGTCATTATTATTGATTTCAACTATAATTAGTACCAAGCCTGGTTTTCCTCTTTGTTTCTTTTGCTGTGCGTTTTATACAATATCCAAACATAGCCAGGAGCATTGCCTTTCTACACATACACTACCCAATTCCAATAATTCCATTGCCTACCATATCTGGTTTAATTTTTTTTCATTTATTTCATACCATTGCGGACCCTATATTTGGTTGCCCTTGTCGTAGTTAATTTTGTTGTAGTTATTTGTCACATGATTGTTTTGTACAATATCACAATACAAAAATAAAGTCTGAATCACCGCACGAGTTGCATTTGATGATGCTAAAATAAAAAAAAAAAACAAGATATTTTTCATAACAGATCATTGTGGTAAAAAAAAAATCAATACCCCTTGGCACCAAACACACATGAATGCCTCTATTGATATTATATAAAAGCTTCATTTATTAAAAGCTAGTGGAAGGTCACGCTCATGAGCAGCCCCTGTCCTGACTCACCATGATAGGAGAAGGTCTGTGGCCGTCTCTGCTGTAGTGAATAACGCAAAGACTATCCAGTACATCATCCATTTCACCTGGACACAGACACACACACACACACACAGACACAGGGGTGAGTAGATAGAACATCACAAAAACAGCACGTGAAACCCCAGAGCCTCCAGTGTACACAATACACATGCTGAGACACGTGGAGCTAAACAGACGTGCCAATGCCGAGATGCAACATATGTTTCAGGCCTATCGGATCACATCAGTAACGCATGGTTTGACTCCCCGACACAAAAGGAAATGTAGGCCATCATTGTCTCCACTAAAAGGAACCCAGGCACTTAGGAGGTAAACAAGCTTTAGGAGACAATAATACCATAAAGCCCCATAGATTTAGTGGGAAAACATTGACACTTATCGAACATACTGGTATATGAAATGCTCTGCATGGTGATTATATTGCGTGTTTAAAAAACAGGCACAAACAGGCCACAGGCTTGTGATGCTGAATCATTCCACTCGCGGAGGGAGAGGGGAAAGAAAACATCGGTTCTAAAAATGGCGTCTCCTTCTGTGCCCGTCCGCTTGAGAGGAGGGGGGGGGGGGGGTTGCCGTAGTAACCAGCCAGGAGGAGACTGTTCTCCATTGCAAATCTAGGCAAAGGGCCAGACTGCTTCCATCTCCTCCTTAACCCACCCCCACCCTCTCTCTCTCTTTCTCTCTCTCTTCCTCTCTCATCCCTTGCAGTGTCGATGAGGTAAGCAGGGAGGACCCCGAGTCTCAGCCAAAGACAGAATGGGAACGCACTTCTTTTTGCCTAGTTTCTATTGGCAACACTGGACAATGCAATCACATTGGCACTTTTATTTGTTGCGTTACTTGGCGATATTTTCCGATTTATTTATTTAATAGTAATATGCCAAATCCCAATATTTTCTCCCAGCTAAGTTTTGAATGTTTTCATACTCAAGGACGCACTGTGAGTTTACGAGTGAACTGAGAGGAGATATAGGGATTTGTGCAGAAGGCCATCATGACTAAACAAGGGATTGCATGTTTTGAGCTATGGATTATATTTTTTATCAAGGGGTTAGGTATTCTCACACACTAAATATGCTATGGGTGTTGGACATCCTCCCCCCCCCATCCAATACTTTTCTGTCCACTTAATTTTCTCATGACGGGAATTCACAATCTGCATCATGGGAGGCTGTTATGTAATCATTAGGAGGAGCATGAAGAAGGATAAAAATGATCTGCTCAAACAAAAAGAATACCTAGATGCTACTTTCTTGTTTCCAATGAGGTTTGAGACTTGATGACTTTCGAGTCATTTGACACAGTTTCATGAAGGTGAAGCTGCTTTTCCATTACATCTTACCAGCCTTACTCTCCTCAACTTTTTTGTTTTCCCACCACTACGTTTAAGTTCCTGGTAACTACTTTTTTTGGTACCTACTCGGTCGAGGTTCCCAAAAAGTAGGCACCAGGTACTGAAAAAGGGACATGAAACACTGCAGACCCCAATGGTCTGCAGTGTTTCAGAGCGTCATCAGTGGGCGACACGCTGCACCCTATCCTGTGCAACAAACTGCTACTGATTCGGTCGCAGTTTTGGATCTTGCCGTCAATCCAGGGTTTGTTCTTTAAAAATTGGCATCCAGGACCACCATGCCGTGTTGGCTGGGCGAGGTACAGCGGTTCCTAACCTTGGTGGCAGATGAGAACATTTTCTGGTATGTGTGTGTGTTGTCGTATTTGATGACCAGCTACACTGATACAGTACTATCATGGGTTCTTGTAATGGAAAACAATGTCAAGTGTGTGTCTGGCCTGAATTCTATCTGTGGGCTTTGTGTAAAACATTCCCTCTAACATTGCACATTTGAAATCTTAGCGTAAAAATAGCTAGCAGCAGCTTCGGGGTTTAAAAACGTTGAACCAGAGGTGATACTCACATATTCCTTCACATTCTTCGTTTTGACAGCCTTGTACGAGGAGTACGCTGGATAGAGGGTCCCGAAGGCGAGGCTGCAAAAAGCAGAGAAACACAGGTCAGAGAGAGGATAGAAGATTCAGCTCGAGGACAAAGGCCTCTGGCTGTTGATTCTGACACCTAACTAATGTTTTCCTGCTGAAAAAGCTGGTTAGCCATGTTTGCTCTGACCCTTCCAACACACACATTTGTCGTCATTTGTCATCATTAGGCTGCTTACTCATATTTAAATCAAAGTCGGTGTCGGTGGTTTTGAACATAATGCGAGGTCGCAGTAGAAAGCTAACGGGCAGCGGCTTGTCAAAACACTGACCTGATAAAAATCAGTAAAAAAAAACCTTTAGTGGAGATGTGGAGTCAGGAGGACTGCATAGAGACAAAGTGGAATAGCACATAAAAAGTCTGCCAGGGGTGGGTCACCATGTGTTTGTCCACGTGCCGACTGGGACACTATGCACACACACACAGAGGCCAGTTTTTCATGTGCATTTGGGTCTCATCCTGTGCCACTGCTGCGGGGATTTGCGCTGATGTGACAGGATGCTAAATGCTGAGTGAGGGCAGATTATGGTTCAGAGAGTCACTAGTTTGTCTGTTTGCTTACAGTGTAAACCTGGGGTACTTTAAAGGTCAGATAATGTGCTCATTTTCAGGTTCAAAATTGTAATTTGTGTTTCTAATAGGAACTGTTTTCATGGTGTAGTGTCCAAATAAAACTCTTTTAAGCCTCTGCCTGAGATGCTCCGGTTAAGAGGCTGTCTTTTTAAGCCCTGCCTTCCAAAAAGCCCAGTCTGCTCTGATTGGCCTCAAATCTAGCTGGCAGTTAGATTCACCCTGCGTTCCAAATCGCATACTCTTTCTTTTTTCTATTCTACACACTACATCTGACCATAAAAACAATCTAGTTAGGATGCAGTAGGCATACAATTGGGACATACTTGTACTTATTTATTTCATTTCCGTTGCATCCCTGTTTGTTTTCATATGGAGGCTCCGACGATGTGACGTCACTTTCGGTGCGCACTGGATTGTGGATCAGAATCGCCATAATAGGATGCTGTTTTCAACAGAACAAATCTCGGCGTGATGTAGTAGACATCCAGGTATTTCTAACCACAATAAATCTGGCCTCAAGAATCGGGACATCCTAAAAAAAGATTCTACCATACTAAATAGTAGATAGTATGGGTATTGGAATGCAGTCACAGTATCTCGGGGTGAGCTTATCACAGGTGGAGGTAGTGCTAAATTAGGTTAGCAATGAGCGGGCGTGGCTTTGCCCCCTACGACGTAATCTGACTGGGGTTTTTGAAGACAGGTTTTCAAAAACGTGAAGGGGAAGAAAAGAGGGACGGTTATTTTTTTCTTATACTTTGGGAGTCTGTTGACACCAGGGACCCATATTAATGTTTGGAACAAATGGATAAAGTGCATTTAGCATAACAGGTGACCTTTAAACTAAACTAAAGATTGAATGTTTTTCACAGCGAGTTCCACCTAATGAGGCTTAAGTACATCCAGCTGTCAGTAGCCTGAGCATATTTACTGTGTTTTTTCTCAGCATTTATGTAGTTCTTCTGTGCCGGTAACTGCTCAGTCATGTGCACACAAAGAGCCTCAGCTCTGTACAGTAAGCTGGGGCGACTCGTACAAAGGCCTCTAGGCCAGCAGACTTCTTTATCAGACAGCCGGTGCCTCTCTGTTGTTGTGTGACGTTCACGAGGGTGTCTTGTCCCTTTGCAGAGACTTTTAATGGTGACTTAAGGTACGCAGCTAAAATCGCTTAGCACTTATTTTCAGTATTTATATAAGAACAAAAAAACTATCTGTTTCGCACAGACTGATTTTGATTAGAAGAAAAAAAGAGGCGGTTGCATGGTGCAGAGTACACAGATGATAAATGATTGATCTTGTGTTAGATGTGCAGCAGCCATTATCATGCACATCCAATCCAGTCACATTTTTTTTCTTCCACCTGACTACCTGAGGTGCAATAAAGTGGAAGAGGCAGCCACTAAAAGTAGCCGCTCTTCAATGTTACACTTTACTTATGTAATCCAGGCGGGCACAATTTTTATAGGGATGAAACATCAATTACATACACCACCGGCGCCTTTCAAAGACACCATTATAGCTGTGTCTGGGCCCGGCCTGGTTACAGCCGCAAGAAATGGATAAATCATTGAGGGACAGTCAGGTAGGCTATAGGTCTCCAACATGCTGCTTGAAAGTTTTAAAAATAGAGACACTTGACATCGAGATTAGACTAATGCAGCAATGCAGGCTCAGGGTGAGGACAGCCACTGGCTTTAGTTGAGTCATTCACACTATTGTTATGTGGTGTGTGTGTATGTGTGGAGGCTAAGGCCTGAACTGCTGATAATCATCTGATCACATCTGTAAAGTCACTCCAACGTGATGCAATATGAATCTGGGCTAGTTCCTGAACGTAGATGCAGTCATGGATGGGTGGGTGGAAGGATGGAGTGAGAGAGAGACACATCCCTCACTGACTGGCCTGCTGGGCTTCAGCCTTCATTCCATCAAAAAATCACCATCTTCTGGCTGTCATGGCCCATTCAGGTTCTGATATATATTACATAATATGGCTGTGTTGTTTTTTAAACCATGGCAGACGTTCTGTAGTCTGTTTAGTTGGCTGTAGCGAGACTGGCATACGAAGTAGGATTTTCTTGATTTAATGTGGCCGGCTAACATTTCCTCTCCATGCCAACACGCCAACTGTCAGGTGCAGGCTAGCCAGCATATGTTAGCCACCAGCGGCTAGCGCGCGACTGTTGTTACGGTTAGCATTGATAATGGCTTAGCTCGTATCCTTACATAAAAAAATTAACACAGCATTTTCTTCCTCTACATTAAATGAAATGTAAATACACACGGACTGGAAATGTATACCAGGCTCACGGGGCGAGCTAATAGATATCGCAGTGCTCAGCATCAGACAGACAGCTGATGAATGGAAGAGCCGCTACCGTTCAAACACAACATATGCAGCAGACCCAGCCCAGCCCATGTTACTCACACCACCATCCTCGAAATAATCCACGATACCATCTTCTTGCTGGATCTTTGCCCCACCGACAGCCCTCTTCTGCTTTCCAAGGAAATCTAATGGGTTAGTTTAGCGGGCTAGGTGCCCCCCATTCCCCCTCTCTAGGACGCGATGCGTGGTGTGAATGTGAACCGGGAGGAGGCTGTGGGTCAGGTGGGCGAGAAGCAGCTGAGGATGTGCTACTGCAGTCTGTGGATCCAAGCCGCTCCGCTCTGACTGCTCAACTCTCCACCACTGCTGGAAATACTAGCTCTTAAAGGGCCAGGAACACTCTGTACAATGTGTCATGATGTTTAACTGTTTTTGTTACGTTCTTCACTTTGCTCCTCCCATCGAGAGCATCAACACCGACACAAATGATTTCAGGAGATCGCGCCAATATGATATGAAAGAAGCCAGAGAACCCGTGGTTAGTTGAAAACATATGGGACTATGTATGCAGGGATTATCATTACTAAAGACAGTTAACAAGTTTAATTGTAAGCAGGCCTTGTTAGTAATAAAAACAATGACAGGTATTCATGCTTGCGAGCATCCTTCTTGGTTACTTGTACATCCAAGACCCCCCCCCCCCCCCCTTTTTTGACCCAATTTCTGTGATCTACTTACTAATTCAGACATGAGCAGTGAAAGCTGCTAGGTCACACAGGACTAGTCTCGCAAAGCCAGACCAAACTACAGCATGTAGACTCATATAGCAGTATGCAGTGATAGCTTTGGTAACCAGTTGAAAAAAAGGCCAGTGTTAAGAGCCTGTTTCATGGTGATCCATTTGAAAACCATTACTGTGCCAATTAAACTGAAAAGTAAGATTACAAATAAGGAGAATTAAAAGCAAATTAATCAGAATACGTATACATTTGTCAATTATCCCCGTAAGTGTCTAAGCACTGTCATCAATTGAATATTTCAACAACTAAGCTCAAAATGATAACATATTGAACATATTCACCAGACAGGAGCTTCAATTTAAAAAAGACATTCAGACCAGTGCTGATCCAATTACATGATTAAACATGAAAGAACAAAAAATATTTGGTCTTGAATGTGATTTTCAGTTTGATAATTTTAACATATTAGAGATCCTTATTGGACTTTGTTAAATAATTAACAGATTAATTGACCATAAAAAATAAACATTATACCACATGGAGGGTTTATGGGGAAAAATGACCATTTAACAAACAATAGTTTTTGTAAACTTTATTGTGAAAAATCAAACAGACTGCTAAGATCAATATATATATATATATATATATATATATATATATATATATATATATATATATATATATATTGATACATTGTTAAGGGACAGTAGTTCTGTTCAGTTGCAACTGTGAATCTTGAACAAAGTTGTTGGAAGTCTGTAATTCATTCAGCCCATGGGACAAAGACAGGTGACCAAAAAAAGAAAAGAAAAATAACAGAAAAACAACGGCCCTCTCTGAAGCCCTCCTGATCATTACCTTGTGGTGTATAAAAAGAAAATACTTAGTAACTCTAAAAGTGAAATAACAAAACAAATTACAAAACTTTGGTCTGCTTCCCCTCACTGGCTGCTTCGCAAATTGACTCCAGCCCCAGAGGGCAGAAGCAATCAGCTGATTAAAAACTCCAACAACAAAACAAATCTACAAAAACAGGTTAACCTCGCTCCTATTGAAGAAAAAAATCATATCAACGTCATCATAATAGGAAAGTTAGCCCAGTACTCACATTTTGTCAGTCACTTATATGGAAGCTGAACCTCTGCTCCAAAGGCACGTCAGCTTTTTACCTCCCTTACTCTCACATCTTACATGTACAATGAAAACAACAGAACAAACACACTGACCTTAAATACATTGTTAATTAGAAAAAGAAAAGAAAAAATTGGAAAACAACTAAACAAGTTTGACTGTACTGTGTAACAGTGTTGAAGGACTTCCTTCATCAAAGCGCTGACTAGCCCCTCCTCGTTTAATCCCTCCCCAAATCAAATGTTCTCGTTCCCCAAATACCAAACCGTCACTGCCACTGCTCCCCCCAAAAAAACTACTCTATATTTGTACTCTGCACTATGCAGTCTTTACTTAAGTATGTAATGCATACTCGGTGTGTGTGCCTGTGTGTGTGTGTGTGTGTGTGTGTGTGTGTGTGTGTGTGGGGAGTGGTCTCAAAGGCTGGTTGTTTTGGGACAGCGTTGAGTGAGAGGACCTAAGGGCGTGCTAGTTTGGGCTCGTGGGCCTTGAGCGTCCCAACCGCGTCCTTCACTGCGTGATAGATGATGTTCTTCACCTGAGAACAAAGAGCAGGACAAGTGTGTTAAATAATGGCAGACATGGAGACAACCTCCAAACACAGAGCGATACATAGCAATGCCTCACACACTGACTGGGTGTTGTTTGAATTTTTCAACGATAGCAGTGTCAGTAGGAAAGGTTATCAATTCTTTACTTTAAGAAACATTACCATGCTTTTATGCAAAATAATCTTGTCCGGCTAACAAAAGAAGCAAAACCTCTCAGATGTTGTCTGAACATGAGACGCTGTACATGAGCTTAGTCAACAACAACAAAAAGATTTAGAAAAGAAGAGTACAAAGATTCAGTGATGGCTATCTGGTGAGAGAAAAGCCCACGGACCTGTAGCTTGTCTTCGTGGTTTGTATGAGTAGTGGACAGGTGTCTGAACTCCTGCGTCAGTCTGAAACAGTGCCTCACATGCTCAGGAGACACAAAGTCCTCCGCCACCTTGATACAGCTGTACAGGTTGTGCACCTGGGAGGAGGAGAGCAAGCATTAAGCAACTATGTCCACGAAAATGGATCAATAAATGGATATCTGTAACAAGTTGTATGAATATAACAACATGTCTGACCTGGTGTGGAGCTCCAGCAGGGATAAATACAGCATCTCCTAAGAACTGCACTATGGCCCAACCCTGGACACCGTACTCTTCATAGAGCCGGCGGCGGAGGGCCTGGTCCAGGTACCAGCTCTGGTCGTGAATGGGGTCGTGGTCCGGTGGATTCTCTTGACCCTGCTCCTCTCCCACCTGACGATCAAAGAAACACAGAAAAAGAAAAATGCATTAATTAATAGGAACCACTTGATTATCTTTGTCTGTTGGAACATATCAGCAGAAGATATTATTTATTATTCATTAAGTATATATTAATATTGAAAAATAAGATGTTATGGAGAGTTGAAGAGTAGTGTTTTATTTGTTTTGAACCATGAACGACATACATTTACACTAGTCTTAAAATAATGCTGGTGAGCCTACGTAAAGAGTTTTCAGCAAAGTAATGCTTTTAACAATGTCATTTTTCTCTACCTGCTGATATCATAACATAGGGAGTGCACTTTTCATTCAATCCATTCCATTTCGGTAAAGCTGAGGTTAGAATGTGTTACAAGCTGAGCCAATGACACTGCAGCTCGAGCGATCGCATGCTGTTTTTAAGACAGGAATCTCTACTGTGCTGCTGACCTTGCGGAGCAGCTCTCGGATCTTCTCTGCGTCCTTGGCAGCGTAGATGTGCCAGAGAGCGCCGGGCTTCTCCTTCTGCTCGTACACCCTCCTCTTGGTCATCTCATCCACATCGCCCTCCTCAATGGTGGTCATGACCTCTGGAGAAGCCAACGTAAACGACAGAGAACACACGTACAAGGCCACCCAAGGGTCATCAGCAGGGTCTCTAATGACAACACGACTTTACAGTAGACTTTCCTCTTCCATTGGCCTCCTGAATTAAGTTCTTGGATGTGATTCTTAATGCTTCGACATTACGTGAACACTGCCTTTTATTTATTCAAGTTCGATGACTGAATAAGTCCTGACAATGACTGGAACTCTTGAGACACGTCTGCATTTATCATCTTTAAAATCATATTTCTGTATGCAAGTGAATAAATGTAGTGTTTTACAAAAATGGACAGAGCAGTAGTTCTCAACTGGTTTGCAGCTGCATCATGTGTTACCATGAAAAAAAAACATCCCAATGAGCATACCTGTGTGTTGATAACCGTGATATAAGAAGAAGAGTGTCTCAACAAACAGCACTTGTGTTTCTAGTGCATTAAAGCATTGCAGATTAACGCACATATTACTGAACCGTTTCAAATTATTAAATGTTTAGGATGTGGCTAATGGTAAATGTGGATATTTTGGCTGAACCAGTTGAGAACCACTGTAGCAAATGAAAGGACTAGTTACACAATCACGTTTACTGACATCAAGTTCACATCCACAGCCTATAGTTGATCGTACAGAGCAGCTACTACTGTCTAAAATCACTCATCTCTCTTCAGTACACATTTATGAGTTATTCAGAAAGGTGCTACGTGAAAACTTTTCCCCAGTGTTTCCCTTTGCTCCCTTACCACGTGTTCGCATTTAGACAAAAGGGCAGTGACATAACCCATGTTAATAATTTGATTGTGTACTGGTAATCATAAGGATGTGATCACTCTGAAATGATTCCTTCACAGCCGTTAATTCAGTTGCCAGGATAAATCAGTTAATATGTGTTTATTTTAGTTGAGCACAGCAAGTCTATTGTCATATTGTTGGGTGAGTATCATTGTAAGGAATGACAGCAGGGGAATAGAGAAGCCAATTCTACATGCCCTTCTTTCAATTTTGTTCTCTTACAGTGTAAGGACCAGAGCACAGCTCACCTTAAGATAACAGGAGACTCCCAGTGGAGTTATTAGATTAAATCTTGGCTGAACTCATTGTCATATTCTCGAATGACTGAACCACAAATGATACACTTTTTTTACCCAACCCTGAAATCTACCCACATAAAGAAAGATTGTATAGCCCAGAGCAAAAATTTAATTGAATACGTTATTCATTTAAATGACTACGAGGAACTTTTTTCTTCAGATTAGCGCCCGTTATGGACAAAGGTGGTAGTGTTTCACGACACCAGTGCCTGCTGTCTAAAGATCTTTGCTGACGCGTGCCGACAGCGCGTGCCTTTGTTCAGGAAGAGACTGAAAGAGACCACAGGATGCGTCGCAATGAGGTAATGTTATTGTATGTGACTATTTCAGATTAATAATGGTCATATTACAATGGTGTAGCAAAGTGAATTTTGATAAATACCATTCTTGAACACAGGATGTTCCGGTCAGCCTGCAGTAAATCGTTTTGACTGAGGTGGCGGAGATTAGGACCCGAGCAAAGCCATCAATAAAAATTATATAAAAATAGCATTCTTTTCGCTGAAGTTCTTGTTTGTTGTTACAGGTCATTTGATCATCAGAATTGTTTTGACAGTTTCATAAACATCCAAAAGTTCCTTGTAGTCTCTTAAAGGTGTTAATAAAGGTTGCATTTACACAGAGATGTACATAACATGCCACAAAAGAAACAGATGGGTCACAGTGCTCTGGCCCCTACTTCACAGATAACAGAAGGATGGGGGGGAGTGAGGGAGGGGGGAGTTAGTTGGTAAGAAGGGCATGCTACTAAAGTGATACAACTGAAAGTCTACAGACCTTTGCGTCCATTGATTTCTGCCTCTGTAAATGAGAAATTTAGCCACATTGTAAATGAGTGAGACCCACTGAAGGGTCCTTTTCAGGGTCCTATCCAAGCCAATCAAGCCCGGAGCAACTCAAAACAGTTAAAGCATGGTGTTTGGGAAACAGCAGTGAAAATATTTCCTAAGATGGTTAGGGAGGGTTCCGTTAGATGAAGGATGAGTGAACAGTATCCAGTGATTGAACCGAGTTATTTATTTTACGTCCTACGTATATTCAACATAATGTGTTGGATACGATATGGGGGGATAACATTTTTTTTAAACTTTCTGCATCATACAATATTGTGTGTTTTAGGAAGTACGCAGTGCTTTTGATAACTTTTAAAATCTTAATTAATGGTGTACCGTACAAGAGTTGTGTAAAATTGTTTAGTAGATGTGTGTATGAATGAGAGAGAAAGAAGTGTGTGTGTTTGCATCCACTCACCTTGTTCCTGGTCATCCTCTGGCAGAGGGATGCCAACATAGACCATGACGTTGACAGCGTCGGACACATCAAGGTGGAGGTTAGTGGTTCCAACCTTCCGGTCTTCAGATGAGATTAAGCCTGAGGTACAGAGACACAGTGATGGACGGAGAGAGAGACGATAAAGAAGAGCGATATATAATGGAGGGAGAAGGGGAAAGGCATGAGACATCTAACCGAGGAGACAGGGAACTAAAGATGTTTGCCACACTCAGCAAAACCTTCTCACCATAGGCGTTGTACATCTTAGGTCCAAGGTCGGGACGCACAAAAAAGTTGGGCAGACGGGCTGCAAGGTTTAGCCGACCATCTCTCTTTGTGTACTCGGGCAAGGGGAGGTTTTCCATCAGATCCTCAAACCTGGGAAAATGACCGGAACATTTAAGAATAACAAAAGTAAGATCTGGGTAGAACATCTCAAGTACCTTTAATAAGCACAACAGACTAGAAATGTGGCAGGTGATTGAAAATGTGTAAGGTTTATTTTGGTGTGTAAAAATTGTATTAATCCTGTATGTGAATATAAATCATTCATATACTATAACCTCAAACAATAGACATTATTTTATAGAATTTGTTTCATACATATTTGTTAATGACCCTCACTGGGGTTGAAGCATAAGCTTCGGTTTGTGAGTAAATGCATTAGACACACAAGAAGCATCATATTTACGAGCTCCTCACCTTGTGGGCATCATGTCCCTGAAGTCTTCACCTGGGGGCCAATCCTTTAATTTTAACACCATGGGCTGGTTTTCGGCATCTTGCAGTCGCTCTGGCATGGAAAAAAAAAACATTAGCTGCCATTTTCAAAGAGAACCAAGTTCTTAACAGACAGTGTCATCCAGATAAAATAATCAATCTAAACAACACGCAAAAAAATTTGGGGAAAAATTAATCTGGGCACTCACTGGAGATGACCTCGAAGCCGTCCCAGAAGTCTCGCACCTTCACATCAGAGATGATAGCACAGTTTCTACAGTTAACCAGGTCTACATCCTGGTCTCCAAACTCTTTACTGAAGGCGTCCGGCCGCCACAAATCACCCTTCAGGCGTTTATCTATGGATGACACCAACACGGGCTGGACACAAAGGAGAACAGATTAAGACAGATGACAGAGCAACCGTTCAGGAGTCACATTTTTATGTATTGTGTAACTGTCTTACCTGTCCCTGTTTCCAGCACTCTCTGAAGATCTTCCAGTTGTTGCTATTGCTGGGATCCTGCAGGCAGAGGAGACGTCCGTCACAGAGCCAGGAGTGTGAGGTGTGCGGTTCCAGAACACTCAGGCCCATCACTCCGTCTTTGCGGCCGCCCAACACGCCCAGCTCTCCGCCCTCAGAGGCCCCGCTCCGACGGCCTTCTGCCTTCTTGGTCTCCACCACCGAGGCAATGATGTGATCCAGGAAGTTTGGGAGGCTGCTCTTCAGCTTGTCACTCTGACAGACAAAAGAGACATTTTGATTACCCAGCCATCAAATTGTACTTCGGGTTGAATCATATTAGGTAAAGGCTCAAGCTTAGTAATGTTTGAGTGATGACAATTTTATAGTGAAAAATGATGGTACTTTTCTTATCACTATTTCCTATACAGTAAAGGTGTGACGTGCCCACTTTGTATTTCTCTTTCTGCTGAAATACACCAAGATGTAGCTTTCGACACTATAAAACACTATTTCAATACAAAATCTATAAAGTGCTATTTGAACCGAGTATTTTAAATGTTTTGTTTCTACAGCCGATATACGTTTAGATCTTGTTTTTACAATGTTGCAAATGTTTTTAGGCACACTGAATTCCACAGCATAGGACAAGTTCAGTAACTGATCTTGCTGATAGGACTGTTAGCATACATGCGTACACTTTAAACACTTCATAAAACTACAAGCAATAAGAAAAGCTTTGTGCGTACCCCTGCTGAGGTAAAGACAGAGGGGAAGGGAACCCCACTCTCTCCTGGGCCCTGGGGGAGCTTGCCCGGTCCGGAGTTGAGCAGGTCCCGGAGACTGGAGCCCTCGGGTTTGGACTGGGCCATGCTGGAGCCTAGCAACAGGCTGTTAAATAGCTTAGGGCTGGAAGCAGAGGGCTTTGACAGGGCACTGAGTGAGTCCAGGCCGAAGGGAGGCCGGTTGTCTCTATTCATCATGGAGCGAAGTGAACCGGATTCTGGAAAAAGATGGTAAGAAGACGGTGATGTAACATTAATACTCAACATTACACTGAGTCAGCATATCGTCTTTCTTACGTACCCTTGGTGTCATCCTTGGCTTTCTGTGTGGCCAGGTCTGCCAGCCAGTGCAGAGCAGAGCTGTTGCCCTCTCCTGATGAGCGCGCCTCCTTGGCAGAGGTCTGGTTGAGGTTACAGGGGGAGGGTGTGCCGCTTGTGGAGTTACTGGTACTGCACACGGTCTCTCCTCCCCCACTGTCTGACGTCACTGCTGTTTGTGTGGATTCTGTTTTGATGGCTGACGTTTCCCCTTCTGATTTTATAGTGGTGGTTATACCAGAAGAAGAAGCTGCGAGGATGCCACCGCCACCACTGCTCGTCGTGGACTGCAGAGACAAGAACAACCAGCCATGAGAGCGGATCAGTTTAATACTTAACGAAAATACAGAACTATGGAAAAGAGGATGTGACCCGACAGTACCTGTGAAATCCCATTGTGGGGACCAGGGCGCACTAGAGGCTTGGAGTGTCTACTGGTACAGGGACAATTGGCCTTAATACCCCACTTGCCTCTGGCTGAATGCACCATGTCACCTATGTTGTAAAGAGCTAAAGGACAAAGGTAATCATATCAATCATTACAAGATAAATGCTGATGCTTGTGAGGTGGGGATTGAAGATTTATGATCAAATTAAAACATAAATGTTACCTGTCCCAGGTATAATCTGTGTTGGCATGAGGTTCTGTGGCTCGTGAGGTTGGCCTTTAGCACACTTCAACCAAGAAAAAACCTCATCCTCTGGACCTTCATCTACATCTGAGGGAAAGAACATATTGACACGTGGGTTTCAAACGCACTGAACCACAAAATAACTCACCAAGTCTAAAGCTTGTCAACACACATTTCTAAAATAGAACATGTTAGTTTAACACTGCCACACAGTAGTGAACTGGTAAAGTTGGCTCTTAATGTCATTCTAATGACTCACCCTCCCTTGGCCTGTTCCTGCGGAGCCGATAGCAATCCAGACACACTCCGAAGCCACACTTACGACACACCCAGTGGATGTTGAACAGGGTGGTCTCACACACGTCACACATTTCTCTCACGCCTCGCACAGCACGTTTCCACGCCACTTTCTCTGAAGGACAGGCCAATTAAACAGTATGTTATACTTGATAGACATTTCAGAGAGTTATGACAAATGTAGAAAAAGTGCACAAGACAAGATAAAAAAAAACTAAATTGCACAACAATAACAATGTATTTCTACTCACGGTGAGGCTCCACCATCATCATGGCCTCCTTCTCAGACATGACCAACTGACAGAACTGGTCTCCCACATTGGCCAGGATGTACTTTGACGTATCAAGGTCAAGGCCTTCTTGGACAGCTGGTGCCGGTAGCCACAGACCCATGGCCATGGAATCACTTTGCTGAGGGCTCAGGAAGCCTTCCACACGCAGTATGCCTTTACGAGTGAAAGCCAACCTGGTCACAGGCAAAAAAGGTACATTTCAGTGTAATCATTGTTTGAAATTACGGCTTCCCCTATTCTGACAAAACTACCACTATAGTATGATATCATTAATTACAAACAAGACTTTGAGCAACTTCAGAATGTAAACATGTACCTTCTAAAGTGAAAGAAACGGCAGGATACATTTGGGTCGTCGTCATCATCGCTGTCATCGTCTGTAGTTCGGTATTTACGGTAGCGCTCCAGACGGCACTCGCGGCACTTGTGCAGGTGAGGGGCCACATTGATACAGGAGCCGTCTTGGAGAAACGACTCCCCAGACTGCTTCAGACGACGCACTTTGCTCTGGTCTTTTAGTACAGACTGGCCCACTGAAAGGGGGTAAACGTAATGTTAATTTCATTGTTTAAGTTGTCACTTAAAACGATTATGGGTTTTCCTTGAAAAGGTGGAGTCAGCAATTCTGGAGAATGCCTGTCAAACTATTTTTTCTCAAAATCAGTGAATGTTTTCAATACCTCCCACTACCGGTGTGAGCTGAAAAAGATGGTGATTACACACAACCTAGGCTATTTGAACTGGTATGTAAACTGGTATGTAAACAAAGGGACCAACTGTAGCTAGCAACATACATTTCACAGCCTATGCAGTGTATTAACATATCTCAGTGCACACACACTACGTAGTGGTAGAGGATTGTGAGGACATTCCCTGATTTTGAAAAAAGGGAACTTGACAACAAGCGTTCTCCAGAATTGTGACTCCACCTTTAGGTGGACAAGACTTACCTTTGAAAGGCTTGTTACGTGGACGGCTCTTAGCGGCCCCTTGGACTTTAGCTTTCTGCAACATGGCCCCGTCCTTGGCAGGGTGTGGTGGTCCTCCTGCCACTTGGTCTTTCTCTGGGCCCTCCTCGTTGTCACTCAGGTCTGACAGGTCACTGTTGCTGCTAAAGTCAGAGTCCCGTTTAGACGATTGGCCCCTTTCCTCCAGGGTAAACTTCTGAGACTGGCTCTGGTCAAAAGACACAGGGGCCTCCTCCATTCCACCAGGGCCAGTGCTTCCAAACATGGTGCAGCCTGAGGTGGATGAAGGCATCTCCCCAACGTCCGGCTCCTCCTTTACCACAGTCCCTTCAGTCTGTGCCCTCTGTGAGGAGACCGGCGCTGGAGAGGAGGAAGAGCTGGGGGAAGCAGCTGCTGGGAAAGGGGAAGACAGAATACCCTTAGGAGGCTCTGCCATGGTGAACAGGTTAGGCTTGCTGTCTGAGCCAGGACCGAGGGTCTGTGGCTCAGCCCCGGTGAGGCCAGCAAAGGAGGTGTGGGAGGCTTTGTCCCCATATGCCAGAAATGGATTAGCAGGCTCCTTGGAGGCCTGCAGAAAAAGGTTCTGGTGGCTGTCTGAAGTGTTAAAACCAGATTGCAACCCTAAGCCCCCTGCAGAAGTTCCATTATTACTGCTCTTCTTAGAATTACTACTTTGAGCCCCTCTTCCTCCTGCAGAGGCCCCCATGCCCTGGAAGGCAGATGACGATTTGTTGAGAACACCATTCCCCGTGGGATGTGTCTCAGGCACTTTGGGCTGCTCAGTGGAGGTTGCAGGCTTGAAAAGGCTTGGGGGCTCTTTACTCAGGCTCTCAGACACTGCGGTGAAGTAATTGGTGTCCTTGGACTGGGTCTGACCAGCAGCAAGGCTTGGGCTAGAGCCAGAATTCTGGGTCATGCACTGGAAAAACAAGTTTTGGTCTTGCTTGGATTGAGTCTCGTTCTTTTCCCCACCAAATCCAAAGCCGAAGGACCTGGGATTGTCCTTGGAGGAGGACGTGGTGGTGGTAGGAGCTCCATTGTTCTGAGGGGTAACATCTCCAAATACAGGCGCGGTGGTGTGGGGCACCCGAAAACCAGATGCAGTTTTAGAGCCCTGGGAAACAAAAAACGTGGTAAAGTGAAATGATATCTATAACAAAATACAAAACTGTGATGTCAGGATCACAAAATTGGCCTGGAGAGACCAGCCTGATCTAGGGAGCTTAACATTTGTTTCTCTCCCGCAAATCAGTCTGGACTTTCTCCAATATCCGTGGGGAGGAGCCCGGTCAAAAATAGGCAGGGCTATTTCACGACCCACGTTCTGAGCTTAAGTTTGTTCCTTCTAGTGGAAGGCAGCTTCTTATTGGTTCAGGTAATCGTCAATCTAGCCTCCTGAGACAAGCCAAATGTCACAAGCCTATTTGTCGATCCATGTTGACATCAACGACTACATAAACCAATCAGGGGCTGCCTTCCACTAACTGACAGGGCCGGGCTCCTCCCCGCAGAGATTGGAGTAAATCGAATTTGATCTGAGGGAGAGAAACAAATGTGAATCATATAATGTTATTATCTATACTGATCAAATTATTTGCCTTACCTCAGTCTGGCTTCCCCAGGTGGGGGCCTTGGGACTAAAACCCACAGGAGCAGAAAGTGCCACACTAGGGCCGCTATCGTGCGACCACGAAATCGTGACCGGTCCCGGGGAAACAAGAGCAGCTGTTTTAGAATAAGCCGACTGGGAGGCCTCCTCTCGGTCCGGCTGGGGGGATGGGGAGGCCTTGGGGGCTGGCGCTCCGGCAACTAGGCTTGGCATCTGGCCTAGTGAGGGAAAAGATATGGTGGAGAAGGGAGAGGGGGCTGGCTTGAGGGGAGGTGGGGTGGGGGTGTGAGTAACGTTGCTAGTGGAGTCCGCAGCCCCTTGCGTGGAGAGCAAGCGGCCATTCTCTTTGACGTGGGCAGGATGAGGATGACGAGGAGGAGGAGGAGGAGCTGAGTTTGACTGGTCCATTTGGAGTGAGGCATTGGTGTTGGGGGACGACACTCTGCCCTGAGGAAAGGTTCCTTCTGAAGAGCTTCCGTTTTTGGTTGTGCTGCTGACTCTTTCGGCCAAGTCTCCGCCCCAGATCCCCATCCCTTCCACTGGAGTTTTGTTGGCATCGCCACAGTTTTGCCCGTCGGCTCCCGTTTCTCCTGCTCCTTTGAAACGTTTCAAGTTCAAGTCATCCCCATCTTCGGAGGCAGTCCTGCGTCTGCGTCCACTGTCCCCCTTCATTGTTTCACTGTCCTTCCTTCGCCGCCCATTCTTACCAAGCTAAAAAGGGGAGAAATGTTCATAAGTAATACTATTAATAAATGTTTTAAATGCCACAATTAAGCTGAACATACCACAGTATCTAAATATACAGCAAAGTGCAATCAATTAAACAGTATATTTGTATTTATATTTATAATATGACATCCTTACCTCCCCTTCTGCCAGCATGACATGTATCACACGAGGATCTACCATCTGAGTTTCTTCTCCCTACAGGGTGAAGAATAGGTCTTTTTAAGTGGCTTACACACCATGGCCAGACTATATTTAAGCAATAACATATACTGCATCTTTATCTTCCAAGCATATCCTCTCCACATGTTGCTTAGGGTTAATCACACTTCTGTCTTCACTGATATCCTATGCTGCTATTATAATTTTGAAAATTGGGGAGCACTAATCCACTTTCAGATGTACTTTGGCTAACATTGTATTCCATGTCTTAAATGTAGCAGAGATAATGGTAATAAGTTGTGATCTAAATAAAAAGAAGTGACGCAATTCAACTTACCCTGTGTAAAACTGACATGGGATGTAAATTCAATTATAATCGTTTCTTTATTTTTCCATTATCGATAGTATTATATAGTAGTCTAGGTATGTTGATGCCTAAATGTCTAATATTACCGGTATTTGCATTCAAATTCTACTTTTAACACAAGTGTTTCTCACCTTATCTAAGGTAATCTCCATAATGTGAGAGATAGGGTCGTGCTGTGAGACCAGTCCTAGGGCCCAGCACTCTTCAAACTCTGGCTGGTACACACGCACCCTGCGTCCTTGAATAGTGTATGAACCTGAAGGCAGGGACAGGGAGAGAAGCTGGAGTTACATTCTGGGAGATTTAAATGAAACACAGAGGATGGAGGATGGAAGGTGCACTAGATGTTATTTCAATGAGGGCAGATTAGTTTTGGTTTGAAATGTGAAAGCATCACCACAAATAGCTAAGCAGCAGCACCATCATGGCTGCACTCTGCTTCAATTTCCACAGTCCCTCTTTGACTGCGATACCTACTGCATTAGCCCGATTTTTTTCCTCTAATTTTTCATATTTCATGTTTCAGTTATGAATAAGTGACAATGTTCAATGTTGTTCAACAGACTGCCTTGATATGGACATTCTTTGTGCATATTTTTCAAAATCCTAGGCCAAGATCATACTACCCTTATATACACACCCATGAATCTGCCTTTCGTATGATTAAACATTGCATACGTATTATTCAAAAGCTGTAAAATTAGATGATTAATATAATTTTCTTTAAATGTGTTATTATATTTCAGAACACAATGACTTCCAGTCGGTTGCATACTTTCAATGCTCAAAATCATTGTTGAACTTCATTTGATGACAAAATATTCCAAGGTTGTTCATTTGAGAGGAAGGTTAAGTCTTACCCTTCCTGAAGATCTCCTGCAGTTCAAAGTCCGAACGCCAGCTGGAGATGGCAGCCTGCAGGGAGGCCTGCTCCACCAGCAAAGGGTGTCTTATGTCTTTATCAACCTGCACAAGGACACAAAACACAATGTTCTGATATAGCAATAATGTGGGACAAAAACACACGTTAAACTTTACACTGGAATATTTCAAGAAAGACCAACAGCACTTCAACAAATTGTTCTACTGATAATATTTCCTTGGTTTATCACATGCTGTCACAAATGGCTTGTTTGAAATGTTTGTTTATTATGTCAACACAAATTATTATAACTAATTTACAATTATATGAAACAGAAAATAGCAAGGAAATCACATTTGAGAATCAGAACTAGAAAATAGTTTAGGTCATGTCAAAAAGTAAGAGTAAAATAACTGATCTGTTGGTGAATTAACTGGCTTGCAAACTAAATCCGTTTTGCACGTAACACTGCTAAAGGTAATGACAGGTAAGAAAGGTAAGATAAAAGTTCCCACCTCAAATCTCTGGACAGTTTTGTTATCAGGCAGGAACTCAAAATTCCTTTTCCCAAAATACTCCACAGGAACCAAGGATCCTAGGCCCACTCTGTCCACCAGGGGGCGGAAGATCTGAGAGGAACAAGATGACAAGGTCATTCTCTGATCTTATGGAGAAGGACTTGAGAATTGCATTCAATTCAACAGCACAGTGGTGACAGGAAAATAACCTTTTTTAAATCTCAAAACTTCACAGGTTATTTCAATTTAAATTAAGCAATAAAGACTTTGTTTACACTGAAGTCTGTTTTATGACTTTAGTTTTTTTATATATTATTATATATAATTTACTGTTATATTATTATTATTATTACATATTGGATTCCTGTGTTTTGCTCATAATAACTGCATGAACAGATTAACTGACTTCAGCAATAGTTGCCCCAAGCTGCCCTCTTACTTGCCCCAGCAGCAAAGGCTTCAGGGTCAGGAAAAGGTATTTTTCCTGCATAACCGCATTTTAAAAAAGAGCATTGCATAGCATACAAGAACTTCCTAAAAAATGTTTTAATATAAATTGGGTATTGTTGCTTAAAATTTGTTTGTAATGGTCCAAACTTGGGAAGTAGCACTCATATTGAAAGCTTAAGTTACTCAATACTACAATGGCGGGCAGTAATAATTCAGGCTATTACTATAAACAGGTGTGACGTAGACCCGCTGTCCAACTGTTCACTCACCAGAGCAGGCGAGGCTGTGGCTGATGTTGGGGCTCCAGCAGTCCCAGTACCATCAGTCCGACTGGCCCAAACAATGGAGTCTTCCACCAACACTGCTTTCACCCCTGTGTCATACACCTGAACCCATGAACACCGCTGTGGATTCTCAAACTCCACAAATACCTGCAGACATGAAGAAAAAAACAGAGCATAACATTAGGATTTTTGGATACTTCTACTCTTTAATGTACTAACTAGACTATAACCTCAGGAACAGACTTACTTTCTGAACATCTGAAATTCAAGCTGCTATTAAAAAAAAGTCCAGTACAAGGAGCTAGTTTACATTTAATAGGTAACATACCACATTTTCTTTTGACAACAGCACTACAACATTTTAATTGTCAGTGCCGAAATCAACGCAGAACCTCTTAAAACATATTGTCAACTAGCAAAGCAATGGGGGACGCTTGCAGTGTAGGGGTAAGAGTGTCCCCACCATGAGGCCCAGTCCTCTGAAGCAGCAGACCCAGTTCAAATCCGACCTGTTGTCAACCCTCTCTGCCAAAAAGTATATCAAAAAAATAAAAATAAACTAGCAAAGCAATGCCTGTGTGTACCAGCAACCACCTCCTTTAATTTCATTACCGTGACAATACTTGTCTCCACTACTATTCAAATTGTGAAAGTATATTCATCCAGAAAAAGGTATACTTGCATGGGTCAATGGTACACTATGATTAAACATAACTTTGTCTTGTGCACATCTAATGTGAATCAGACTTCACGGAATCTTTCCTACTAGAACAAGAGTTGGGTTACATAGTTAATTCTCCATAGAACTGGGATATGACTAACCTACTCCCATAAGCAGTCCATCTGGCAGGTTCACAGGACTGCCTGTCAATCATTAGTGTACTAGCTACTTTGGCTTAAGAGAAAAAGTTGATGATTGATTGAAAATAGAAGATACAACCTTACTATGTCATACAAGTCTGTCGTTGTTGACTAAAACACATTCAATAATATTGATTAAATATTTATAACACTGTAGTAAAAGTATCTTTTTATATTAAATACATTTGTACAGAATCTATGAAAGCAATCAAAACCTTTACACAAGGCTGAAAAATGTGCAGCTAGTATGTACATTCTGACCTAGTATTCTAATTTGTTAAAACATGTGCTAATTTGAATTAAGAAGACAATTTGCACACATTAACAAAGCCCCAATTAGTCATGAATGGATTGGAATTAATCAGTGTATTACAAATATCTCAGACATATTTTTTTATTACCATTTATTTTTACGAGCCGAGGTACATTCGGAGTGCGTGATTGTCCTTTCTTATCAATTCCACTGACAGATAAACGCACGTTCACACGTGCGGGATGCCAAGAGCCACAACAAAGTTGTGTTTTGGCCATGGAGAAGCCCCTCTAGAGCAGTTTGAAAATAAGGTGCTTTCAGACCAACTCTAGCACTGTCATTCATTTGAATAATGCCAGTTTGTCTGTGCTAGGAGGTTTCCAACACAGGGGACCAAACAAAGTAGGTTGTACAAGTTGAACCTGGTCCACATTTAGCTGGAACACACAATGAATCACATAAATGCAAACACAAGTTCTTGGTAGATCACTTAGTAATGTGTTGTTTTAAGAGATGTTAAATCAGCTGATTAAGTATTTAAACCCCATTAGGTGTTACTCAAACTGGACTTCCAGGATTCTATTTCACGCCCCACCGTTACCTTTAAAAAGAAAATCGTGCAGTGTTTTCGGTCTGGAATGTGGCTCAAATGGTTTGCTCTACGACGGTAACCTAAATAATGTTTAGGAGACAGGTGCAAGCAATACTGTAGCAACTAAACCGGCGGATTTTTTAAGGAGGCGAGGAAATAGATACTAAAAGAAAAAAAGACGGAGTTACTTTACCCACATTTCTTGGTTATTTTAAGGGTAACAACCTCTTTACTGTGACAATATAACTGGTATGCACTATGACCGATTCATAATGGATGATCTAATTGAAAAATGGCCCTGTTAGACAAAATAAACTACTACTACCAAAAGTCACAAAGTGAATTGGACAACTGCTGGTCTCCCACTTGCCATGCATTGTGCCTTGAGATTAGTTCCATTAACTTTAATCAGACATACAGTAGACACTGTAGCATCTCCCATTAGCCCTGTAGTTGATAGTGGAGGTTGATTATTTTGTGGACTTGAGTGAAGTAAAACCTCACAGGCACACCTGCACTTCTGACTAGCCGTTTAATTTAACAGTGCAAGCTGTGACAAACAGACTGGTTATCTGTCCGTTTGACTTCCCCAAGTCGATGCTTCCAGTCTAATCCGACTTTAATGGAGTGTAATTGATTAACACCTTCTACGTAGCCGAGTAACCAGGCAGAAGTGAAGGAGGGGGGAGAAATTCAATTGAAGCTGGAACTTAAAGCGGCTACGAGTAACATTTAAATATCTTTTAAACAGCCTCATGTTTCCTCTGATAATCATAAATTACCTTTAACAGCAAATGAGACCATCAGTGCAAAGAAAGACGTTTTTAAATAGTTTTTATTACTGCTTTTGGTCTGGTCGCACACCCAGTCCGATTTTCGGTTCGCTCGTGCAGGCTCTATGGTCACATATCCATATTGGTCGCAGATTTCAGTGTGGCGCAGCAACGTGATTTGAGAAGCCTATCCCTCCAGGTGAGGGAAGGGGAGCGGGAGCCTTGTTTGAGACAGTTATTTGTCGTCATAATGACTGATAACGGGGCTGAACCATCAAAGAACAAAATTAAAATGCAATGAAGAAAAGCTAAAAGGGAGAGTGATATAGGCTACGGGCGGGACGAGGGCGTTGCCAAGCAACGTGTATACAATTTCACGAGAGCGAAACTAGACTGCAGTGTTTACTCCTAAATGAATGAGCGGTTGGTACTAACACACAGTTTGCTTTGCTTCACCATCATCAGATAACCATTATCTGAAATAGTCATTATTTACATCAACAACACAAACACATGACCTCATCGTGATCCATACTAACTGCCGTCTCTCGTTCATTCGCTTTCTGTGAGGACACATCTTTCAGCTCAGAGAGAGAGTAGTTAGGTGACACTGCTGCATCTACTCATTGCAATCAGGTGTGTGTGGCAGTGACTGGCATTAGTTGATGCAGTGTCAAAACCACTCTCACGGAGCCAAAAAGAGTACTCACACTTTCAACACACGGACATGCACTATATTGCGCCCTTCTCAGTTCACACTCGCACGCCTGTCACACGCTAGTAAACAACTATGCGACAGCGGGCGTCGTAAAAATACTACCGCTTTTGTCCAAAGGGGACGGCAACGTGCCATCTTACTCGTAGTGGCTTTAAATCTAGTTGGTACTTCTTTTTTCATTGTGGTTAAATTGCTAAAGCAGACAAGTGGATGTCGTCAAGCTAGCTGCTTAACCTCTGTGCTGATGTGCTCCTTCCTTTCAATGTGCAAGAAGATTATCTCACCTCTAAAGTCTATGCTTCCTTGAGAAGTACTTTTTAAAAGACAGGTTTCTCAAATGAAAAAACAACATATTTGGTATCTAATGACGCAGATAGTTCAGATTATATCAAATCACAAAATGAATCACAGGATGCCATTGGAAAAGCAGTAATTATTAGATATCACTGGACTTTTCCGTGGTTGCATAGCTTTAAATTAAGGATGTGTAATATTGATGAAATCAAATATTGTACACCATATGCCCATTGTGTTGAGGGTGTAGGGATATGTTCATGCTCAATACTCTTGGGTGACTCCTGTCATGATATGCATCTTTAAGCCAAACTAAATCTACCAGAACAAAAATCTAATCAATTGGCGCAGAGATGAAACAGAAAAGAGTTATTTTACCTGGAGCATGAATTGATTTTCTTTGGGGGGGGGGGGGGGGGGGAGAGTGACTGCACTCACTTTTGATCAAAGGTGAAGCTCCATCCCATTACCACAGAGTGTTCACATATCGCCTGCAGTGCATTCATGTCTTGCTTGGAGCATTTTTGCACTGTGTGTTATGGAAACAGCCAGACAATGGACGTGTTCCCAAACTGACAAGACATTTGCTATGAGCTGCTGTGAAGGACAGCTGGGACAGACTGAACTTACCAGGAACTCCAATTTCATTTTTTTCTATTAAAATCGTCTCACTTACATTACAACACAGTATCTCTTTGTTGATAGGGAGGACAAGTAGAAATAATGATCAAACTTGAGCTAAATTTTCCTTTTATTCAAACATTTAATAAACAGTGGACTGGACACGTCTTTGCCTCGACCTGTGCCACTGCATCTGTTAACCACAGTTCACATCTGGGGCAGGACACAAAAATTCCCTCGCTCACCTCATGAGATATCCATTTTCTTTTGCCCTTTACGGTTCACAGTTTAGTTTCAATGGGGAACATAAACAAGAAAAACTCTTAACATTGAATGGTACTGGTGAAATCATTGGATTTCCTTCATTAAAAATAATCTGACGTCTATGACCAAAACTATTCAGAAATGACATGCGGTGAAATTTACTTGAAAGTCTTGGGAGATCATGAGAAAGCAAAAATCTAGATTGAGACATAACTGTGGCATAACCTTAACATATTGATACATCTAGATCAGGGGTGTACAAACTACGGCCCGCTTTTTATTGGCCCGCGGTCGATTTTAAAAATATAATGTAATATGGCACTTTTAATTTTTAAATAATTTAAATGCACTCATATTACAGAGAAATATGTCCCATAAAAGAAAAAGAGCACCAAGCCCATCCCAGAGGGCCCTGCATAATATTTTATTTTAAATTAATATTATTATGGAAAATCCATGTGTCCTTCTCCAATAGCTTCTAATTCATCTGACACAGTGTCTCCATTTTTTTTCATACAATATTCTTCAGCTTTAGCCTCTTAATTTCCCTCTCAAAGTGCACCAGATTCATGCATTTCACTTAAAAAAGTTACAAAAAATCTCCCGGGGGGCATACCCCCGGCCCCCCTTGGAGGGGCGGGATCTCAGCTGGCTACTATTTTCACCCAGCTGGACATTGGATGCAAAAGCAGAAAACACTGGGTGTATCAATGGCATTTAACAAGAGGGGGAATGTATCTGTTTAATGTGCAAGTAAAGTGTTGCCGTGAAGAAGGATTACAATTTACGAAGACACTATGAAATTAAACATCAGAGCAGCTACATGTCCTGATAAATTTGTTATTTTTGCAAAGTGGCCCGGCCCTTCGTAGATTTTTCTGTATGTGGCCCTCAGTGAAAAAAGTTTGGACACCCCTGATCTAGATTGTCACCCAGCTGTATTCAAAACACAAGGGAAGCCTTACTGGCACCAATCTACACTGCCAACTGAATAAGCCTGACAAAAACACTGTCTTGAACTATTTTAGGACACGCTTTTGTAAATAGATCTCGTTAGTCTGGTTGTTGATCAAGCTCTTGTAACATCATAGATGAATTATTAACCCCTCAAGAGGTTGGTCCTCCTCCTCTCAGTGGGGTGGTGAGAATCTAAGAAATAATTGTAGGCCTGTGTCGGTCTTGTTTGTTATTTAAAAAAGACTTGGATGGGAATCGTATACCTAAATATGATTGTACTGAATATCTTGTCAAGGTTCTAAATAAGAAGCAGGGTCATTTCTCCCACAGGTGAAAACTTAATGGTCCCATCCCCATTCATATGATGGGTCTCTTTCTCCGGTAAATATCCACCGTGGTAAAGGCACACCTCCAATGAAGGAAAAACAGCCTTCAAAAGATTGAGGTGTACTTTCTTACTTGACATAATTAGAAAGAGAATCCAAGTAACAGTTTTGGTTGAGGTTAATAATGACCAACAAATAAAAAGGCACTTCTGCAACAACCAAAAAATAACACCACACTTCAGTTTCACTTGAAATATTTAGTTTCTCTCCATAAAATCACCATATCGGACTATAACGGTTATTTATTCATCACTCAACGAACTTTTTATCTATGTGTTTTAGAATTAAAATAACCTTAATGATTATAAATCACTGTATTATTAACTGAGCTTTAAAGGCCTTAAAATCCTTTAAAAGAGCAGCCCAAATCAAGTCAAACAGTTAATCAGACAAAACAAATTCCAAGTATTCTATAAAGTGTGCATTTTAGCTATAAAGCCTGTACTGTAATGTAGGTCAACTAACACCTCCCCCAAGATGTGTACACATATCACTCCAATGTCTGCACATTTAGCAGAATTGCATTTTGCAGACTAAATGTAGCTCGGGAAGATTCATTTGATAAGCCTTCAAGATAATAACATTACATGCTTTAAGTCTGTTAGTTAACAAATCTGGACCCCACAATGAAGTCGAAGAAATTCCTGGTTCACCCCCGTATGAACTTATAGGCCTTTAAACTGGACCTACGTTAGCTAACGATGGGAACTGACATGCTAATACGCGGGTGCTTGACAGTGACTTTTTTTTATTGCAATAAATAGTTTTGTTAGCTCTGACATATGACATGTCTGTGCTTGGCCTCAGCTCACTACGAGGTCACGACTAATATCCGTGGAACAGAATGTCATTCGTAAAAAAAGCTAAAAGGCGAACAAAGCAAAGGCCAAAAAATCCCCGGCCTCGAGTTTAGCTACACAGGCTGCGACTTGTAGCTCGCTAATGTAGAAACGAGCTAACGTTAAATGAAAATGAATGTACCAACATTGACGCTTAAAATAGGAGGATGAACATGTATATTCTTAATAGCTACCAAACGTTGTATAATTGTTTGGGGGCGTTTAAAGCTACGCAGTACGGCTTTCCTTGTATGTAAACACTGACCGTCAGCCCTGCAGCAGTGGATGTTGTTGTCGCCTCTCCTCCGCTAACCTCCGGAGCGGCCAGGCCGATGACGCTCACTGCCCGAACCGTGCCCCGTAGCCAGTCCCGGGCCCAGGCAGACTGCTCGGGCTCGGCTCCTTTTGGGGACCTGCCGTCGTCGAGGAGCAAAAGTAGACGCTTCCCTATTAATTCGAGAGAGTCCCCCATGGTTTGCTCGCTAGCTTCAGTGAGCCACCATGAACAGTGTTAACTTATCCGCTTGGAAGGTAACTCAAGAATAGGAAACCTAAGCAGAAAAATAATATCTGCCGCGACTTCGTTTGTTCAATGTTAGTGCACGAGAGAGTCCGCTTCAAACGTAGCACCCGGGGTTGGGGTGGGTGGGTGCATGCAGCGGCGGACTAAGTCACGCCAGGAACTCACACAGTCGAGATGTTATTGTCCTCGGTGCTGGTGCTAACGCGACTATCCTGCTCTATCCGCCATTGAGCCCTGCAACAATCAAACGCACTCCTCGTAGACGGGCAGCACTGCGGAGACGGTGCGTGAGACTGCGTGAAACAGCGACCTCTAGCGACAGACCGGGAAATCGGGACGGGTGGAGACATATTACATGTTGGGCCCGGTTGCGCCATTAGTTATCAGCATTTTCCCGCAGTGTTAAAGTACAAGTGGACAAAAATAAAATAAATCACTTGCGGGGTTGGGGGGAAGGGGTTAATGCCAATAGTGATATTTACTAGTTACAAAATCTGAATAGGACATCATCTACAAGCTAAATTGATCCCTCACGTTGCAGATATTTTTATTGCATTTCATTTTTGGAAAATATATTTCTGGTATCTCTATATATGGCATCACGCATAGTGAAAATACATTTTTTTTAAAATGCACATGCAATTCTACAAAAAAAATGAACATAAACAAAGATACAAATGACAACAAAAAAGTGCATACACATAGGCTAGATAATGACACACGACTGTTGACAATTCTTTTCATTTTTAAAAGCATTAATATTAAATGAATATTTTTGAATCATTATTTATATAACAGTAGTGGTGGAACCATAGATAGTATATACAGTAAAGGGTGGAACTAGTATTGTTGTTGATTGTGACCACTAGGAGGTGCTACATTGCCATAAACTCTTCATTGCAGTGCAGGCGGAGTCTTTTGAAGCACTGAGCTATCAAGGTTTAGGAAAGAGAACTATTTTGGAACACTTTCATTCAATTTTCATCTGTAAATACGTAGAACAGCAACTTCTATTTTGGTGAATATAAGACATCATAAGCGTTTCATATTGTGATGTTTATAGCTGTGTATTTTTTAATTTTGGCAACGAGTATCTTTGGACCCAAATAAAGAGGTGTCAGTTATGCTCTGGCATACAAAAATAAGTTGACTTCATTACGTATTTCAGGGCTTGTTAAAATCAAGAGCGTTCTTTGGTCTCACAAGAGTTTTAAATTTAGACATTGCATATACATAATAACACACACTTACTGAAAAGCCACACAGGGTTAAAAGTAACACAGCTTTCCAAATGAAAAACACACCTCCATATTTATTCATGAGTTATACAAGATAAGATACATCATACAGTATATACAAAATCTCCACATTAAAATATCAAAAGAGATCAAATAATACAAATATTTATTGCTATAAAAACCAGTCTATTATAAAATAGGACAGCTTTTTAAGTCTGACTCTAAGCCTCAAGTCAACTATCAGGTGTTTTTTTGTGAAAGGTGATATTTATATACCGGGGCATGGGGTTATTTTGAAAGAGCTTCATGTGCCAAGCGTATAGGTTACCTATGTAAACTAATGCCTCCATGCCTGCAAAACTATGCAGTATGTGCAAGGGCCTATGTGTGCGGGATTCCGTGTACACATGTATGTCCGTGTAAGATTGTGTGCATGGGATTTGTGACTGTAGTTTTCCACTACCACTGCACAGATTAAATGTATATGTTGATGACAATATAAAAAATCATACCACAAATCCCAAGGTCTTTTAAGGGAAACATTTGTCATGCATCACCCTCCCTGTTTTTTCCATTCTGCATCTACAACATTTTTTACAAATCACTTTTTTTCTGAACACATTCAAAGTGTTATCTCAAAAATTAATATCTCTCCAGACCTTTGCTACACTCAGAATTCAGTTTCCTTTTATTGCTGTTAACATACTCCCAGAGGAGTGCACACTCTAACACAAATAGGCTGTCTGCAGAGGTAAAGCAGCAAGTCTTGGCAAACATACATATCCTTTGCATTGTCGTGGTAATGCTAAAGATGCAGCAACATGTCTCAGTCCAGCAGTAATGACATGAGAGTCCCGGCTTTGAATACTGCAGTGTCTGTGTTTGTGCGTCCTGTGGATTACTGCGGTCTCATACAGCTGTGTGGTACGCATTCAGTCTGCTCCTCCAGTTCAGGGCAGGGGACGCCAGCATTGGCCGGCCGCAAGAGGATGTAGCGTGTGCGGTGGCGGACTCCACCTCTGGAGCAGGGACCCAGGCACAAGCCCCAGGACGACCAGAGAGACACTTCACAGTCCAGTGGGGTTGCTGAAAAAGGGATAAAAGAATACAGTGTGTGTGTGTGTGTGAGTACAGAAAGAACGACAAATAGTTTGGAAGTAGAAATCAAGACATAAAATTCAGTTCTGCAACTATGACCATATTATTACTTTCATTTTGCGCAAATCAATGAAATAGCATCACAAATGCTTGAACCTCCTATAGGTTAAATGTTTGGGTACCACTGATCTTGTGGCCTTACCTGAGAAGTGCCGGAAATTGATAGAGTTTGGCAGAATGTGATTGGACATTGGTGTGTGACGGTCAGATGATCTGGTCTGTTGAATGATCCTAACGCTGGCAATAGGAGGAAGCTCATTTAGGCGTGGATAGTAGAAAGAGTTGGCCGGATGGTTCGGCATCTGTGATGTGATCTGAACGAGTCAGCAAAGAATAGAATTCATCAGGAGAGCCAGCAGATTCTCAACAAAAGTTCGAATGAACAATAGCCCACTTTCAAATAGGTGTTGGGGAAGGATTGATGTTCTATTATGTAAGAGAGGCCCTTTTAACTCAAATAACCTCATGCCAGGCGTGGGTGCCGCCAAGCAGTCATTTAAGTGGAGACAGCTTAGAATGACGTGCCATTTCCATGCTGCTGACCTATTTTAAGAAAAAGACGAGGGCCGTCCACCTTGCTTTGTCTAAATGTGGAATAAGTGCCCAAATGAGTGAAGGAATGACTCATATGACATATAAAACAATTGTGGTTTTTCCACTTTGCAAAGAAATATCGCAATAGCTCACCTTAGTGATGTTTTCTCGGGGGTTGGTGGGGAAGTTAGGAGAGGAGAAAGTGAATCCACTGTCTGTCCCCGCATCATAAGGCTGGAGGTCAACGCTCACTTCCTGTTTCCATCGGCCTCCCTCGCAAAGGTTTATGCTGTCTGCCCCAACGAACCAGTCAGGGCTAGGGATCATCTTCACCATCAGGGACAGCTGTCAATCAGAGAGAATAAGAAGTCAGTTCAAACATTATCCTGCAAAAGATTAATTTAGTTTACTGTTAAGACAGACTACACAGCAAATACGTCGGTGTTAAATGGTGGGTGTTGGTGTTAAATATAGAGTGTTGGTGTTGTATTAACACCGCTGGGGGACAAAATGACACTGCTTGTAATTTTTTTGAGAAGATTAAGTTGTCAAATCTGGGTGTTGTTTACATCGTCGTTAAATTTGGTCATGACGTAGATACTAGCCACGCCTACAAATCATTCTCCTTCTCTTTGGGGCGGCAGTGGCGAAGTGGGTAGGGCGTTCGCCTCTGGAGTGCAGGGTCGGAGGTTCGATCCCCCGTCTCCCCGCCACATGTCGAAGTGTCCCTGGGCAAGACACTGAACCCCAAATTGCTCCCGATAGTTAGCTTAGTTAGCTTAGCACCCTAGTGCTAAACCTACCCTGCGTGGTAGCTGCTGCTATCGGTGTATGAATGTGTGTGTGACTGGGTGAATGTGTACAAAAACAATGTAAAGCGCTTTGAGTCTGTGATAAACGGAGATATAGCGCTATACAAGTCCTTTTACCATTTACCATACCAACCGCCATTTTCTTTCATATCTGGAGCTGACATTGGAAGATAACTTTGAGAAAGTAAGTAGATTTTTCAATTTTAACAATGAGAAGTGTTAGATTAACAAAAAATGAGTGTTACCTGTTTAACATTTTTAAAAGTGTTACTTTAACACTGTTGAGTGTGGACACATATAGACACTTTGCTGGTGTTAAATTTTACACCCTGGGTGTTAAATTAACACTCACGAATTTGCTGTGTATGCAAAGAGCAATATAAATGCATCATTAGCATAAAAACAAAAATACACAAATGTACTCTCATGTGAATATTAAAGTTACTTGATAAGTTATTTATCAATCAATTATTTAAGTCATACATTTCAACACATGACCTTCCTGTTGTTTGTGTTTAGTGCTTATTATCAAATGTCAGAAAGCTAAATTGAAGATAGATTGCCCCTTGTAAATATATTGGAGCGCCTTGGTTGCTTATTGGTTACAGCGCATGCAACACAATCGCAACTTTGCCAATTTGACCTTAATATCCTTTGTGCAGGCATGAAATGGAAAAATGCATACAATTATTTTTTACAAAATCTTTTATTCATTTATTTATATATTTTTTGGTTTTCACCATATTTGACAGTATGAGAGTGAAAGAGTTCAAATGGGGAATGACAAGTCGGACCGGCCTGGGCTGGAATCGAACCTGGGTCCGCTGCGATACGGCTTGAAATGATACATGCTCTACCCACTGCACCACGCGAAAGCCCCATTATACAAATATTTACCGTGAGAAGTGCATTCTCAAATGACCTGGATGCCGATACAAAAACGTACAACTATATCAATCAAATACAGTTAAAGGAATAATAGTAAAATAGCCAGGACAATAAAACCGTTAAGCATTACATCACACATAACATATGCTGGGATGTCAGGATTTATGCACGTTGTAAGTTATCCTGACTTATATTCTTAGACTGGGAACTTCATGTGTGCGCATGCATGCACCCAACTCAGTTTCCTGTGCAGGGTTAGACCCTGTCTCCTGTGTGATGGATGTTTCCTGAGAGCTGGTGACCTCATACAGGAAGTGGCCTGGGGGTCAGAACACGCTGGGGTGGCAGACGCCCAGAAAACAGCTCATTTGAAGAAAAAAACAAAACGCCTCCTCACTTACGGCCCAGCACTGGAGGACCTGGGCTGAGGAGCAAAGGCTCGGGGTAGGGTGGGTGGGCTTGGACGACTTTCGGGTGGCTAGGGAGAGGGATGACCTGGAGTTGGATAGAGTGCTGGAATAGACATCAAACCAGTGCACCATGGCAGAGCAGACCACTCTGGATGGGAGGCAGGTAATGTCAGCATGACACACGGGGTCTGTTTTCTTGCCTGTGACGCACGGCAAGAAACCAAATCAGAAGCAGCTCTGTTTCTTTTTAGAATCCTCCACTGATCCACTTCTTCCTTCCTTCCTTCCTTCCTTTCCTCCCGCCTCTTCTAGCTTTACTCCCTAATCTTGTCCCTTTCAACCTCCTCACATAAAGCGCTTTTTCCAAGAAAGGCCCGTCCTGCTATATCCATCGGGCCACTCAGCAAGGATGTATATACTCAGGGGTATCCCTCGTCACTGGCATGATGGCCGTTTGCAATATTCAGGTCAGGAAGTTTCTCGAGAGCACAGACGGTATACCAAAAAGCTCCTATAATCCCTTTCACGTTTTTCTCTACGCACAAAATTGCCGACAGAGCCCCAGGGAGAAAGAGTTGCCCCAGAAAACATGCAACTCATTTTAGTAGCGCAAGCACCTTAATGTGCAGTAGTTGTTCTCCCATTTTTCTGCAGGGAGCCACTGATCTAACAAAAACATTGAATCTCTAATAATAATACCAGGTGGATCCTAAATGGCACTTGTTTGTCTGTTTTTCGAATTACACATGTTACTGCAAAAGGCTCATGAATATGGAGATAGGAATTGTTTTTTGCGGGATTTTTTGGGGCATTGCGTATGATTGCTATGATTTGTGGGGAAAAGAAAAAGGATGGGATTTATGTATGAGTGTGCTCAGGGGAGACAGAAAAGCAGAATAACAGATAAAGCTGTCAACATATTCACATCGTTCAGTGTGTCGGTGTTACGTTCAACACAAACACACACTACACATGCCGTGCTTTTTTTTATGTCCACTGATCTAAAAACAGACGGACCCGTTTAAAAGCGGCCGCATACATCATGTATCTAGAGACGACGTAATGTTAAGCTGCTGTCCATGACGACTACCTACCAGCGATGCCCCTCCGACAGGGCTGTTTATGAATCCTAAGAGCCCTCGGCTTCATGCAGTGGAATAACCAATAAACAAATGTAGGTCACCAGACTTTCAGGCAGGCACCCACCTATTTCTTAAAACTCTAGTAAAAAATCTTCCCTTTCCCTTTCACCTCTTTCAATCTCATTCCTCAGCTACATATGCTTTACATATAAATTAGTATTTTAGTTAACACTGTGAATAGTATGACACATTTTTTTCCACAGTGCCATACATCATTCCTACCACAACTCCTTTGCCTTTGTTTTAGCCCTAGGCCTTACATATAACCAAAGCCTTCAAAAAAAAGAGAAGTACATCCATGACCCTCGCTCCCAACTCACTTATTTCAATGACAGAGGTAGGCTACCCTGTAGTCCAGCGACGAGCAAAGTTGTACCATAGTTGGACATTGAGCCTGCAGCCCCCAACATACACCCACGTTTATCAGCCCATTTGTCATCCTTGTATACAGTATGTGGTAATATTTGGCTGCAATAGTCTAATTTTGATGGATCAAATGGGTCCAATGGGTCCCAGGCATTGTTTTCCTTCTGCGCTGCAGTAGAGGGATGGTATCACAAAGGGGGAATGGGAAGCTAAAAATATCCTTGCAAATTATCCAAAAATCCACTTGATTTGGCTCAATCAGATAGCTGGAGTCTCATATAGCCTAAGCTACCGCCAAACGTTAGATCGCGATTTTGCCCCCAAACAAGGACTGTGGATTTTGTTTTCCATCAAACACAGGTAGGGGTCACTTCAAGGCCTATATGGTGAGAAAGAAAGATGACTGCAGCTATTAACTCTCTTAGTATAGGCTGACATGTGATGTGATCATGTAAGAATATTTTATAAAGGTAGAATTAATAAAATGTTAACCTTTAGCCTTAAAAAAAATAGCTGGACCTTTGGGGTATACTGTTTTGTTTATTTGACGAGAATAAGACGACAAAATCGATAGCAACAAAATTTGGTTGAACGGCTCTTTCCAGTGAAGAAACCCCAGCTTCAAGCAGCTATAAATCCCAAAGTTTATAAATGATGAGTTGCTTTTCGAGGTTACAGTTATGTCACGGGATAACAACAAGACTTCATCCAGGATGTGACTTCACCTAGCAAAATAAAAGGTCCAGAAAGTAAGCACCCTTAACACATCAACAAATTGTTATTTTTACTTAGTTTTTGCTAATATTAAAGAAATGAGTAGTTAAATCTATTCTTGTTTGGTAACCGTCAGACAAAGCCAGGCTAGCTGTTTTTCATGTTAAGCTAAGCTAACCAGCTGCCGGCTCTACAGACATGACTCTCGCCAAAAAAAGTATATATAGGTTAAACATGTTTCTTAAATTGTCAACTTCATCCTCCAGGGCCCTTCGTCCTGAGCTGACAGAGTTCAGTAGGACAGGCAGCAGACAGTGCAGACCGCGCAGGATGGAAGTGGGCGTTTGTGGCCACGGCGCTTAAGCACTTGGGCTAAACATAGTGTGATTGGATAGTGGAAAGAAGTGGTGAAGTGTTTGGTCGGAGTGGACAGACGACTTTGTGTGGAGGCCCCGGGTCACCATGACTGAATGGACTCAGTCAAACGGAAGGTTTGTGTGACTTACTTAATTTGAGGGGTGAGAGACATTAAAATGTTAGCTAGTAAGCTACACTGTAACATACAGGTCCAGTAAGCGGAATGGTCAGTTTAGCTAACTTCCTGTCCCTGACTGCAGTTAGCAGTCCCCTCCCTCGTCCCCACGTCACCACATTAATGCACTGCGGTCTTCAAGCAGCGAGTTATCTAGCAGCATCTCAGATAAGTAAGTGTGATGAAACATGATAAAAACCATCATAACCGACATTGGGAAGGATTTTTACCTGCTCCGCCATTGTAGGCGCATAAACATTCACCGATCTGTCGCTACTTCACCTTCAAGGCAGAAGTTAAAAGCTAGTAAACGTTGACATCTTTAGACTCTTGACACTATCTAATTCAGAAACCTGAAGGTAATAAAGTGAAGTGTATTTGGCTAAACAAGCTAGCAACTTTTTAGTGCTCATTACTACACTAGCCATTGCTGAGCGCGAGGCTAGTCAGAAGCCACTGAAACGTCAGCTGGAGGCAACGCAAGGTTGAGATTGTACGGTCAACTAAGTAGATATTTCAACCCCCTGAACTGTTATTTTTACTTATTTTGGGGTTAGGGTAACCCATCTTTCATATTATTTTGAGGGGGACTAATTTACCTCTACTAAATATTGATGGGGACATATGCTCTGAACCTATAAGTCTGAGCATGTTTTTGCTTTTGTGCGGCTTCTACTTCAGTTTAATTCGTGCCTACCAGTGAGCTCCTGGGCTGCATGAGTAACTCAGTTGAGCTGTGCCCGATGCCGGTAGGGATTCCCGCCGTTCTGTACATAGCGCCGACCGCACGCCTCTTCCTGGCCTCTTTGCCTGCCTTCATCAGCTCCACCGTCACCCCTAGTTCAGAGAAGTTCTGCACCCCTGCACTGGCGGGAGCGCCCTCCTCCCACAGCCGAAAATGGTGATTATGGCTGACCGCTAAAGGGGGGAAAAGAAACACAAGAAAGCGGAGAAGACAGGAGTAAGATGTTTATTCGCTGGAATGCATATCAATGTCAATGAAGTACCACAGACCCTCGGCCAGACGGTGAGATCATTTCCACCGTGGAGCCATGTATGTATTTCTACCGCTGCCTCCTACTTCCTGAAATTAAAGAGATAATGCTGAAGGAATTGCCCACATGTCTCTGGCACTATTAAACGGTTATAGTTACATCCATTCCTTTCTCCATCTATCACTGATAAAACCACAGCACAGGCTGGAGCTGCCAGAAGATATAGGTCAAGATCTCAGAGTCAGCAGCCAGACAGAGGACAAACTATTTTGAAAGCCTTTATTGATTTTTTTGCATACCATTCGGGCCAACAGAACCATTTGCTTCACATTCTCCTATTTAGTTCCTGTAATCTAGGAAATCTGCTGAGAATCAAGGGACGGATTTAGGCTAAGCACTTTGTACCACAGGTTCTGGAGCTGCGTATTGAAACCACACAGCCACCGGCCTGGGCCAGTGGTTTTAGGGGCAGAGTAAGGTTAGCCAGAAACATACTGACGAATGCTCTGATGGCTCTGCCTTAGCTCACTTTTCAGAGCGTGTCCGGGCACACATACACAAGCGTGCATTTACACTTAAACACTCTTGACTCACGTATTAACACACACACACACACACACACACACACACACACACACACACACACACACACACGCCGCACCGAGCCACATACACAACCTGACCAGCACACTTCACACACTATCTTGTTTCTCCCCAAACTGCCATTACTCGTGCACTTAATTGCATTTCCATTCTAACAAATTTCCCACAAGCGTCAAGACCTTGAAACTCGATAGTGCATCACGTTTAAGCCCCACCAAGTAAAAGCCCACTTCCTGCCCTTCCTAAATTGCTCTTGTTTTTTTCTTTGACCGTGTCAGACTCCATTCCCTCTTCCCTCTGACAGTGTCCTTGGTCCCTTGCCCCTCCACAACAAAACAATTGCAGACCCCCAAACTCCTTTGACAGGTTATGCTTTTCTTTGCGCTATGTTTCCAATTTTCTTTTTTTGTCCCCTACCTGTAGACTGTCAGCCCTTGTGTTTTTCTTTTCTTGTGACAAAGCCCATTACTTGCCCCCAGCCCACCCGTTCACCATTACCTAGGGACCATGGAAGCCATTACTTGTGTTTCCGAATCGCCTGTGCCTGTCTCTACAGGCACTTTTTTCACTACATTGTAACAGCCATACTCTACTCAACTTTATTTGGGTTTTCCACTATGAAAAGTACCTGGAACCTGGATACCTTTTTTGTACCTACTCCGTCGAGGTTCCGAAACTGTAGGTACCAGGTACTAAACGGTGACTGGTCAGAAAGGTCATCAAAGGTCAGCACCCTATCCTGCACAACAAACCACCAAGCTACTGTTGCCGCCGCAGTATTTGAGCTCGCTGTCCGCTGTTTTTTCTACTTTATTGTCAAATTTGCATCGTGGACAACCGTGTCTCAACGTGGTGACCGACGAGAAAATACCTAGCGAGCTGGACACGGCCACACTTAGTGAAAGTCTACCAGAAACTCTCGGAACAGATGGCGGTGCACACAAGCATGTTGGTTACATGTTTAAAAAATAATAAAACAATAGCGATGTGTTTTCTTTTTAGCATGAATTTGGTGAGTGGCAAAGGACCAAACTTTTCACCCAAAGACAAAATATACAAATAATCGCCCTAATGAAGACCGAGTAGAAACGCATAGAGTGCCTAACTTAAGCCTCCAACAAATGATGACCAGCTACACAGAGGCGTTGCTATCATGGGTAATCTTTTGTAATGGAAAACCACTTCCAGAAAAGTAGGCGATACCAAAGGCGAATAAAGTTTAGAAAAGTCGGTACCATGTAATGGAAAAGTGCCATATATGGAGTAAGGAGGCCATCATCCTCTGGCAAGCTAGCAGGGCACCGGTGGGAGAGCTGGAAACCAGACAAAGCCACGGCTGCCACAGACAGTGATGCACAAGAGCAGTCGAACACACACACACACACACACGTACATGAACACACATGTACAAACATCTGCCATCCATCCCATGCTCCATGGCTCCGGGGGCCAAAAAGTGGGGCCTGAGTCGCTTTCTCCTGGCTCCAAAGGTAAGCGGTCTGACCTCACTACACCTCAGCAATCATCACCCACCTTCACTGTCCCTGTAAAAGCTCTACTCCAGCTCCTTACCACCAACACTATGGTTAATTCTTGTACATTTAGGAAAGTGTGGAGGATTGAGATGATGAAATAGAGAAATATAAAAGATATAGTCAGACAGAAGTCAGAGAAACAATGGGGGCGCCCTTTGCTCAGTTGGTAGGGCGTCCCCCCGGCCTTGGCCAGCAGCGGACCCGGGTTCGATTCCAGCCCGCGGTCGTTCTCTGCATGTCACTCCCCTCTCTGCCCCATTTCAACTCTGTCTCTACACTATCAATAAAACATAAAAATGCCAAAAAAAAAAGTCAGAGAAACAAAGGAGAACCCCCATCTGGTAGCATTTAGACTGCCTTTCTTATTGCTCTCTGCCGTTTGCTGCTTTGCTCATTAGCATCTCTCACCCCTGTGAATGTGCTCTGACCCATGAGCAAGAGATCTGCGTTTAGGTAAAGCTATGTCTGACTCAGTGTCCCTTTCATCTCGCTGTCATCACCACACCTGTCGCCTATTAAAAACTAAAACTAAACATTTGACAAAGGGAGAGGAACTTATAAACCCTGACTCATCTGTGATGTTGCAAGTATGAAGTAATAATCAAAATTCACTGAATGATTAGGCTTTATAGCTAGCTCAACTTTGCTATCCAAAAATGGCTGCTATTCTATAGACCACTTGCTTTGTCTATTGCAGTCTTTCTCACCTATGAGTTTGGACCACTGTGCAGGGGGCCGGAACAGTGGATACTGCTTGGGAAAGGCCTGGGGGCTCCAGTGACCTGTAAAGACCAGGATGTAGGAAGCAGGACCCTTGGCTGTGCATTCTGTCCCATTGAGTGGTCGCAAAGGTCCAGCAAAACTGAAGCAAAGCCTCAGAAGTACAACGAGGAGCGGCTGAAGCCAACCCCAGGTCAGGTGCTCTGATGACATCATCTAAAGGAAATGGGAGAAATGAAAAATGGTTGTGTGAGTATTCCTTGCCCATGGTAGAGATGTATCAGGTTTGCTTACGGCTGAGTTCCCTGCACAAGAAACACAAATAATGATGATTGTGAAAAATCGTTGCTCCCATTCTTGAGTTTCCTGGAATACCATTAAATGTGTGGCCCATTTTGAAACCAGAGGTGCTTTGGCGCGTCATTTTTGCCCATCAGCAAGCGAAGGAACCTTTAGGAAACCAAACCCAGACAATCATGGAAAATCAGCATAAGGGGGAAGGTTCCACATCCATCCCATTTTATCTTAAAACAACACTTATTGAACCCATTGACCCTGGTGCCTTCTATTAAAAAATAAAACCCTCCTTTTCCCCCCGGGCTGGGCCGAGTATGTGTTGGTCCACAGCCAATCTGTGGCTACGCCACAAAACATTCATCACTGTCAATGTCATGTCTACAGAAGCTGGATGAAAATAAAAGGACAGAGGTTATGACACCTCCGAGGATAGATGAAAAATCCTGTCTGCTCCGCTGCTCTACTGACCTCAGCGACTGACCATCCACTGACCGCTGGCTGATGATTCAGTCAAACCCACTGTGTCTCTATTAAGAGAGGTGGAGAGGGGAGGATGACATGTGCATGACTTTGAGCCTGACAATTCATTATGCATGGCTGATGAGTTGCTGTCAGTGGGTGCTTGAAGAGGCTTTGTAAATCAAAGCCACAGTGGCAGAATAGCCAACAGCTTGGCAAACTACTCTGTTGCACCAAGTGTGAGAATCTGTTCATGCACATGTATTAATTGACTCCAGACTTGAGTTGTTGTTGTTTTTTCTGTTTTGTTTTTTAATTGCTGCATTAGAATATTCCTGAAAACCCCGAAAACTGTTTGGCATAGTGTGAGACAGTCTTGTTTCTAAAAAGGAATCCCACCAATAATGATGTGATATAGAGTGATATGTCTTTGCGACCTTTGAGATGACAGTGATGGCTGTCATCTCAAAGTGACTTAATGGTAGATTAGCCTTGTGCAGAGTCTCTTTGGGTCACTAACTAAACCTGCAAGCAGCTGCAGAATGCAGACAGTTAAATTTGGGCAAGTCAACCAGCACACACACACACACAGCAACACATTTAAGACTCATGTCCAGCTTCCCATTGTCCCTGAAGTCTATTTCCAGGGGTCAGATAGTATTACTCTGCCACTATAGCTGCAAAACTCTAACTCTTTTCTCACTGCTGCCTTATATGTTACACAGGGTGTTTTATCAATTCCCTGTCACCATTAAATGTGTATCAACCACTGCACAGTTTAACAGCCAGCCATAAAAATAGCTCGCCTACAGAGACACACAGAGCTCAGCTTTGATCTCCATGCTCAGTCATCTGATCATCTCACTGGCTACAACATCGCTGCTCTGCAGGAGTGATGATAAAGCTTCAGGTTCAGATGCTTATGTGTGCAACTGGTTCCAAAAAGTAACTTTTCCCTTTTGGAAAAATGTCCATAATATTTTTTCCAGTGCTTATAATAAGCCGTTTATGACGCCTGTGAGCTCTCCATGCTCGTGTTAATGGAAGTTCACCACCTGGAGCATGAGGTTTTTCACATCAGTGTGTGATCCTCACTGCTACTGTCCCGTAAAGTAGAGAAAAGGAGGTCAGTCCTGTTGCAAAGATTGACCTGTTTTTCTGCCTCTTTTTACACGCACATTTCAGACAAGGACCATCAGCAGGTTTATTTGGAAAACCACAGGTGATGTGGCTGTGATGTGATCTAGGTTGCTATAACAACCTTTAATCTGATGAGCCCTATTCAACACTGAGACTCTGGTTTAGTAGACCCTCCCACCTTCCCTTAAAACGTGTCACTATAACACACTAAAGAGACATTTTTCTTGAATTCCCCACGCTGACACACTGAACTTGGTCAGTCAACATACACAGACCTGCTACCAGCTGATGTCTGCCGCTGCTCCCAAAAACACATACAGTAATAAAAATAGGCAATATGGTACGTAACATTTCATACAGGGGAACACACCTATTTTCAGTTTACACTCTCTGCTCTCATCAGTCAACACAGACAGACACACACAGCAGTTTTGCTGTCAGGCGCAAGACACAATAAAACGCGAGGGATGTGGCGCGGGGCCAAGCGTGGCGGCTGCCGCCCCATGGGCACCTTCACTGTGTAATTACAGCCGCCTCATGCAGAGATAATACACACATCCAGCCCAGCTCATATACACAGGCACGCAGGCATGCACACACAAGCAAAGATTTGTGCACGCAGCAGGAGGTAGGTTCATTTTTAACAAGGGGATGCAGGGGAGGTAAATTGCTGTTTTGGCTCAACATTTTCTCAAAAATCTTTTGTTAGGGGAGTGGGGTTGGCAGTGGTGGAATCACTTTGTGATCTGATGATTGCACATTGTGCTCTCCGCTCAGACAGAGAGAAAGCTAAGGAGGACATGCTGAGTTTGGATTGCCTGAAGTAATTTACTAAAAAATACATTTTGTTTGCAGTCGAAAGACAGAGATGGATTGACAGTGCAAGTTTACACCTTTATAATGTATATACATTGTACCAATGAAGGTGAGGCATCCAAAGATCTACATGTTAAAAAATACTGCAGATGAAGTTGTGTGAATTCAGTACCGATTAATTTGTGAAAAAAACATCCATTTCAAAAGATGCTATTCAAAAGAGACATCTGGACACATTTGTCTAGCAAGAAAGCAAACAGGGCATAAACTCATCAGTGTAAAACACATTTACATTGACCTTTTCTCACTTTTTTGATGCTATACCTCCGCTCCAACACATAACCCACAACACTGACAGCTGCTTGTTGTTACTTTGGAAGATGATGCATAAAACTGTTTTAAAACGTACAGCGTACAATAATAACACAACAATAATAATATTTTACTGAAGCAACAATTTGGATGTATTCTTGCAGCCTTGTCTCTGAGTATTTTACCTTGTTTTTTAGATTGCATGTGTTAACTCATATCTTTTCAATGTAAAAAAAAAGAGCCCACTGATTCTCATATGGCATTAACAAAAAGAAGAAAAATCATACATGTTTGCATTCGTACTCTCTGGCTCCTGTGTGGAGAATGAATGGGGTCTGAGTATGTTTCCTTACCTGTGCTGGCTCAGTCGGACTGTGGAAGAGAGAAGCTGCGGCAGAATCACAGTCACAGTTGGGACCTCAGTGAGGATACAGCAAAACTTGCTCACACACACACACACACACACACACACTCCCTCACTCCACCCTTTCGCTTTCTGGTGCAGCCTTATCAACCTTTATCCCTCTATCCTCTGTCTCTATCTCTCTCTCTCCTCCCTTCTCCCTCTCACGGTGTCTCCTCATATTACCCTTCAGTCTCTCTCCCTCTCTCTCATTTTCTCTCGCATTCTCCTCCCCCTACCTTTCCTTGTATGGAAAGGCAGTTAACAGCCTCCCTCCTCTCCTCCGCTGTCCCTCTATCCCTCTCCGCTCTCTTTTCTCTTTCTAGTCCTCCAGCGCCTGTGTAAACTCAGCAACCAACTTGCTGACAAGGTAATCAACACCACATTGGCCTCTCCTTTACCACTCAGCATTGTGTATTTTCTTACCCTCTGTTCTTCACTGCACACTATCAAGACATGAGAGGTGTAACTGTGTACTGTATTGGTTGCTGAATAATGGGGCAGTAAAATAGAAGGTAAACAAAGGCAAATAAAAAAGGGCTTAAGCGCAGAAATGCAACCCGGGTAACAGACAGAGTGGAGTCTGGTCAGAGGCACAGGCCTTTTATTTTCTGCCGTTCATTTACTGATTGAGATTCAAAGGGTTTTTTAAATGTTTGCCGTCATTTTTTTCTCCTCCTCCCCTTTCAAATCTGCCCTGTGGTAAATCCAGCTGTGAGGAACCCCTTTTCCTTGGGTCAGTGTGTGTGTGTGTGTGTGTGTGTGTGTGTGTGTGTGTGTGTGTGTGTGTGTGTGTGTGTGTGTGTGTTAGAGACGTGTGGTCACCAGTTCCCACAGCTGGTACACACATGGACAAGCAGGGAGGTTTGTGTTACCGGCCGCCACTCACTTATCAACATGTCAGAGCTCAGACTATATTCAAGGCGGGGTGTACACATGTGCAAGTGAGTGTTCAATCTCGAACTCTTGTTACTTCCCTGGTAACCTCGGCTATGACGCAAACAAAGCTGTCAGCCTATTTGTCATCGAAACAATATACTTTACACACACACACACACACACACACACACACACACACACACACACACACACACACACACACACACACACACACACACACACACACACACACACACACACACACACACACACACACACACACACACACACACACACACACACACACACACACACACACACACACAATGGTCAGCGTTGTGATCTAAATGTGGCTCAGGCACATGCTGTAGTCCTTAGGTCAGCACCATCAACACAATCTACATGGCTATAACACCAGCTGGACCCAAAAGACAACTCTGCGGTTGGACAACTGCAGATCTTTGAAGCGCGTAAGCCACGTCACTGCGTGGCTCGCCTGAGAACTTTCCGGGAATGAGGGGAGACGAAGAGGAGCAGCCAGAGGAAGAGGAGGAGGCCGGTAGGGTTAGAGGTGGATCAGTTCACAATGTGAACCTTGTGGCTCACACTCATAAACAATCAAATAAACAACTATAGACTCCGCCCAGTTGTTTCTTGCTGTCTTCCCAAACAGTTACCCAGTCCTCTTATCTATCTACTGTATATCGATCTATCTATCTATCTGTATATATTTGTCTAGATCTGTCTACATACCTATCACCTACCTGCACCAACCCATCCAAGGCTCAAATGTAGGCAGTTTTCCTTAAAATCTTAACTGTTTGTTGAACTCAAAATTCTAAAATCTTGTGAAGAGAGTGGCCTTGAAATGATGGGTTTTCCCAACTTTTTCATTTTTACAGTCTTTCTATCGATCTACCATCACTGTTTACATTTGTACATTTTGCTCATGCACAACTGCACACGTTCTCAGATTTGCACTGTTCCGTTTTATTCTAAATTGTATATTTTATATTGTTGCTGCTTTTTTCTGTTCTACTTGTATATTGGATGTTTTTTATTTCTTGGCAATTATTCTGTGGAAAACAAAGGAAGAATTTCATTGCATGATTGAGAACATGTTCTTTTTGTGCATATGACAATAAACACTTTGAATCTTGAATCAATCAATTTATCTCTATCTATCTATCTATCTATCTATCTATCTATCTATCTATCTATCTATCTATCTATCTATCTATCTATCTATCTATCTATCTGTCTGTCTATCTATCTATCTATCTATCTATCTATCTATCTATCTATCTATCTATCTATCTATCTATCTATCTATCCTGTGTCTGCAGATGCAAGTTAAAAGTGGCTCACAGGAAAAACCCAGACAGTCCACTGATTACTGACAGTGAGCTTAGCATCCAGATTGATGTGAAACGTCACTGACACTCAATTACACAAGTGTTCATATGACCACACAAAACCATTCAGAATGTGAACCCATGTTGAACACGTAGGGCAAACGACTTTTTAAGCACATGGGCCTCATGTGCGGGAATGGATGATTATTTTGATTACTCTCACACAGACACACACACACACACACACACACACACACACACACACACACGCACACACACACACACACACACACATACATACACACACACTCATACACAACCAGAGTTTCAAGTTTAACCACAATCCGCAGCACACACAATCAAGAGCTAGCATTAGGATATCAGATACAGCAGCAGAATAACTGCAGGTTGCCTGACTGACGCAAATCTCAGAGATAACTGAAAGTTTTCCTCTTGCCAATCACCTGCCCACGTCACTGTTACAAGAGCCAAGTACGGTGAAGCAACGAGAGTAAACCATGTGCTAATGACAGAGCGCTAGGCTAAACTATAGCTCCAGCTTCACCACCGCAAAACCCACCAGACCCCAAAGAAAGATTAATAAATACCAGGAAAGAGCAGCACTGGGAACAGATGGAAAGTATTGACTGTGTACAGTGCTCAAATGTAATGTAATGGCAGAAGGAGAAATAAACAGAGAATGCAGTTTAGAATGTGTGGTGGGTTAGATCTTCTGATATTTCCAAGGGTGAGGTTGGTGTATTCAATATTTTTCTTATCGTCAGAAAATCCCATGAAAAGACCCAAAACCAATCTCTCAACATGTACTGACGCCTCTCTACCTGTCTGGGGAACTCAGCTCAAAGCCCATTTGTATATACTGAAGTCTAGGATGGCAGCACTGTGAAGCTGTATATAGTGTACAGCTAAGGCTAAGCCATTTGTTTTGCATATAAGGGCATTTGGTCATAAAACCAAGTTACAGTAATTTAAACTTTGACCTCATGATAACGCTCGATGGGGTTTCAATTGTATCCAATATATTTTGCGATATTTCAGTTTGGACCAAAGTGGTGGACCAATCATCTCAAGGTGCTTTCAAACTGGCAAGGCTCTGTGCTGGTTCGAGATCTCAAACTTAACTTTGAAGCAGCCGGTGTGTTCAGGTCTATAATAGAATTGGTGCAGTACCTGAAAAATTTGTTTCTCTGCTCAAACCAAATAATTGTTATTTTTTCTTACGAACCGTGCCATCATGAATGTCTAAGCTGTGAAGATGAGAAGAAGAAGAAGGCAGCTACTATGTCCAAGGCAGCAGAAAAGGAAAACACTTATCAATGGTCTGCCAAAGAAACCTAATGCTTGGTGTCAATTTTTGGGCATCAACCAACTTCCAGGAGAAGTTAAACTGCAAAACTTAGAACAGTGTATGGTTCAAGGACTATCTTAAGCTATGGATGAATAGACATTTAGTGCTCGTTTACAGCACCGGGACAATATATATACAAACAGTATATTTTAAGATTATTTGTTGGCATTTTTTCTTTATTAGACAGATTTAGAGAGACAGAGTTTAAATGGGTCGAACCCGGGTCTGCTGCGAGGCCTGAGCCTCTAGGGGGATGCTCTTACCAACAATATACACAATTTCGGATTGACTTAAAATATGCATTCATTGGTATGTAAGAACATGTCACTCAGTACGATGGTGTGGCCCATTAATGTTTTCTTTCTGTATTTGGTCAACAATGGAGCTTTGTGCCACTGACGAATGAGCCACATCAGGCCTTGAATTCACAGTCATTCATGTTTAGTGGGATCAATACATTATTGGGTTTGGTCTTGTCTTTCAATTTGATGACATGACAATGAGAAAACAGCTGCTGGTCACTTTAGTATCTCTTAAAAAGGCAATACAAATCTGGTGCATTCTGACAGTGATCCAACTTTTGAGTCATCCAGTGGCTGGAATAATATTTAATCCTTTCAAAGGTAAATATTTATCATCCAGCTTTGGGGTTGGCACAAAGATCCCTCCAAGTGGGATAGGTCATCTGTCTGGAGACTCATTCATCACGCCGACATGTACGCACAAGCATGCACATTTACTGACTTTCTTGCTCGGAAACAACCTTCCCAACAAGGCTAAAAACTATCTTTAGTGTTCCCATCTCTGAACCGCAGTTAAATCATCTCGCATGACTTTTGACCCACTAGAAGTCTTTTTTGTGACCCACCAAACTAAGGCCAGTTGAAGTAAGAAGGAGGACCCATCTCACGGAGCATTTCACTGAAGGTGCTGACCCAGCAGTCGAAGCGTTTCTTATTTTACTGGTTTGACCAGTTTGCACCCAGATCTGGAGAAGTCTGTGAAGTCTCTCTGTCCTCCTCCTCCTCCTCCTCTTGAACTAAACAAACAAATTAAAAAAACCTGGCTGCCCAGCATGGGAGCTGACAGGGCTAATATATGGGGCTGGGTGAGGTGAGGTGGATGATGCTCGGCTGCATTTTGTTGCAGTGGGACGCAAAGCGTGTTTGAAGTGTGTGTGTTAGCCGGGTCTGTTAAAATACTGCTCACATCCTGGGCCTCCTTCAAATACACACTACACGCTGTTATGTAATATGCCTTCACCTCACTTAGACAGAAAGTGGCGGCACAGTATGGCACACTGTGGTTATTTGCCTCCACTTTCAAGTATCCATAATGACAAACATGTAAAGATAAAAAAAAATACTTTTGCACAATCTTTTGGACAGCTCGGCGATCCACCATATTAGCTTAAATATATGGACAGCTATTCGATTGACTGCGGTTTAGTACAAACATTCATGGTCTCCAGAGGATGTATCCTACTGACTTTGGTGACCCACAGTCTGTTCCCATAGCACCACAATGAGGTTCACTCAAGGTGTTTGTGGAAATGGCTCAGCATCTGTTGAGAGGGATTGCCTTGCCATGAGATTTATGAAATCATGTTCCCGTAGGATTAATTGCGCTAACTTGCTAGGTTGAAACATTGATGCTACGAGGAGACACAAATCTGTTGTAGCATTAGCAAATCAGTAAAATCAAAAGCTTCAAGAAAACATTCCACCTATAAGAGCTCAGAAATAGACTGATATGGTTTTTGCCAAAGTAGCTAATTAAAGGTGAAGTAAGCGATTTATTTATGTTAATATAAGTATTAAATCGCTCTTTATTCATACAGTGATCACTTACATAGTGTGGGCGTTTCATAAAGCCGATCTCTCAGTCAGCTGCTCTGCATGTAATCGGCAAATAAACTTTTCGGGGATCCCGAAATTAATATCCAATCACAAGAGAGAACGCTACAAACCGACACCTGTCTCACTCATGGTCTCACTGCCAATACACGCCAGAGCACAGATGGGTGAATGTTTATGCGCCTACAATGGCGGAGCAGGTAAAAATCCTTCCCAATGTCTGTTTTGATGGCTTTTATCATGTTTTATCACACTTACTTATTTGAGATGGTGCTAGATAACTCGCTGTTTGAAGACCGCAGTGCATTAATGGGGGACGAGGGAGGGAACTGCTAACTGCAGTCACTGACAGGAAGTTAGCTAAACTGACCATTCCGCTTACTGAACCTTTAATTGCACTGTTTTTGTGTGTAATGCTAGGATCATGCCGCTAGGTATCGTGTATAATTAATTTGCATTTTTCAAAACAGACTTACTAGAACTAGATAGAACTCGCTGTGGTTGGGGCTTGCTTACAAGCAAATTGAGAGTGTTCTTAACAGCCGTTAGCCATTCTGTGCTACTGTAGAAACATTGTGATGCAACATGGCTGCCTCCGCTCATAAGAAGAAATAAAAGGCTGATAATACATTAATTAAAACATACTTATGATTATTATGTTCCATTTCTACCAAATCTTTTCTGAAAATGCCAACAAAAATTCTACCAACTGTACCTTTAAAGACCCAATATTACTGTCAAAAAAAGATATTGGGGCTTGATTTATCAAGAATATTTCACACCCTTCACCGTTACCCTACAGCAAAGATACATCATGCACCTTTCCCTTATCCCGTGGTACAAATCAAGGTTTCCCGTTAACCCCTTTGTTAGGGTTTTTCCTGCAAATTTTGCACCACCTCTGCATTCCACCCTAAATCTGATGGATGGCGTCATGGAAAAATAACACCCATCAGATATCTGTTGGGTGTTTGAGGTCATCGAAAAAAATTTATTTTCTCATGACATCACCCATCAAATTTTCACCCATCAGATTTTGGTTTGGTGTTTGACGTCATAGAGAAAATATTATTTTTTCATTACGACACCCTTAAGATTTCGAAAAATAATATTATGTTTCCATGACCTGTCAGATTTCAGTAAGGATGCCCTTTGCTTTGTGCTCCAGCGGTTAAGTCATTGGCCATCGTAACAAGAGCATACACATGCGTCTTTGGGAATAGGGTTGAGTAGCTGGACTACATCATCTCCTTATATGCAGATGACATAATATTCTCAATTTATCATCAACCGCTTATCCGGGGTTGGGTCGCAACAGTTCTTAATATTATTTTGTCTTTGTCCCTGTCAGCTCTAAAGGAGTTCCGATATACCTATAATTTAGATAATAGGATATATATATATATATATATATATATATATATATATATATATATATATATATATATATATATATATTGAGTAGATAAGCAAAAAGGATGAGCAGTTATCTAACTTTCCTTCTCAATTAGAAAAGCAACTGCACAACCTTTAAATAACTTTTCATTTCTCAGAACATTTGAACATTTAGGAAATTACAAACGAGGGGGTATTGAAAGGAAAGTCATCCAGAATCCAGAATAAAACTAAAATCACAATATATTATAAATTATCAACAAGGAGGTTTGAATCCTTCAAAATTCAAGGAGCTGACCAGTAACTGCCCCTGCTCTTAGTGCGCTTTTGTAAATCTTTATTCAAACCCGTTTATATAATCGGTCTGCTAATGAGAATTGCACACATGCCCTAAGGTCAAACAAGGTTCATTTGAGCGGCACAGGTGTACCTCTGGTTTGACCTTAGAGCATAAATTAAGCACTTTTAATTTTTTACCATAAGGGCACCCTAGTGCCACATGAAGGGGCACCCTGATGGTACCATTCCATGCTTAATATTTATATAGGTCATATCAGAGGTTCATTTGTGCAGCTGTATGTATGTGTGTTACCAGCCAAAATTAACATTCAGCCAAATGTCTGGGGGCTGTCAGCACACACTGGCCTCCCAATCCCAGTTTGGCCCCATGTCTTTTCACAGAGTATGTGCCTCTGCCCCTTAGACAGTCTGTGCACACCACCGGGATTCGGACATCTGTTTCACAGACTGTGAATGAGAGTCGGGTTGAAAAAGGCCCAATCCTTCTTGTACAACGGCCGTCAGAAGTTTTGCAGTTGGACATCATTCTTCCAATCTAAACAACTATTAGACTCACACGAACAGTAAATCACGGCAATGTGCAGTTTGAAACAAGGGAGCCCACAAGACATCTGTAGTCATCTCATCTCTGCTTGAGGCTACATCAGCAGCAACAAGGATGGCACGCCAGAATCTCTGCCCAGTGCTCCAGTTGCATTGTGGGTGTTGAAGGCGCTAGCTTTTGACAAGAGGTCTGTTTGGGGAGAAAAATCTCTTTCTGTTGTGTTGTGATCCTTTTTCTGAAACACACTATTTGTTCAAGCGACTGACAAAGCAAAAAGTTGCTTTGTACCATATATCTAGGGCTGAAAAACAAAGCTGCTTATGAAAACTAAACATCTTGTAGTCCATAACCACAATGGACCATCTCTAACTCTCCATGACTACATTGCAGCCTTACTCGTGAGGGTGCAAGCCTCCTAAAGGTGCCTCAAGTGAGAGGACGACAGCTTTCAGTTCCTTCACTCCACTTAAGAGTGCAGGCTCCTGGTTATGGGCATGTGGTAGCAATTTTGGGGCTGAAAATACCACTCCGTCCTGTGCCCTGTGCGTCTACACTGAAGCCCCCTTTCCCGTACACCCAACCTGGCCTGCCCACTCGTAAAAGCTGCGCCTATTCTGGCACTTGCATAACCCCTCGTTGACATAAAAAAGGGCTGACAAACTGGCAGTAAACTCTTTTGTTTTAAAAATATTATTTTTTTTATTTTGGCTTCCAAATAATGTAACATTGACTCTTTAAACAAAGCCTTGTATCAATGAAGGGTTTACAAACACTTCGAACAGATTAGTGAATGAGTTCATTTGACAACAGCAGCACAATATCTTTTAAATTAAAGAATGTTTTCTTTGTTCACATTGTGAATATTAGTTTTGCGCCATCCAGACAGCTGGATACCTCATATAGAAATGTCTGTATAAAAAAGAATAAATAAATAGTCAAATAAATAGAGATATAAATTAAATAAATAAATATATTGACATTTCTGGAAGATATAAAAATCAGAATTAGAATAAAAATATGTGTATAAAAGCTGGTCTGTAACAATGGTGCCTGCCCTTCGTAAAACAGAGAACAGGTGAGAATATTCATCTCTTCGGATGGTTGTTGAGTCTCCTGAGGAACTGAGCGTACGGCTTAAACAGTTGACTGTCTTTGGGCTTTGTCTTCAGGCATCTGGTGTCATTCTGGAGAAAGCACAGTGTGTGTGTGTGTGTGTGTGAGAGAGAGAGAGAGAGTTTAAAATTAGGACTCTTAATTATCATAGTCACTAATGATGTAAGCAAGTAAAAGGTAAACAGTATGAAATCCCACATCCACAGTCATGCTTGTGTTGGCTAACCTCCTCATGTTGACCCAGAGCCTTCAGGTTGGCCTTAAGTTGTTGGAGGATGTCCTTGTCATCTACCTGTAGTACCGTCACATTGGTCAGAAGGGGCTTGAGCTCCCTGACAAACACTCCCAGACAGAAAGGCTGAATTGGGACAAAAAAACAGACAGGGCCCAGTAAGGCTATTGCAAATGAAACCAGAAAAAAAAGCAAAACATTGGAGTCTAGACCATTAAGAGTGGTTAAATGATGCCAACGTACTGCATTATTAATCATATTCCTCGTCGGCAGTCTCACTGGCTATGGGGGAAAGAAAGTGTATTCAAGTCAAGGCACTGTTTTTTAATCTTTTTATAAAATTGGAATTTTATGATGTCAACATTCATTGAAGGGTTTCAGAGCAGAACCAGTAGTCTGAGGTGTGAAAAGCCACAGAATGCGAAAAGTTTTTTATTTTCTTCAACTATACAATTGACAAGACAAACATGACCTGGCACACATAAACATACATGCATGAAAGTACCTAACTTTTACTATTACTTAAGAAATCATATATTTGCCAAAACGAATATCTAATAATTCATCGTATGGCAGGACATCATACAAGTGTTTAAAGGAATACGGAACCGGTGTTCTATCATTATAAAATCGCAATTATAATATAATGAATTAGGTTTTTCTTCCCTCTGTCTTTCCTCAGTCTTCCCTTTTCCCAGCTGTCCTATTAATCCTAACCCTACATTTTTACTAGTGTGATGTCACACTAGTAAAATGTAAGGTTTGACAGTGAGACCATAAACACTCTTTCTGCCTTTTCTCAGGCTAGGATGAACCGATTTAAAAATGTTTTGCACATTTATACTACAGAGGATCTCAAGAGTTCAATACACCTTCATACTACCACCGGTGAAGTAGGTCTTTAAGGGAACAAGGTGTGATATCGTATCATTATATTAGCATTAGCTACTTACAGATGTGATGTTGACTCTGCTGTTCAAATGATCCAGTCTCCTTATCATCTCCCCGTTGAGTGTTGTGTTGATCTCAACACATTGGCACAGGTGCAACAGGTCCATGGCAAACATGAGCTTCATCATACTGAAAAACCTTGTCTATTGTCTCCGCCTTCACAGCCACTCCGAGAAGCCTAAAGCTTGAGATCTGCCATAACCACAATCCATCTCTAACTCTCCATGACTACATTGCAGCCTTACTTGTGAGGGTGCAAGCCTCCTAAAGGTGCCTCAAGTGAGAGGACGACAGCTTTCAGTTCCTTCACTCCACTTAAGAGTGCAGGCTCCTGGTTATGAGCATGTGGTAGCAATTTTGGGGCTGATAATACCCCTCCCTCCTGTGCCCTTTGCGTCTACACTGAAGCCCCCTTTCCCGTACACCCAACCTGGCCTGCCCACTCGTAAAAGCTGCGCCTATTCTGGCACTTGCATAACCCCTCGTTGACATAAAAAAGGGCTGACAAACTGGTAGTAAACTCTTTTGTTTATGGCAGAAACTCTGTAAATACAATTCTAAGTCCTGAAGCTGCTGAGTGTAATCAGAGGGACAACTGGTATTAATTGTTACCAACTTACTGACCACTATAATCAAGCAGAGAAAAAAACAGGATTCTAGGGACCAGGATAGAAAAAGTGTTTATTTTGGAAAGGTAAAAACGAGAAGAAATCTTTAATTTTTAAGATTTTATTAAAATACGTTGTGGAGTTTACCATCGGAAGTTACCATCACAAACATGATTGTTTCTAATAAAAAAGTAAACAAAACAAAAATAAAGCTTAAGAGCCTAGTTACAGGAGATATTTTTTTTGTTGGTTTTTTTGTTGGTTTTTGCAGTCTGGTGAAAGAAAAAAAAATCAATTCACAATGAGAGTGAGTGGAAAACAAAACAAAACCAAAAAACACGTTTACATGTTGTAAAAATACATTTCCCAATTTTTAACATTACACACAGTCACTTTCAAAACATTCATTCATTCCTTGTTAGATGGTTAGATGTCAGTGCCAAAAGAAAGCAAATACAGAAAAAATAAATTGTTCAGACCTGTGCACAAAAGGGAGGACGACGGGAGAGCGTTTTTTACACAAAAAAAAAAGGGCAGAAAAAACCTGGGACAAGGGACACGAGACAGAGGGCGACTGCTGGAGGATATGTGTGCATTTGAACCCTGAGAGAGAGAAAGAGAGAAGTGACCGACTCTTAATTTTCTGCTTTTTTGTTTGTTTTTTTGACAGACCACACCAGTGTCCGCGCTATGCCCTCCCCCCTCTCAAAGCCCCACTGGGGTTCTGGCAGCATTGTGAAAGACGCTGTTAAGAGTGGAGGTGGAGGGGGCGGGGAAGCTTCTCACACCCAAGAGTGAAATATCAGCTGTGGCTTTGTGAGCATACACACTGTGCTTATCTGTTAGCCTATACGCACACACTGCCAGGCAGACTTAATGCACAGTAGGAATTCACACTAGATTTGTGTGTTTTAGCCAAAACGAACCAGTCTACACATGGCTAAATGGCATTCATCACTGAAAAAATAAAAAAATGCAACGTGCTGCAGATTTAGGGCTGTCAGGGTGTGAGGAGCTTTTATCACAGAGCGGCCTTGGTTGTGGCCCAATTTTTTAAAAGTTTTTCGTTTTCGAATGGGTGTGTCTCCTGACTTCACCTGCTGTGGTCAACTGTATTAAGGCAGTGAGTGGTTTCCATGGCGACTTTCTACAACAGCTACTTTTACAGGGAGAGAATAAGTAAGGCCCAGAGGATATCAGCTGGAAAGGACAGTTGGGGATTTAAAAAAAAAAAAAACATCACCAGGAGAGGGATCTCGTTTTCTCTGAAATGTTTCAGTACAACATGTAGAACACAGACAGCATATCCATAAAAAAATGTAATCCTACAATAAAACAGAATGGTTTTCATAACAGTGCACTGCTGAACTGAAAAAAATATATATAATCATCATCAACAGCAAAACATTTTTAAGATTACTATTATGCTCATAATCTGAACTATTGGGGTTATTTTTAAAAAATATATACTCATCACATGACAAGAGGAGCCTAGCATCTCAGGACACAGACATGCTCCGTGTCTCTCATAGACTCTGAGGGGGAAAACTGTACATCACTGGAAACTGACCACGACAAAAATGGCAACTCGGGTTTGAAAACACTCTTGAGGGAGGGGGGAAAAAGGCCGGGGGGCATAGGGACACAGCAAGATGACAAATTTTAAGCCAATGGTATTTCCCCTAAAAAATTACCTCACATGCAGTATAGAGCAGCCGCACAATGGACGATTTGTAAAAAAACCAAAACGCATTTACTACTACTGTTCTTATTAAAGAAAATTAGCAGACCACAGCGACCACCTTTTGTTTTATCATTAGCCAGTAAGATGGAGGTCGATAGACATGAACTACAGTCTGAAGTCTACGAATGGGAACACGTTGTGCTGAATTTGTCACTATGAGGAAATTAAAAAAGGTAAAAGGCAAAGAGATACGCATTGGATTTGAAGCCTGAGAATTCAATGACCTATAGCAAACCTAAAAAGAGTTTGTCAATTTATTTCATGGGGCAATGTTATTTTTTCTCTTTTTTTATTGTATCATTACTGTTACAATTTCACAACCCTTCTGGTAAAGAATAGTAAAGAAGTCATCTAGAAAATCTGTACAAAAAATAAAAGGGTATGCACGGTACATTCAATATCTGTTACTGAGGTACTAGAAAGGTGTTCCCTTGACACCAGGGCAACAGCGTTTAATGAGTTACTCCTAAGGGACTATTCCTTTGGAAAGACAGTAGCTTGTAATCGTAACAGGGTGAGGAAACATACAAACGCACACAAACCAACCCACACACAGGCATGTACATACACACACACGCACGCACGCACACACACACCACTGTCATTAACAAAGCCAGCATGCAAGAACACTGTCCCCTTTGCTCCTAAGGGGAATCTAAACTCTACTGTCCCCTCACGCTTAAAGGAATTGGTGGAAGCATACTGGTTCATGACGTGTAAGGTGGGCCATGACAGTGGGAGAGGAGTGGAGGGAGGGTGGTGGTGGGGTGCAGTGAGATCTTATCAAACAATAAGGCGGTAGTCGACCCCAGGTTACCCAATCCCGTGTTGTGAATGTCGGCAGTGTGCGATCGTGTTCTTCATCATTACAGCTAACCTGTCTGTAACTGTCCATCTGTTCCACCTCTGGTCAGCGCTGAGTGGTCAGACAATGCCCTCTGCTGGCCAGGCTGCTGCAAAGTGGTTGCTGCGTTTGGATTCTGTGTGGGCACAGTGTGTATAAGACTACACACACAGTGACAGCACTCATGCTGCCGCTGTGAGATGGAAATTCATGCCTAGGTAAGATGATCTAAGCTATTATCCCACAAAACAACTCATTGGGAACAATTCATACAGGGATACAAAGGGATGTAAATATAGGGACGACTGTCTTCAAACTAAACTGTCACAGCAGTAAACATGACAAAGGATCTTGGGTATCTAAAGTATACGCTGAGCAGATAAAATATACTTTGACAGTCAGAGAGCTCCACATTGACAGCATGGTGGATCCCTCTGTTGAGCAAGCTGAGGACAGTGCCAGGGAGAGCCAAGGGCCAAACTAGGTTGAAGGGCTAACTAGATGCCAGGGGGGGATGTACTGTTTGTGACTGTGTGGTTTACTTTAGTACACATTTTCCCCCCATCACAAGATAGGCAAAGGGATGAGAAAAAAAGAAAAGAAAAAGAGAGCAGTAACATGAGCCATTAATGTACAAAGGGAGGGATTCTGCCCTTCTGCCTCTGTGCCTCTACCGGTCAGTTAGAGGAGCACTGCAAGGAGGCAGCAGACTGGAAAGCCTCACGTCAGAAATGCAATTTTTTTCTTGTTTTACAAAATAAACGTTAACACCTAGAACACAACAGATCAACTTTCCATTAAAAAAGCCAAATAAAGGGTATAAACCAATCCAATCGTTGAATCCTTGAGAACAGTTATTGCTGACGTTGTTGGGGAGTGACAGGGAGATTGTGGGTAAGTGGGTGAGATGAGGAAGTAGATGGATGGGATGTGTGTGTTCTTGAGGGAAGGGTAATGGATGGGATGGGGCTAACTGTGGATAAGTCACTGCTGGGCTGGTTGTGTGATCTGAGGAACAAGACTGTGTGTATCCACGTCAGGTCAAACTGGCGCTGCCAATGTACTGAAGGGGTGAGGCTGTGTCTGATGCTGGGAGGTTGGGGGTAAGGAGTTGGTTTCCAGAGGTGACGGAATGTGCTGGCGGCGGTGGGGGGGGGGGGGGCTATTGGTCGGAGGGGATGTCTCTGTCGGCTTCGGCCTTAGCAGGTTGCCCCGGGGAGGGGGCGTGAGGCGGGTGGGAGACAGGGGCGATGGCGTGCGCCAAGCTTCCTGTAACCAGGCTTTCAACCCCTGCTCCGGCTCCGGGGAGACCCCCTGCTGCTGCGACATTGATCAGACCTGGAGGAAATCTAAAACACAGATGCAGGAAAAAAAAATAATAGTAAAGTATGATTGCTGCTTTTGTAAGAAAAGTAAAAAGAAAATTTAAAAATGTAATAATGTTAACTAGGGGTGGGCGATATTGAGAAAAAAAATAACCTCTCAATATTTAGGGGGATTTTGCCAACAACAGTTTGCATCACACAAATTTTTAAAACAACATATAGGCCTACTTGTAAAAGTTTTTATTTTTACTAGTATTTTACTAGCTCGCTTTGTTAATGGTACGGTATATTAGATGTTAATGATAATATTAAGAAACACAATTTATTTATTTAAGAAAAACTGGTTTTGTCTATGAACTTAAAACTGTACTGTATTGATGCAACACATTGTGTTTAGTAACAATATGTATGTATGTATGTATGTATGTATGTATGTATGTATGTATGTATGTATGTACACTTGAGGCCAAAATTATTAGCCCCCCAGGAACTATGGAACATTTTCCTGAAATGCATCCCAATGTTTGCAGAATTGATAAAACTTGGTATACTCAAACATTCACCAGCACTATTGAGTAGTTTTTGGTACATTTTGGAATATAATATCACTTTTTAGGCTTGCTTTATATCAAATATAGTGAAAAATGGGGTGGTAAAAAATATTAGCCCCCATGATGGGGTGGTCAATAATATGACGCCCCATGTGAATTTTTGCTTTCAAAACACACTTAATTAACCAATCAGCTTTCAAACTACACCTGTGCAGTCAATTGGCTTCCTAACAACACCTGAACATCAATCAGCATAAAAGGACTCCAAGGAACAAGGCAAGTGAACACATGATTGAGAGAGACTACCTTTCTCACCATGCCAAAGACGAAGGAAATCAGTCTTGAGCTCAGAAAGAAGATAGTGGAGGCTCATGATACGGGGGAAGGCTATACGGCCATTTCCAAGCGTTTCACAGTGTCTAGAACCGCTGTACGTTGCATCATTGCCAAGTACAAAGAGACAAATTCTGTAAGGAACAAACCAGGGCGTGGTCGTAAGCGCAAGATTTCAAAAACTCTTGAGAGGAAAATAGTCAGAGATGTCAGCAAGAAGCCCCGGACATCTGCCAAGATGATTGTTGCTGACCTGGCCTCTTCTGGAATTGATGTACACAGGAACACAGTTGCGAGGGCTCTCCATCGTGGTGGGCTTCAGGGCCATCGTCCCAGAAAAACCCCTTTACTCAAAGAGCGGCACATCAAAGCCAGACTGAGGTTTGCCCGTGAACATTTGAAAGGTAAAGATGAGTTTTGGAAGTCTGTGCTTTGGTCTGATGAGACTAAACTGGAGCTGTTTGGGCACATGGATGTTGCTTATGTTTGGCGGAGAAAGGGAGAGGCCTTCAACCCTAAGAACACAGTTCCCACAGTTAAACATGGTGGTGGCAGCATCATGTTGTGGGGCTGTTTTGCAGCCTCAGGCACAGGGAGCCTTGTTCGTGTGCATGGCACCATGAAAAAAGAAGATTATGTTGAAATTTTGAGGGACAACATGAAGAAATCTGCTCGTAGTCTATCCTTAGGTCGTCGATGGGTCTTCCAACAAGACAATGACCCTAAGCATACTTCAAAATTGGTCCAACAGTTCCTGAAGGATACCAAAACCAAGGTCCTGGAGTGGCCCGCACAGAGCCCAGACCTCAATCCTATTGAGAATCTGTGGCGGGTACTCAAAGTGAATGTCCATGCTCGGAAACCACGCAATTTGGACCAACTGGAACAATTTGCAATGGAAGAATGGGCCAACATCCCTCAGGAGACCTGTTCCAACCTAGTAAAGAACTACTCTAAGAGGTTGTTGTCAGTTGTGGTTCAGAAAGGGTACACTATTAACTATTAATGGCCAGGGGGCTAATAATTTTGGATGTTTAATTTTTGCCCTTCCTTGTTTAAATTCAGTTTATCAATAAAATATCCCAATCAAACTTAGTGAATATTTTGTCTTTGTTATTTTTGAAACAAATGCACTTTAAAGCTTGTTGTTATTGGTCATTTTCATGGAGAAATCAAGACTTTTGTCTTATTTTATAAGGGGGGCTAATAATTTTGGCCTCAACTGTATGTATGTATGTATGTATGTATGTATGTATGTATGTATGTATGTATGTATGTATGTATGTATGTATTTATATTAATTAATAAATAGCTGCTCCACTTAAGAACAGACAGATCAGCTTAAGGTCAGATTGGTTAGGTTTCATTTTGGCTTCAGGTCACATTTATGCACCACAAGACCATACGAGTGTCACAGAGCGGTGCAGACAGCTGCAGAGATTAACATGAGTGTTTCTGTTGGAGACGTGCGAGTAACTTAAAAAGCAAAACTCTAAAATAAAGCTCTTTCTCCGCCTTTCCTGGTCAAATAAGAAACTACTGATGAACGTCCCTTCAAATCACCGATAGGTGTGTTTTGCAAAATGAGTGACACTCGATGTTGTAATTTCACATATCAATGAAACAACCATTTCTAATATTTTAAATTATATTGCACAGCATGTTCAGCTTCCTAATCCAGCCTGATGTTTTTTATTGCACTCGTCTCACCTGTAAGTGGCTCCATTAAGTTCTGGGTGAACAGTGGCTGCCTCCATGCTGGGCCACTGAGAGGCTGCCATCAGATACTCCTTATTAACACAGTTCTTTAGACTGTCAGGGATACGCCCTAGAGTGGGGAAAACAGAAAAAAAAACACAAAATTACTCTTTCAGGGAGCTTTTATGATGCTACAGACCATGTTATTTTTTGCACCTGATTGGTTTTAGGGCTGTACCCATATCAGAACTCTCAGACGCCATGCAGAAAATGTTCAACTACCGTACTTTCCGTACTATATGCCGCACTGGACAATAAGCCGCAGGTGTTATAATGTTTAATTACCATATGTAAGAGTTCGTGCACAGAGGGGATTGTCGGGAAAGAGATGGCTGCTTGAGGAAGCTCCCACATTTCAACAAACAAGTTGCATATTTGCATAACGTACGTAAGTGTTACCATTTTGTGCAATAGTAGCTATTAGGGATGGGCACGAGTGTTTTCGCTACTCGTGTGATCGCTTGCATTCCTCGAGGATCAATCGATTCTTCGTTAAACTTTTTTCTATTTTTAGGACGCAACGCATCTGTCTACAGAACAACGGTTGACCGCAATAAAGCGCTCAATGCTTATGTCAAACAGTCACAGTTGCCATATGATATTAAGGATTTATTTTCCACAAGTTTAAAACACATTTTCCTAACTGAAAGTAATTAAATAAGCGGGCCACAATTTAAACCGATCGAGTAGGTCTGCGGTGGAGAGAGAAAAAAGAGAGAGAAAAAAAGCATGGGCTGTAGTTGGCTAACATTCAAAATAGACATTTAAAATAAGAAGGGCAGCAAATACAATAAAATTATTGTCCTACAATTTAAACACATAGATAGGCTAAATAACTCACCAAAGCAGTAGAAGTAGTAGGCTAGTATATCCAAGGCTAGTAATGCTCACTCCTGTCCGTGACTAATTACCGCGACTAATTCCTCGTTAACGGAACGTTACACCGACGGCTTTTGAATCTCAATCCTATATTCCATAATAAAGGCTTCTTAAATGTCGTTTGCTCGAATGTGCCCGAAGTCAGCCTGGCTTCTTTACGTGTCTTTCCAAGTTTTCCAGCACCGCATTCAGGTCCGCGGTGCTGTGGAGACCACACACTGGCTGCGCTGCACGGAGGTGGCAGTTATTTGCGGTTTCTGTTTGACACAACGCTTAGTTTATTTAACTTGGATCAAAATATTTAATTTTGTTAAACTTTATATCCGTTTTGTACACGTAAATAACATTTTAAAATAGGGGCGGCCCGCCGGCCGGCCTAAAGGCTACATACACTAAAAAAAAAAAAAAACGATTTTCCTCATCCACCAATCGAGATCATTTGAAACGAGGAGTACTCGAGTACTCGATTACTAACGCCCATCCCCAGTAGCTACAGAATATATACTGTGCTGTGTAATAACAGGGTCGAAAAACGGGGAAAAAGTCGCGGCTTGTAGGCCGAAAAGTACGGTAGTATTGATAAATATTCCAAATGATTACAGATAGTTTTTTCACCCCTTGTATATTATTCTCACGTATGCTGCCCTGTTACACTGCAGTACAGAACGCCTACAGAGCGGCCACCAGACATCTAATTATCACAGCTTACAATTACATATGTCTCAGATTTCACCTGAACAGTTTGATCAGCATCTGTGATGTCAAAAACATATTTCGATACCCCAAAAGAAATAAACAGTGGACATTTTGGTCATAGTTTTCTATATTAAAAAAAAAACTTCTGTGCCGAACTTGGCTGCTCAGTGGAAACACGGCATAATATCAGCCACGTGGCCACAAATGTTGTGCACCCTTCAGCAAATCAAAGTTCCAGGCTGCCCTGTATCTTATACATACTTACATTCATTTGAGTAAGACAATACGATTGATAAAGTAAAAAGTGTTGTACCTGTAATGGCACGACGAACCTCCCTGGCTGCCTCCTCGCGAGCCTCCACTGAGGCCTGCTCACTGTACCAGGATGTGTGCGGGGTACAGATCAGGTTGGGAGCGTCCTTAAGAGGGCCTGTTGAAAAACTGAGGGAAAAAAAATGGTAAAAGGTTGTCACAGAAGAGTAATGCTCATGCACACACAGCTAATGGTGTTACTTGTGTATTATTATTACCTGAAAGGTTCTGTCTCATGGACGTCCAGCGCAGCCCCTCGTATCCGGCCCTCTTTCAGGGCCTGGGCCAATGCTTTCTCGTCAACCAGACCGCCTCTTGATGTGTTCACCAGGAAGGCTCCCTGACGCATCTGTATCACAGAGTTTCAACAGTATAATTTAACTATGGGGAACAGACCATGTCAAATCCTGGCACAAATATTTTCAGTTTTTATTCTTCCAATGTATAACACAGACTCGTCCTGCAATATGGGAGCACTGTTTGTTTCAGGCCAAGTTGTCTAGACTTCCCAAACCATTTTTCCCAAACATTGTTGGCCAAATGTTTGAGTCAGGATTTTAAGCTGCATATAAAAACACAAGGTGGATTCTTGCTGGTAATGTAAGAACTCCTTTTATTGGCAGAATATCCACCAATTGGTTTAATAGATTGTTAAGGGCTCTGCATTTTAGACTTGACAGGCTGCAGAGCTAATTTTCCCATTCCTTAAATCCATTACAATGTTAAGCAACAGGGTGGGTGTTCCTATCAGAACAAGGCCATTGTGCTAAAGAAGCCATTTATTTAGCTGACACAGGCTAAATGAATGCAGAATCTATATTACTTCCTGTATGTAGTACACAGCAAATGCTTTCATTATCCTCACATACATTATGAGGAAGAGGGAGAAAGGACAGAGTTCAAAAAATGTCATAAAGTGTGGATAAAAAAATGGGATCAAAGATCCAACACTGGACCCAGATTTGAGCAATCTGAACTCCAAACCATTGATGTAAGATATATTTCAGACAAATCATTGTCATTGTAAACTATATATATATATTTTTTTATTAATAACATGCAAACAGGATATTAACAGTATTTTTTTACCGTACTTTTCGGACTATAAGCCGCGACTTTTTCCCAATTTTTCGACCCTGTTATTACACAGCACAGTATATGTTCTGTAGCTACTAGGGATGGGCGTTAGTAATCGAGTACTCCTCGTTTCAAATGAACTCGATTGGTGGATGAGGAAAATAGTTTTTTTTTAGTGTTTGTAGCCTTTAGGCCGGCCGGCGGGCCGCCCCTATTTTAAAATGTTATATACGTGTACAAAACGGCACAAAACTGATAAAATAAAGTTTAACAAAATTAAATAGTTTGATGCAAGTGCAATTAACTGAGCGTTGTGTCAAAAAGCAACTGCCACCTCTGTGCCACCGCAGCGCAGCCTGTGTTCTCCACAGCACCACGGAGCTGAACACGGTCTCTCCTTTCTCCAGAACATTGTCAGGAATATAACTGTCCAATTATTTCAAAGCAGATGATAAAATTACATTTATAAAAAGTTAGTAATGAGTAGCCTAGACTCCAGGTGAGCATGCAAGGTGCTCTCCGCTTGGAAAGAAAAGTAAAGAAGAAGCAAGGCTTACTTCAGGCACATTCGCTCCGAGCCAACAACAGTTAAGAAGCCTTCAATAGGGAATATGGGGATAAGATTCAAAAACCGACCGGTTAATGAGGAATTAGTCGCGGTAATTATTCACGGACACGGAGTGAGCATTACGCGGTTGGATATACAACTATCTGCTTTGGTGAGTTATTTATATGTATTTAAATTGTAGGACAATCATTTAATATTATTTGCTGCCCTTCTTATTTTAAATGGTGACTTAGGCTATTTTTTTGTTACAACTACGGCCCATGCTTTTTTTCTCTTTTTCTCCCCAACGCAGACCTACTCGATCGGTTTAAATTGTGGCCCGTCTATTTAATTACTTTCAGTGAGGAAAATGTGTTTTAAACTTGTGGGAATAAATCCTTAATATCATATGGCAACTGTGACTGTTTGACAATAAGCATTGAGCGCTTTATTGCTGTGAACCATTGTTCTGTACAGATGCGTTGCGTTCTAAAAATAGAAAAAAGTTTAACGAGGAATCGATTGATCCTCGAGGAATGCAAGCGATCACACGAGTAGTGAAAGCACTCGTGCCCATCCCTAGTAGCTATTGCACTAAATGGTAACACTTACGTACGTTATGCAAATATGCAACTTGTTTGTTAAAATGTTAATAAATGGGAGATTCCTCAAGCAGCCATCTCTTTCCCGACAATCCCCTCTGTGCACGAATTCTTACATATGGTAATTAAACATTATAACATCTGCGGCTTATAGTCCAGTGCGGCTTATAGTGCGGAAAATACGGTAGTTATGAATTTCCCAGCATGTGGAAAAGTAGCTAAGTACAATTAATTATTAAAAGTGTCAGAATGCACGTGTGTGTGTGTGTGTGTGTGTGTGTGTGTGTGTGTGTGTGTGTGTGTGTGTGTGTGTGTGTGTGTGTGTGTGAGATATAAAAAGGTGATGGAGCACAGAGCAAAGCAAAAAGGTTCTCTTGACTGCCGTGGAAAGGCACAGCAACTTTATTTTATCACTCAGGAACCTGGTGTGATAACTCTCATTCATCAGCTGTGTTACTGCTCTTTTAACCGATATAATGAGGTTCACTGGCTTTACGCATGGCGGTGGACACAAACTCAAAATAACACAAAGCAGAACAAGCAGTGATAAGCAAACAGTATAGCACTAAAGTGTAACAAGAAACTTTTTCAAAGACACACTTAAAAAAAACTCTCTCTGCCCAGACAAAAACCTGTGTGTAAATCCATCCTGTGTATCCAATGACGGGGCCATTATCTTAGAGTACTAATGGTTATTAGCGCGAGTGAATTTCTATCATTTTCAAGAACGGGCAATGTCCATAATGTATTTATTTTGTTAACTTTTGAGATTTTCTTTTTCATGTGATGTAAAACTGTTCATAATCAATGGCTGACAGTTGCACAACTGTCATCTGGAATGTATTTTGTTTTAAATGCTATCTCTTAACTTTTGTTCAGTTAGTTGTTATGTTTTCTAATGTGCACAAACTTAATAAACAGTTTGATAATCGTCTATAAGAATGTTAATGCCACTACGAGTAACATTTAACTATCTTTAAAAACAGCCTCAAGTTTCCTCTGTCATAAATTACCTCTAACAGCAAACGAGACCATCAGTGCAAAGAAAGACGTTTTTATATAGTTTTTATTACTGCATTTGGTCTGGTCGCACACCCAGTCCGATTTTCGGTTTGCGCATGCAGGCTCTATGGTCACATATTCGTATTGGTCGCAGATCTCAGTGTAGCACAGCAACGCGATTTGAGAAGCCTATCCCTCCAGGTGAGGGAAGGGGAGCGGGAGCCTTGTTTGAGACAGTTATTTCAGGGGTTGACACTAAGGTTTCAAATGCACTTGCCCATAGGGCAAGTACAGGTAATGTTTTACTTGCCCGAATGTTGTGTTCACTTGCCCAAAAAAACTGTTAAACAATGATATATACAGTATAGGCTAATTGAATTATACATTTTAGCGATCTCTTGTCTCTTAAATGCAAACACTGCTTACTAGTCTCATCCTGACCACATAAAACGAACAACAATTCATATAAGCCTATATATCATGACATCACACACTACACCAAGCGCTTGGTCCTGCTGCAGCATCGTGAAAGGACCTCTTTTTGCCATGCACCTTGCCCAGGGGCTCAGAAAACTCAGTCTAGCTCAGAGTCAAGCTGAATGTTAGCTTCCACAGAACAATTTTACTTATTTAAAACGGTCACATTGCCAAAAAGTGATCGTGTGGCATAAAATGATTAAAGTCCACCATGTTAAAGCTATTGCCCAGTTATACTGTAAGTAAGAGGGGGATCATTCATTTCTATTCATATTGATACCATTATAAAGACTCCACAATCCAAATCTTTATCGATACCTTTCTATTATTTTGTTTAAAGAGAACTGGTATTATTGCTTTAATTGCTTATATGATGAGCAGAGCTCAGGATAGGACTTTAAGCAGGTCATAATTCCATATTTAGGCCTACTATTTAGTTTATATTGCTAGGAAAACAATTTTTTTACCCAAACTGTAGGCTATTATTCAAGCTTCCCGCGAAAAACTAAAATTTCTTATTTTCTTGATGTTACATTTGAACACATCATGATGTCATTTTATTGACCTGTGCCTAATAATCATTTTACTGAGCCGACCTGAACACATCACATTTGCGTTTGCGATTTTTTTTAGCTAACTAGGTCTTATCCTGCAGATTTTAATATGGATTTAAAAACTATCCGATTTTTTAACTGCGGGACTTGCTACAGTCTCTCGTTTGTTGATCACCGCTGCATTGAATGAATGATGAGACGGTGCGGAGCCCGTCTGCAGCGGCAGCGGCTCAGCAGACAAGTTTTTTTTTTTTTTTGGAGACGGAGCGGGTTGAAGGAGTTTCTTCAAGACAGTCGAAGGTAAAACACTTTTACAGTCCGTGATGCGGTCCAGTGATGGAATAATACGCTGAAGTAGGCCTAATTAGATGAAGATGACCCGACTCGATATTTAAAATGATATAATGTGACCTAGCCTACTGGACTCCATAGCCGTATCGATAAGCTCAAACGTTATTGATTTCTGGGTTTTGAATATAGCGGAACCAGGTCCGTAGGATAGAGCCGGCCTTCGGAACGTAGACAGCGAAACTGCGCGCACACAGGCTGTGTGTGTAGTGTGTGTGTGTGTGTGTGTGTGTGTGTGTGTGTGTGTGAGAGAGAGAGATAGAGAGATCGAGTGCGAAAGAGCGACCGTGATGCTGCTGGCTGCCGCGCGCAGCTGCTCAATTGCGAATATAGCCGATCTATTTTGTGTTAGTTAGCGGGAAAAAAAATGTTTTGCAGACTGTAAAACACATGAATACATAGCCTAGACTACAGACAAACCCTCTAAAATCCACTTGCCCGTCCGGGCAACCAAGAAGCAATCTCAACTTGCCCAAACATTATTTTCAGTTGCCCCGGGCAAGCGGGCAACCGTTAGTGTCAACCACTGTATTTGTCTTCATAATGACTGATAACGGGGCTGAACCATCAAAGAAAGAAAAAAAATGCAATGAAGAAAAGCTAAAAGGGAGAGACGGGTGGGAGGGCGTTGCCAAGCAACGTGTACACAATTTCACAGGAGTGAACTAGACTGCAGTGTTTACTCCTAAATGAATGAGCGGTACTAAACCAAAGTTTACTTTGCTTCACCATCATCAGATGACTATTATTCATCTGAAATAGTCATTATTTACAACAACATAAACACATTACCTCATCGCGATCCATACTAACTGCCGTCTCTCGCTTTCTGTGAGGACACGGAATCTTTCAGCTCCGTGAGAGTAGTTAGGTGACACTGCATCAACTCATTGCAATCAGGTGTGTGTGGCACTGACTGGCATTAGGTGATGCAGTGTCACTAACCACTCTCATGGAGCCGAAAAGAGTCCGTGCCCTCACTTTCAACACACGGACATGCACTATATTGCGTCCTAATCATTTGATACTCGCACGGCCGGCACGCGCTAGAAAACAGCTTTACGACAGCTGGCGTCATAAAAATACTACCGCTTTTGTCCAAAGGGGCCACCAACTGACAAAGTTACTCGTAGTGGCTTTAAGGTTCGTAAAACGTTTTAACCTTGTAGTTTCTACTGTGCTTGTTTTTCTCAGTGTTTTACTTGCTAATAGACTTGTTATCTACAAGTCGAAATTAAAACTGCCATTTAAATATTTGGAAAATGAGTCACTACGTGCATCCCTAGTTGGAAAGATATACCAACTAATGAAGGAAAACGAGACCCAGGCTGCGATACAATCCCTCTACTTCCCTGCTATTTACCCTGCGTTCCGAATCGCATACTATTTAGCATGGTAGAAAAAAGATTTAGGATATCCCGATTCTTTAGGATGGACGGATATCTACTACATCATATATAGATTTTAAGTGTTGAAAACAGCATCCTATTTGGGCGATTCTGACCCATAATCCAGTGCGAACCTGAAGTGACGTCACATCAACGGTGCCTCCATATGAAAACAAAAAAAATTCTGTGCTGACTTTTTGTGTATGAAGATTACTCTTATATAGTAAGTTTGTAAAGTTATTCTTATGACTCACTGGGAATGCTGATGCTTCGGTGACTGCCTTTCTTTTCTCCAATCAGTTTCTGTTCCTATCGTTTCTTTACTTTTATTTCAGTTTAAGCTCCTTGTGTGGTGTTTAACCAACTTAAAAACTTGCGTAGGCCTACATGAAAACCACCCGCACACAGAACAGCATCTGCGAGCGGAAAAGCTTAATTTCTCACCGGGCTGCGAGTGACGAGGGTGAGCCTGGCCCTCTCTAGGCGCACAGGATCTAGCAGCATTGTCATGGATGTATTAGGCACGTGCAGGCTGACGAAGACGCAGCAGCCGCCTGCACGCATTGTGTAGAACTGCTCTACCGGTTACACGGTAGAGTCAAAATCCATACCGTAGCACACATTCCTAGCGGTGTACTTCCTATACCATACACCACTAGGCACAATTATGATGAAATAAATAAGTAAAGGTTTGTCCCAATTGTATGCATACTGAATGCTTCATACTTTTTCAGCTGTAGTATGTAGGATGGAAAAAAGAAAGAGTATGCGATTTGGAATTCAGGGAAACTTTTGTTTTGCATATTCAGGGGCATTCACACACCTGTTTGATGGTGAAGTCATTGATGAGGTGGTGGTTGTGCTCGTTGAGACTGCAGTGCAGAGAGACACAGTCAGAGTGGATGAGCAGGTCCTGGAGGGTGGCCATGCGCTGCAGTCCCAGTGAGCGCTCCACGCCATCGGGCAAGTAGGGGTCATAAAAGATCACGCCGAAACCAAAGGCCTTAGCCCGCAGAGCCACCGCTTGGCCAACTCGCCCTGGAAGACATAGAAATATGGGAGGGTTTTTAACAGCCAAAATGGTGCCTTTTTGTTGGGCACTAAAAAAGGAATCTGCTAGCACAGCATGTGTTTTTAAATAATAGGTCTAGAAGACAAATAGTCACTGACTTTTATGGTTTAATGTAATATCAATATCAATCTTATGATGCCCCCGAACACATCAGGTCATGTTCAGAGCAAATAATCACCAACTGTCTAGTCGTATTAAGAGAAAGCAAACACAAGTTGAGAGGAATCTTTATTTTCAACTAACCACCAATAAGAACAAATGTGAAACTTCACTGCATTATGACAATAGGTGTTAGTCTGTGGAATAAATGAAAACACTTTATCCAAACTGAAAAACTCTTCAGAAACTAAATATTGAATGATTATGAGCTGGAGCTGTGATTTTGTAATTTCTTGTTCGTGGACTGTTTGACAGTTTTCGATTATCACTTTGCATTAGTTTGTTCTTATTTTGTCCAAGGGGTTGAATTCTTAACGCCGACCAAGGTAAACATAGTGGACAGTGATGGATGCAAATTGAATTTCTATATTTTATTAATAATGTATCAACAAAAAAAAGAAGAGGGGTAGGACCAGAAAAGTTCTCAACTTCTTCCTTCCCCTTTTGAAGATGAAAAATATTATTTGAGTTACTAATATATTGCTGGGGATCCCATTTGTTTTTTTATTGCTTTTAAGTTTTATTTTGTGTTGGTATTATTTTAAGATGATCAATAAAATGACTAAAAATCCAATTAATATGAAGACACCACTGTCCATTCTCTTCACTCACCTAGACCAATAATGCCCAGCGTCTCTCCCCGGATGCGTGCAGCACCGCCAGCTACCTCCCTGATCTGCTCCACACTAGAGGCCCGGGTTCCCTCCCTGAGGGCCTGGTGCATCCAGGTGACTCGCCTGTACAGGTTGAGGATCAGACATAGCGAGGTGTCGGCCGTCTCCTCCACCGAGCATGCTGGCACATTACAGACAGCAATGCCTGAATGACCGGAAAGAAATATTAATATTATGTGAGCAATTCTATGCTTTTGTAATGGCTGACCACACGTCAGCAATGTTTTTAAAAACTCCACACGCTCACCTAGCTCAGCAGCTGCTTTTATGTCAACGTTGTCAAACCCGGAGCCAATCCTGACGATTACGCGAAGGCCTTTAAACTTTTCCAAGTCATCTCTGGACAGAGTGATGGTGTGGTAGAGCAGGGCGGCTACTGCCTCATTTAGCACCTACGGTAGTCAAATGCATCATAAATAATTAAATAAGTACTCATTTGCTAGACAGTCTGCTGGATAGAATAAGGAAACCAGTGCAGATTTTTTTATTTTCATGCCAAGTCAGAATAAAAGAAAGATTAAAATGTTTCTCCCTCATGGACTACAATCCAACTATGGATGTGTGTGGGTGTGTCTGATATACCTTCTCATGAATCTCTTGTGTGGACTGGGCATCGCAGAAGGCTACTGTGGCCACATCTTTGAGGATGGGCATTTCCACAGTGCAGTCGCGCCCATCCAGCAGGGCCACCAGAGGCCGCGGGTGCATTGGCCCGTTCAGGATGGGGGGTCGGATGCCTGAGTCCAACAAATCAGAAAAAAATTGGTTATTACAAGTAAGCAATACATTAAAAAGGTTAAATATTCATAGGCCATTACAAATATGGAAGTACAAATAAAAAAGTAAAAGCTTTGTGTTACAAATGCATTCTTTCCAATATTACAGCAGCTACCACATGCTGACGACACTTGGGTATACAAAGCCACCAGCAACTTGCATTTCAAAAGCAGCATGGTTAAGCCAGAGATTAGTGACTAGACTGTCTGGACTACCCGATGTGATTCAAGTTATCATAGTAATACCGTCCCACAAAATCCCCCTAGACATACACATGCCTTAAGTTAAAGCAGCTAACTACCACACTCCTTAAACAACAATAACTCAAGAATTTCCTTTTCCAATTCATCCACCTCCACCCTAAGGGAACTAACCAGGATGTTGTGTGCAAGTGTTTTAGTACAGAGTGTTCTATGGTTACCAAAGTGATGTGTAACTAAATCTGTGATGGGGCATGGAGAGCGTCCAGCATCCTGGCCTATTTGGTATTGAACTCAGCTCGGTTTAGGAATGTGTGGAACTCCCATACGCCGTTCAACTTTCACCGATCCATCTCGGTTCTAATGGGACTCCTCATAAAGGAATGGTTCAGATTCTGGTTAATGAAGCAAAGCACATTTCATAAAGTGTTTGAGTCTGGAAACTTGACCTGCCACTGTATGAGAAGAGCGCGCACACACACACACACACAGAGACGAGGGGGGGCTGGGATTGGAAGGGGGAGAGGTGATGGGAGTGTGGCGGCTGGGGGGAGGGGTAAGAGAAAACTGCGGGGTCTCGAACAGGGGGTGGGGGTTCAAGAGGGGGTCTGAGTCATGACCTAAATTCTCCTGTCTGGAAGAGTCCCTCCTTCCTATTTTTCCGACTGTCCTTTTTTCACACACATACAGATATGTACACACTCACACATCTTTGCTGGCAAACATCTGCCCATTTGGCCTACATGCACTGTGACCATTAGCATGACAAAAGAAAAATATTGCTTGACAAAAACAAATCAATGACAAATAAAATGCCTCATCTCTGCCACAGCATTTGTTTTACTAAAGTGAAAATGGATGCCAATGGTTATATCTGCAAATCATTTTTTGACCCTTTTTCTGTCTTCTTCTAAGCAGTTCTTGGCTTGGACTGACCGCACACATGCACCAGTAAACACTATCTTGTCTCTTGCTGCGTGACAGGTGTGTGCGTTTGTGTGTGGGTGTGTGTCCCCGGGTGGCGGGGAGTGCATCTAGCTGAAACATTTACTTGGACAGAGGGCTGGAGGTAATGGTGAGACTGCAGAGGAGGGAAGGGAGCTGGTAGGCATGGGTGGAAAACAAATATTTGTGAACACTTCCTCTGACGTCTGAGCATTTCCCAACACATGCATGAAACGCACAAGGGCAAAGAAGAAATAAAAATACAGCCCTGTCATTTATAGAAAAATGTACAATCTAATGCACTCCCTTTAGCAGTATGATAACCGTCCACTGCAGATGGCTCAAGAATGCTAGCAGGCCTACTACTACGCGCCGAAAGCACAAAGAGACTCTTACTACGCAGAATTACCCAAAGGGAGTCGCCGCAAAGGCCCCCTCTGAAAAACTAGTTCTGGAAATATACAAGTAGGCCTACACGAAGAGTAATTTGAGTCAAAGGACACAGGCATACCCGAGGCCTACGAAAGCACAAGCATGGCCGCGCACACAATACAATTCATTCAGTGATTCATTCATTCTCCCTCCCTCTCCCTTTCTTTTCCCCTCACTCACTCCCTCCTCCTCTGCTCTCTCCCTCTGGCCGCAGTTGGAGGAGTAAGAGGTGAGGGGGAGGGGCAGCCTACGATGATAATGCAGCAAGCAGCGCTACTCCACCCAGACGCAGCTACACACACACACGGTTATTCAGTTCCTTCTTAGCGGCTGCTACAACGCCGACACGAGCTGAACATAAAAGAAACAACTGCGCACACGTAGCTGCTCCACACCCAAAACCAAAGACCTCTCCCCCCACCACAGTTTCACAAATTTCAAAAACACATGCCAAAATAGAAAACACATGAGCACCGGGCCTAACCTTGCATTATGAAGTCTGTGAGCCTGTCTTCCTCTCTCTCTCCCTCTCCCTCTCACTCGCCTTGCTCTCCCTCTATCGCTTTTTTTCTTCCTCTCTCTCTCTCTCTGTCAGCCTGCTCTTGGCTGGCTGGATCCCAGCTGTCATCCACGCCCAGATCCTCCCCCCACAGCCAGCCACCAATCACAGGCAGCGCCATTCGGGGCCGACCAACCAGCACTAACCTCATTAGCATAGCCCAGGCTGAGGCCAAGGGCGGTTTGGGGCTGTTGTCGTTTTTTAAAGAGACAGCTGGCCTGTTTCCCTGTAGCTGCGTCCACGACCCTTCACCTTGTCCTCTCCCTCTCAACCCGTCTCCAGAGACTCGCCCAGACTGTTCCCTCCATTTTAGCACACCATTATGTCTCATCTCCATCATCTACTCTCCACACTACAATAGCTCAAAATGCTGTTTTCTAAAAAAAACTGCACTGTGCTCTGCATGTAGCAACATAAAAATTCAGCTTTTTCGTTTTATTCAAAATGCAATTCAAAGCAAATTCTTATCTGTACAATTCCTTGCATACCAATTTAACAAAACAAAAAAAAAAATCAACTTCCTCCATTCAAACTCACTAAAAAGGAAGAAAGAAATACAATCAGCACAATGACCAGTGAATTCAAATTACTCCTTCAGGTAAAGAGCACTGCAGTCGAGTATACAAACAAACAGCTTTCCATAACCATAAAACAAAAACGAATAATTTTAACCAAAACCACTATATCCCAAGAGTACGAGGATAATATATATAAGGCAACCATTAAATGGAAGAATTATAGAAAACATATAATTGAAAGGTCAACATCTGCATTTAAAGAGTTCATCATCTTTAATTGATGTTTGTATTGACCTTTTTCATAGTTCAAATAGCTAAATAAATATGCCCTCATCTTAGTCAGTCCACACAATGTACACAGTTGTGGCCCTTAATTAAAATGTTGTAGTAACTAAATGCACACTCAGCAAAATGCACGTATCTTTTGCAATCATGTATGAAAGTTTATTTTTCATTAGTGCAACAAAACTTAACCGTCTGACTATAAGGGTATGAAGGCCATAATAGAATAAAGCTCCACTTTGATACAATATCAAAATGACCAAATATTCATAAAAACAACCTACTGCATAGTGACTGTCACTGTGTGCATGAGTATTTATGGAATCTCACCCTCGCAGATGCGGTCAAGTCTCTGTCGCTTGACCTGTTTGTGTTTGTCCATTAGAGCCATAGACCAAGCAGTCTGAACCTGGGACAGAGAAGAACAGATCCAAGTGCTATGGAGCCCCTTTAATGATGTCCACTAAGTTTCACCTGCAACAAGAAATGGAGAAATAGCCAGGAAAGGAATTTAGTTATTCAGGAGTTATTCATATTTCCATGTGTAAGTGACGGAATAATTTCATGTTAAAAAAAAAGGGATCAAAACTGTAGAAAAAGTAGCAAAACATATTTTGTGAGTAAGAAGCTAGCAGTGAATATCTTTTTCCTCATACGAAAATGTGGTGTAATCATGCGTAACTATTAAAACAAGCAAATTGTGCCTAACAACTTGAAGAATCCAGGCTCAAAGACAGACAACCACTCTCAATGTTGTAATAGGTTAAGTTAATCAAATGAGCAGCAGTTAGAGTGGGTTAGTTTATCAGTGTCAAGACACTCACCTGGAGAATGTATGTTGTGCCAGTCAGGTTTACAACTTAGTTTACACTGTAAACAATGAAAAGGTAAACAGATGTTAGATCGTCACAATATAATAGCCTACATTTGATATTCATGTGGCTTGTTAATAAAACAGTAACTTTAAACTGTGGTGTTTTCGGCATCCCCTGGCTACAAGGCGTGTCCGATAAGGTTAAGGTACTTTTTGGCTGATTCTTACTTACTGTACATTTACAGTTTACAATATTTTCATATTTAACCAGACATGATTGTTAAACACGGTTTACAACGTTGTGGCAAACTTTACTTTTGGCGCTATACTTTGCAATAATAACGCCAATCTCTCACACAATGCACTTAAACAGTCAAATGCTAGTAGACAGCATGAATAGCTTAATCAAACGATAACGTCATGTTGAGCGGTTCAATGTTTTTCTGAAGCCCCTCGTTAATAGACAAGTAACCGTTAACTCGCTAGCTTACTAGCATATACTGCTAGCTAAACCCGTTCAAGAATAACCGGTACATTGAATGGTGGATGATACTTATATATTCCATTGAAATACTTTAGTACATAACTAATGTGATGTGATGCATATATTATAATTCGTCTGGTCATTTCTGAGATAGTTTAGCGTACATAAACTTTTGAATAGCGATCCTAGCTAACGCTTGGCAGCTAGCTAGCTAGCCGATGTTGGCTAGCAAACCCAAACACTAACATTTCAACACTTTAAATTGCTTACATTGGAATGAGAACGACACGTTTTTGCTAACTACCGAGCGCACACAACATAATGGTGTTATTTAGCTGACACTAAGTTGTCAAGTTTGTCAATAAAAACATTTCCATAGCTACATTTATGACGCGTTTTGTAGCAGTGCTAACGTTAGCTAGCAAGAGCCGTTAAGTAGCGTGAGTGTGAGGGAGAGTTGAGGCGGAGGGGGAGCACATTTCGTCCGGTTTGTTATCAGCGAGTGGCGCTACAATGTGAAATATCTGACCCAGAAGCTTAAATAGTAAATTACACAGGGATAGGTGAATCGCCTAGATGTCTGAATTAAAGCATGACTACTTTGTAACCCATTCACTGAATCTAGAAAAAAAATCGTTAAGTTATTTACCCCGGATAAACTCTTTAAAGAGTGCGGAGACAGTGTGCGTGCGGCGGTGTTCCCTCTCTCCCGATCGCCATGAAATTAGACAAAAGAGGAAGTGGCTTGTTGGTGGGGGGGTCAGGCCGTCTGTGAAAAAGCATCGGTGGACTGGAAGGAGCGCCCTCGCCTTCCACGGCGGAACGCCAATCTTAATCTGACAAAGACATGTGACTCTTCAGTGTAGCATGCTTGTTTCTATAAGCCTAGTTGTAAAACTTTCTTGTACTTTCAAAACTTTTATCCACTGTTGAATGTTTTCAAAGTAGGCTACCAAACATGTATTGGATTCAAATAAAAAGTATTACTGTTTTATGACGTAATAATTAACTTCTAAAGTTATCCCCCATCACAGCAGTTTGCTACTATGCATCACAATCTGTTGTTCGTGAAGTAAGAATGGACGGAATGTCGATTTCTACACATCAGCATTATACTGAAATCCGCCACTAGGTGTCCCTATGTTCTAAATATCTAGACTACGAACAGGATAGATGCTTATAGAATGATACCTTTTGGAGGAAAAAAAAGTAAAGAAAAAATGTCATTCTCTATTAAATTTTATTTGTACATAAATTGTGCAACAGGAATATTTCTATCTGAAAACACATGAAAAATAATTTCTGAAAGGCCACCAAAGCATCTGCATCACTACCGTCTTTGTCACATACACTCTGAATTGTCTCGCCTTGTGTACTTGCTCTAACCACTGTACAGTACATGCCATTGTGCCCTATGGAGTCCAGCTGCAGCATCGATTCAGTTATTCAATTAACTATTATAGTGCATGTGCCACCTGTTCAAAAATATCTGAATCAGCGCAAATGGAGATTGCAAAAATGTCTGGCTGTGAAAAGAATACCACTCCACCAAAAACTCTGTATTTTAAGCTTAAGGCATGGTCAGCTTACAGTCTTGTCAGTATTATTGTTGACAAGGTATGTTACGGTTCAAGCAATTGAGAAAACCCCAAAAATATAAGAATGTTTGAAAATAAGCTTTCTGCTTATTCAAGAAAATATTCTCTCTAATGATGTAGAGTGACTCCAAAAAGGATAGTGTCTTCTATAATGTCATGACAGAACAGTAAAAGTAGATTTGTCTGTGAGGGATTTAAGAAACTTCAGAGAAATCCTGGAATGTATCTTGTTAAACCTAGAGGGGAACATTTTCATATATCTAAATAAATAGATCAATATGCATAAGTTGTTTGGCCTGAATTTCATTGTGACCTACACATTACGTCCACCTTAAACAACTGAGTCAATTCCAAATTCCAAGACCCAAACCCATGCGAAACTACACCAGTATCTTACTGGCCACTGAGGAATGCTTTGCACTATCCCATTAAACAATTGGCTGTTTTGGTCTGTATCAAATCACTTGTGAGGAAATATTAAAGCACATTTTGATTACTCCAGTATATAGTGTTCCTTGATTAAGATGATGAGGATATGTATGGGTATCAAGATGCATACTAGAGGTTATTGCAAATTAAGATTTGTATCAATATGAAATATTAGCCAAATTATGTGTGCAAAGTAGCTCATTTGCTCATGCACATTACATTATAACATTGTAAATGAAAATTAGCTTCTAATTGCTTGGTTCTTGATTATGAAGTCTGGACATGTGCCTTAGGAGGTCAGCAGATTCCCAAGGACTCTGCCAGAAGAGTGGACAAAGCCTACAGGTGTGCTTAACATGGTTATGAATGCAGTAATCACACTGGGAGCTCCACGGAATGGTCAGTTTTCTTCTATTAGGTTCAAGTCCAGGTCTGTGCAGTCTCTTTCAAAAACAATCTTTTGTACTCCGTCTATTTCAATCCTTTTATCCTCTTCCTCCTCGTCTTCTTCTTCACTTTCACTTAGTGGCCCAATACTGGCTTGTCCCAGGAACTCTGCAGGGGAGAAGGCTGTGTGCTGCTCTGCCTGGGAGGACACATGGACTGTGCAGCCACCTGTACCACTCACTAGGCTCTCGTGATTACCCATCTATTCAGGAGAAAGAAGGGTTCATGGTTATCATGTGACAGTTTTAACATTGAACATGTGGCAAAACACCTCACTTTGATTGGACCCACTCTCATTCTCAATGCTTGTTTGTGCAGCCAGAATATCAGCTTCATAAGCCTTCAGGTAGTAGGTAATAACATGTAGGAGGTGCAAGAAAGGATGTCTGAATTTGTTTTGCCTGAAGAGCCTGTGTGTGTGCCTGTTTGAGGGATGAAGTGCTGCCAGAAGCCATACCATGGGATCCCACTGGCTGCACATTCGTTCTCTTCGGTCTCTTACGGCAGTGGTTTTGCTTCGTGCGCCCACGTCTGTCAAAGTGGGCACGGTCAATGCTGCCGGACAGCTGGAGTTGCGAGAGCGAGGAGTTCCCAAATTAATTAAAAGTTACGGGCGATCGCGCCTGATATTATGATTCTATATATGGTATACAACAACAAACAAATGGAAGGTTAATTTTCCCATCTGAACGAGTAAACAAAGGTTCGGATTTGCTTGTATGTGTCTCTGTTTTGAGATTGTTACCTGCAGTGAACAGTGTCTTATTCTGAAAATGAACCAGATGTTTTATTGTTTTGTTGGCTTTTGTGTTTCTGTATCTCTCGACCTGTTTTGCGCTAAATCTATGCGGCGAGCTCCGGCATCAGGGTAAAAATATAAGTTGTGCGTATTAGTTGCAGCAGGAACCGCACGGCCGAAGCTGCAACGAAGCAGAGAGACAGCCCTTTGGAGTCTCTTGCTCACCTGTGTCATCTTGCTGAAGTCGAGGCCTGGCCTGGGGCAGGGAAGAACATCTGGGTCGTGGCGCCTCTTCAGGCGAGGTCTGCGCATGTCACAGGGCTGCGAGTGGCATCGGGGCAGCGCCGGGTGCAGGCCGCGCCTAGAGGAGGATGGTGTACTGCAGGCTGAAGTGGGAGATGGAGACAGGGCCGGGTGTTCCATGCCAGGACAGCCATATGTCAGAGCAGAAGCAGGGAAGGGCTTGGGGGGAAGGCGCACCACAGAGGCATGGTGAATGTGCACAGGGGAGAGGGAGAAGCGGCGCTGCAGTAGGGAGTGACATACCAGGGGGGCCGGAGAAGAGGAGCAGGAGGAAGGAGCAGCAAAGGAGGCAGAGCAGGCTCCTTTCAGTTTGTCACAGGGGTCCCACGGGAAGCTCCATGGTAGTGGGGAGTCAGAGGACAGCGCTAAGCTAAAGAAAGTTGGGCTAGAAGACGAGTGTAGGGATGAAGAGGTGAAGGAGGAACTGGGGCCACAGCGGGGCAAAGAGCCGGCTCCGGAGCCTGAACTAGATGCTCCTCCACTTTGACAGCCGCGTTTGACAGGGGTCCAGACCTTGGACGCACTAGGATGCCAGGTGGAGCGACACCGAGACAGGTCCTCTGGAACAGAGAGGGACCGGCAGTGGCGTTTTGGTGGTGGCGGTGGAGGGGAGCTCTGGAAAGCCTTGTCTGTAAAGGAAAGCTCTGGTCGATGGAGAGGTTCCCAGGAGTAGGAAGTGGGCCAAAGGGAGTGTGGTCCACAGGAATCATCCAGAAGGTTGGCTCTGGATGATGGGCGTGTAGCTGAGCTGGTCTCTGAAAATGCCAAAATAGATTACATGAGATTTCCCCACCGACAAAATTGAAAATGCTGCACTTTATTCAACAAAATTACCTTGTGTTGATCTACAAGCACTCCATGAGACAGTGGGGCTGGAGCCCACTGCAGGTAATGACTGAAACACAAATACAATTCAAAACCGGAACCGATATAGTGAATAAAGGGGGAAAAAGCTACTTCATGACAGAATGTTGATCTTAACTCACCACATTGACATTGAATGAAAAAGCCTTGTAATAAGGCTCTTCCAAACTCTGCTTACGGAGTTGCTCTGTGATAAGTGTGACCATATTTGTAGCTACAATCCAGGGGTAGACATGGATATGAGGAGACTTGCTGAGGGCAGTGGAGATTGTATTAGTCAGAATCCTGGCGTGGTTTGTGGTGTCCCCTCCACACCTCAACCAGCCAGACTGACCAACTTTCTCACTATGCCACCATCTTCTTTATGCCACTGAGAGGGCCTGAGAAGGGATCTGTGTAAAACAAGCGCAATGTCAATGATTAACTGAAACTGAAACACACACGCACTGCAAAAAAAGCACTTTATTGAACTTATAAATATGAGACGCATCTAACAGGCCTCTTGGCTAGGATTGCTAAACCTTCTAATGTGGACTTTCCTCAAACATTTCGATAACTGTTGTAATGTGGAAAAGACCACAGAAAGAGGAACCGGATGCCTGAAGAAATGTGTCACTATAAATGTTTTACTACACGAGACCCAGGCCTGAACCACATGCTGCCTCATGCACAGGTGAAAAGCAGAAGTTCATGTTCACAAAGGCAGAGAGAGCACACATGGACATGAGGAGACCAAGAACAAAGAAACACTTCACATTCCATCATGCACAGCGAACATGACAATTTCCTTTTTTGGACTCCAAACGTTAAAAAGTGTTAATTCAAAGTAAACGCAGAGTATGTCTGTGGTAAAAACCATACTGTGGCACATACTACGCCTATCAAAGTCAGCTAGGTCCAATAAACACAAGTGACACAAGAGTTGTGAGTTGAGAAGCGAATGGAAGGGGGAGGGAGAGACGAAAAGGGGAAAGGATGGGGGTAGTGTTTGAAAAATGAATGGGGATAGGGGGTTGGAAGCATGCCATTGGTATCTTTCTTTTTTTTTGAAGGGGGACAAAAGAACAGTGACCAGGTCTCGAGGACTTATATTACCATGGCAAAGCCAAAATGGTGTCAGATACCCGGAGAGTAGGGGACTAAAAGACCAAGACAAGCATGCATGTGTATTTCATTAATGCACATTTGTTAGATATTGATATTTTTAATGCAAAGGAACCCTGCAGAGTTATATTTTAAGATCGAAAGGTTACTTAATCCACAAGCATATTTGAAGATTAAGCTACATGGGCCCATTTAAGGAATCCCAGCCACCCTTTGGACAGCACATAGGTCTACACATACACGTCAAACTGAAACTAAATCAGAAATGACAAACTATTCACTGCATTACAGTGTAGCATGGCCTATTGGGCTTTGCATTGATCTTTCAAAAGTGCAAAGCACACATAACCTGGAGTCCATTTAACGCTGACAAAAACTGGACACTAATTTGTTAAACTGTATCAACATAAAGTTATGTGTTTTAACCTGAGAGGAAAAGGCTTGATAATCAATTAAGTCCTACTCTTTGAATTGACTGCAACAAAACTATGGGTAGACAGATGTGGCCTCTGGGGCCTTCTACCTTGTGGCAAACATGGGGCTACATTTGCTAGCCTTGTTCCACATGCCAGAAGACAAGCTACTTCATCAGCGTAGTCTGAACCTCATCCTGTGCAACCCACAAAATGACACCGTTAGCTCAAAATCAGTCACGAGCAGTGCTGTCAACCACCATCTGATTTAAAACTTTAGCACTTTCTAAATCATGCTTTCGAGTTTAATAGTGACGTTACTACAAATTAATAAACCAATGATTTCAAAACGACCAGCTAGACACATATGAATTAAGATTATCAGTGGGGATAGTTAGGTCTGGCCTAAGGACACTTTCGTTCTTTAAGAAAGTATGAACCAATAAGTGTATACGTTTTTAAAGAGTTGCGCAGCTGGCCCTCATCTAAAGAAAACGTTTTCGTGATAGCCAGTTATAGATATGTAACGTCAGCTGCACGACAATTGTATATCATTGACAATGAACTATATATTAACCTAGGATTTACTGTCTAGATGTAGTACCGACTTTAGCGTGAGAGCAGTGTATATAGTAAGCTAGCTCAGCAACACGATGCAGCCCGTGCTGCAGCAAGTTATTAGCTAGCCGAAAGGATAACAAGTGTCCTAGCTTAACCAACGTTACTGGCCTTAGTTTGCTCAGCTACATTTGGTCTGTCTGTTACCGGTTAATAGCTTGTCATTGTACACTACTGAAACAATTATTTCTCAAGACTAAAATATAAAAAGAAGCCTTAATGTATTAAACTGCGAGACCAATAACGCATATATAAATGAGTTGTAGGCTTAGCTTGGTTGCGCAGCCTATTTGCACGCTAGCATGCTACAGCTGTCCTGATGTATTACCTGCATTCAGTGGTTCCTTAGCAACCGAAGCAGCACAGAGTGCAACGGATAGAGGGCAGTTTAGCGTAGTATTTATAGCCTTTGGACGATACCAATACGGAGGTAGTTCAAAAATGATCTGCCTAAACGAAACACAATTTGAGGAAACAAACCAGTACGTATACAGCGCATAATTCTCCAAAATTATATTTTTTCGTGTACTCTTAACTGAAACGACATTTTAACAACATTTGTGGCACTTATTTTGTGCTTCTCTGTGCCGTCAACAGCCCCGCAGTTAGGCCCTTCTAAATAAAGCGACAGCATGAAATCAAAGCTGAGAACACAACCTTAGATACATTCTTTATAGGTCCATGGATAAAAGTCAAAGTAGGCTAGTTTTTTTTTCTGTGATATCCATCAAATAATACATATCTATTATCAAAGCATACCTAAAAACAAGTCCAGTTACTCGCAGGTCTCTCTTGAGAATTAGACGTGTCTCAATGAGATTACCTGTAATAAACCTGCATGTTAAATTAAAATTGGTGTGTGCTATTGCCGAATGTTTAAGCTACAATCAAGAGGAAATTAATTGCAGAATGTCAAAGTGGATTTAAGAGAGGAAGGGGGCTCTGATGATCCATTATTCATCTAGTATTATGTCTTGACTCTTAAGGATAAAGCATTGATTTCACTTAACATTAGCGGCAGTTTTGTTTGATGCAGAAAAAGCACGTTATGATGTGGAAGGAGGGCCCCTGATAAAACTACATGCAGTGGCAATATGATATACAGTATTGAACCGGATAGGAGCTGAAATGTCCAATAAGTATAAGGATGAAAATGGCACACCTCATGGGAGTGTGATAATCTATTATAATTTAATAGGATACATTACATCTAATGAATGAGTATAAATGGGAAGATAATGATTTGTAGATGACAGGGCTTTGTTAAAAGGAGGGAGACATTTGAACCATATAGAAACATTAAAGAAGGTAAATAAAGTTGAGATGTGGAGCAATAAATGGAGTTTTAAATTGAAAAGACTAAGGAAACAGGTTTAGAGGAATATGCTACTAATTCAACACTAGGCTACATGAAAATCATGGAGTATATTTTGACTCTTTGACAGGGAGTGCTATGTAGCGCTCCTTAGACCAAGGTTGTATGGAGCCAATCTCATCTGTATCAAAAACTGTGCAGAGCAGCAGCAACACAATAACCTGTATGTGTTCTACAAGTCGAGGCAACAAAAAAGAATGCTGCTGTGTTTACGCAGGAAACGGCTAAGAGTCAACTATTGAATAATAGGGCGTGGAGATAATCACCCAACCGAAAAAGGTGCTATCAATCAACCATTGGTTCAATCTATTAAACAGACTATGCAAATCTGAAACAAAATAGCTCACATCAAAAATTAAAGGCAATATGAAGACTTTTAATAAACCCTGGTCTCCCTTCCTGCAGTACAGAGCTGATTCCCCTTCACAACTCCCAAACAAGACCATCCAGAAATAAAAAGGATAGAACAGCAATATCTGGACCATTCTTCTATTTTCCCCTCTTTCCACTCCAATTTCTTCCTCCTCTTTTCTTTCGTTTTTTTGGGGGAAATATTTGTATGTGTATGTATGATGAATATTGTTGCTAATACTTTTGTTTTGTAAATACATACTTCTGGTATCCACTGTGGGAATTAAAAAATAGTGTTAAAGTGCTTCAGTCCTCCTACTGGGAAAAGGAAAGAATCGTAAAATCAAGTTTTAGCTGGAGAGTAGGGGAGAACGGGGTAATTTGTCACGTGGGTTGGTTGTCACAATCGTTATATCTCGGAACCAGAAGGCGCTGTCTGTGAAATTTTGGTATGTAAATATCCAGAATTGGGATCAGAGGTCACCTACATAGTGGAGTTAGACTGCTGAATTTGAGGTGAGAAGACTGTTTGTGTTTTTCATGTCAAATTGAAAATATTTAGCTCCTCAGTATTTTTCTTCTAGGCTTTTACACAATGGGTTTATAACAAAACACTTGTTACCCATACAAAGTGTGAAGGGTAAACTATAGTTTAGATTGTGGTTAGCAAGCTAATTAGTTGTCAGATGGTTGTTGGCCTTGATGTTAGCAAGAAATTCAAGTTGGGGTTGGTCGTCAAATTTTTTGGGGGGTTGGTTGTCACATGTTATCTCAAGGCTGCAGCTAGAAAAGGAACCCAATAACGAAATAAATTGTCAAGCTGTATCCTCACTGACACCCCAGAGAAGGAAAGAATAGAGCAGGAAAAGGCAGCTAGCATGCAAAAGAAAAAAGGGCAACAAAATCAAAACAACTCAGTGCATCCCAAACTAGACCAGCTGCCAAGGCTACAGTAAGTTATGTAGGCATATTTATATATATATGTAGGAATGACTATTGAAAGATGTTTAGGTGATAAGCAATTCTCACTAGAGTAAAAAGTGTGCCTACTTACCCCGTTCTCCCCTATAGACACAGCAGCAGGACACCTGGGAGTGAATGGTGTTTGGCCTGATAGTAAAGTTTCACTGCAACCCCTGTATGGAAAGTTCCACTGGTGGGAGATTAATAGTTATTTGCAAGAAAGAAAAGTTTGGATTTTGTAAATGAGTTCTAGTTATACAGAAAGTAGGCCTATACACATAGTATGTATTTACACTTTACAGTTAGATTACTTACTAGCTGTAGTTTGGTCTGACTGTGTAAGACTACAGTTAGATCAAAAGATGGAACATTAGAAAACACTGGTTCTGAAGTTGTAGGCCCTAGCCACATAATTGCAATATGCAAACGGACATCAAACTTCTTATCCCTCTTATTATCCTTGGGGTCAATATGACCCCATTTAATGTTTGACATCTAAGTGGTTATGACGATTTGTTTTGCTTCATATTTAATTAATTTTCTAAATTTTATGGGACAACTGGGTAAATATAAAATGTACATGATATATGTTTTAGTTGTCCTGTAGGCTTCACATACTGTACTTGTTGCATATGTGTTTTATATATAACGCATAACAAGTATCAATATTATGCAAAATGTATTTTCTTTTTTGGTTATTTAGGATGGCATGTACTATAATGTGCAATTATAAACTCTTCAAGAAACTTTCCTCTGATTTAGGGGCCTAACCTAACCATGCCTGTAGTAGTGAGAAAATCACAGATAGTTCACAGGAAATGGGAGACGGGCAAATATTTCCAACCAGCATGTTTTTAAAGACATTCCAAGTTTTCTCTCATGTTGCATACTATTTTTATTTTCTATTATACTAAATCTGACCACAAGAAAAAGGAAATCCTAAATCTTTTACTAAAGATAGTACTACCATACTAAATAGCAGAAAGTATGGGTATTGGAAACGCAGGGACACTTTGATGACAAAGAAACAAGACAGGGCCGGCGATGAGAGTGTGACAGACTCACAGCAATAAAGGATGTATGGGACTAGTGGTTTCAGCATAACACTTGATTTACAATCCAGGCACCAACAAGACTGTGGATGAATGTCATATACAGTACTGCGCAAAAGTTTTAGGCAGGTGTGCAAAATGCTGTAAACTAAGTAAGAATGCTTACAAAAACGGAAGTTTTAATAGTTTGTTAAAACACAAATAACAATCTCTATTTCCAATTGTAGGTCAATAGGTCATTAGCATTATGCAGGTATTCTGGATGTAGGCCTATAAGTAGGTGGGTGGGGTGTTTGTTTTAATTTAAAAGGCTAGTTAGGGAGTCAATGAGAAACACATTTTTTTAATATAATTTTCTGGTGGTTTAATATGCTGGATAACCGGTGTAACTTAAATTTGAGTATAACAGGAAGGTTTTGTTGATATGCCTATGAGTGGATATAATGTCCTTTCACTGTCTTTCTTCAGAGATCAGGATTGATGGGAACAATCTGACCAACCGGACACTGTGGAGGTTATGCTACCTCAATCCATTCCAGAGGATGGCAGTAATGCAACACCAAGAAAAAGAGGATAGAAGAAGAACGCTTACACTAGCGCATGCGCGGTGGACGTAACACCCAGCAAAATACACTACATTTTATTACTGTAACCTATTTTTATTTTATTTTTTTGCAACTCAGCAGTCTTTAAGCAGGCAGATAATACAACGAAAACATGGCTGTAAATACTCTCGAGAAAGAAGAAACTCTCGCTATGAGGAGGAAACTAATCGGGTATGGAAAGTGACTGACTTAGGCTATAGTGTGTGTGTTTTTTTCTCCTCTACTGGTCTGGTCAAGTATGTGTGCACGAACACGAACGAAGGCGACTGATACATTTTCATTCCTTATATTACAGGCAGTCATGCAGACTATTTTATTCAGACGACCCCGTCAAAATTGTCAGAGCGAGGGGCCAATATTTATTCGATGAAAACGACCAGCGCTATCTGGACTGCATCAGTAACGTCCATCATGGTCAGTCCACATTTCCAACTTTTGCTGTGTTTACTCTAGACCTACTACTTATACCTACTACAGATCCTTAACAAGGTATTAAAAGGCATTTAATTAATGAATCCCCGAAAAAATTCAACTTAGAAATTAGCTTGATCCAATATGGTAACATGACGACAGTTTGGCTTTTTGGCCAGTGATTTGAGTGACACATTATACGCCTATATTGTTGTTCTTTAGTTAGTCATTTTGAATGGCCTGAAGTAAAACAAATAATACCAAAAAAACATTTTGTTAAAACATTATTTTTTTATTTGACAGTTTTGTTTTTTGTTAAATTGGTCCTCATTCATTCTGAGTGGCATTAAAAAGAAAAGTCTTAAATCTGTAGGAACCCTGTCTACTTCTTCTCACTCCTGCCCCCAAGTGGCAGAAAGTCTGAATGTGTTATTGGCACACACAGTATGCTCTCTGTTGTAGTGGGCCATTGTCACCCCAGCATTACAAAGGCCGCAGCAGCCCAGATGGATCTCCTCAACACAAACACACGATTCCTGCACGACAACATCATCCTGTATGCAGAGCGCCTGGCTGCCACACTTCCAGAGAAACTGTGTGTCTTCTACTTTGTTAACTCAGGGTAACTAATGTCGTTCAATTACACTATTCCACTAAATTCCTAAAGTACCATTCCAGTGGCTTTACCTCTGTTCTTGTGACAGTTCCGAGGCCAATGATCTAGCGATACGCTTGGCGCAGCAGTACACCCAACACGAGGACGTTGTTGTGCTTGACCAGTAAGTTTTTTTTATAGCACCAATTCAAACGCACTTACTCCCTGACAATACACTTGCTTATCAATGACAATTAACTCTCCTTTAATACCAGCGCATACCATGGGCATCTGATGTCCCTCATCGACATTAGTCCTTACAAGTTCCGGAAACTGGCCGGACAGAAAGAATGGGTCCATGTGGTGTGTAAATACGACCAGCAATTCACAAACAGCTGACCCAGAGTAAACCCTCACCTATCTGAAAGAATGTCTTTCATCCTCCCAGGCGCCCTTACCAGACACCTACAGAGGCATATACAGAGAGGATCACCCCAACCCGGGCCAAGCATACGCTGACACCGTAAAAGACTTGATAGAAGAGGTGCACCGGAAAGGTCGTAAGGTACACTTTAACAGAGTGTTGTGCAGCCTGAATAGAATACTTAAAAGGTGCAGTCAGCGTTTCTGGTTTTCATTTTTTTTTATCAATAAACATTTCCTCACGATTCGCTACCTGCCCATACTGTGTGTGCACCCCAAAAAATCTGATGTTAAAACACAGCCTAGGCTCTGTAAACATATCAGAACAGATAAACAAAGGGGCCACCGTGCGTAACAACATGCCCGTTTACAGGGCCTAGGCTGTGTATTAACACTGGACTTATTTATTTTACACACACAGGCAGCGGATTGTGACGAGATATTTACTGATTTTGAAAATAATTTTCCAGAATCACTGACTCCACCTTTAAAACAATAATCATTACACAGAGACACAATGCTGTAATAAATATGATGAATAGTATTTATTTTACATATTAACTACTTTTTTCCCCCCATAGATCTCTGCCTTCTTTGCTGAATCATTGCCGAGTGTTGGGGGACAAATCATCTTGCCCCAAGGATACTCATCCAAAGTCGCAGAGTAAGTGATGACTAATTCTTCGGGGTCAATGTTTTTAAAAATCATCCGCCACGGTAAAATCACAGTGAGGTGGTGCGTCTCCCTCATACAGATATGTGCGCTCAGCCGGTGGAGTGTTTGTGGCAGACGAGGTGCAGACGGGCTTTGGACGTACAGGAAGTCACTACTGGGGTTTTCAGCTGCAGGGGGAGGGCTTCTGCCCCGACATAGTGACCATGGGTAAGCCTATGGGCAACGGGCATCCTGTGGCATGTGTGGCAACTACTGCGGAGATAGCTGGAGCTTTCACAGCCAACGGAGTGGAGTACTTCAATACGGTGACTATACACTGGCCACTATGAATGTGTGATAGCCATGCCTTTCTGTAATAAGGAACATCTTGACCATCTTTACAACCCGACATACATTATTGACATTCACAGTATACTGTGGAGTCATAGTTAGTACTTTGATAATCACCTTAACAGATGTCAGTTACATAAAGATAGGTCTCTTTGAGGTTAAAGACAACATAATGCCTTTTTTGGATTGCGTCTTTTTGAACACCTTTATCTGTTAACTGTTGTTCACAAGCTATTTCTATTTATGTTACAGAAATCACTGTATAAAACATACATTGTTGCCTTGCCTAACTAGAATGACTAGATTGTGAATAAATGTGTAGATTCGACTCAAAATTTGAAAAAAGAAAAAGTAAAAGGAGAATATAATTAGATTTTTTTTTTGCTTTATCTCCCCTGCTCCATCCAGTTTGGAGGGAACCCAGTCTCCTGTGCTATCGGCCTGGCAGTCCTTGACGTAATAGAGAAAGAGGACCTCAGGGGAAACGCCACACGGGTTGGAGCACATCTGAAAGATATGCTCAAAGAGCTACAAACACGACATCAAATAATTGGTGATGTCAGGTAAGCACGCATAGGCTGGCGAACTTAGGCTCCTTAAACTGGTAACAGCAAGTGATATTCTACACTCACTCCTTAAATCACTTTCAAAATTATTAATTATTAAAGCATTTGTTTATGAAAAAAAGTCTGGCAATAATGAAGTTGTCACCTTATAGCTTACACCTTGTAGAACAACTCAGCAGCCCTTTTTCCCCCACTCAGGGTGCTTAAAAAAGACTGAAGCATAACACTAGGATAAGCAAAATTAACAGAAATTGATGCATCTCAATTAAAAAATACAGCATCATACAATACAAACTATGCAGCTGAAAAAGAATATCTGTGAAGAGTAAAAACTATTGAGAATGCAAATCATGACTTCCATAGTATTGGCCTTATACTTTTTATACCGTACAACTGTAAGGGGAAGCTCCTCAGTTGGTTGCATACTGGTGTTCCAGTATATCAATATTGAGTACTAACACAGTCTGATTTTGGCACATGTTGGTTGCAAAAGTATAACATTATTTTTTAAAGTACTTTCTGTTTGTTTGTGTTTTTCATCACATGCAGTTTAGTAACTTCAATAATTGCAACAAACTGCTAGTTTCGAAAATGATCTGTCAGGGACACTTTCTACTTACAAATGAACACATTAATCTTTTTTTTAAATCCCAATAGCTTGTCTACACACTGAAATCTTAAAAGATGTTGTATTTTCTTAAAAAGAGGTGTGGGACTGTTTGTTGGTCTGGAGCTGGTGACAGACCGGGAGCAGAGGACTCCTGCTACAGCAACAGCAGCAAGGGTGGTGAAGAGGTACAAGATCAGCGAAACACATTAGTTACCACCAAATACAGCTATACTGGCTGGAACTTGATTTACATCAACTTTGCCATATTGTGTTGTGTCTTAACTAAATGTCCCTTTTACATAACTTAGGTTGAAGGAGGAGGATCAAATCTGTGTCAGTACAGATGGCCCCTGGGAAAACATTGTGAAGTTTAAACCTCCCATGTGCTTCAGTATGGAGGACGCAGAGCTGGTGGTACAATGTATTGGTCGCATCCTCACAGGTAACATTGTCAACCACCCTTCAGTCTATAGCTGTTACCACAGCATTGCATGACGTATGCATGTACTTGACGCATACCACTTAAGAGTCTGAACACTGAAATAGGAACATTGCCTGATTTAGCTGAATAACTTTTTTCAATTCTCTTGTACTCACAGACATGGATGCCACTGACTTTAAACTAGAAAAGGAAGACATCTAAAAGGTGTGTTAAACCTGTAGAAAAACTTTTAATTGCATCAGACATTGTCAGATGGGCACATTCAAAAAGTTCAGAGGTAGAGATATGAATGCCCATCCTTGAGGTTGCAGTTGATCAAACAAGTTCATTCATTTCACATGGCAGAACATGTTGCCGCCTTCTATCCAAACCCGACCACGGTGGGGACTTGCTGTTTTTCTTTTTTTAAATGGACCTATCAGACCAAGCCCTTGCCATAACAATTTCCCTTTATAGCCATGTTATATCAAAGCTTTAGTCTAGAAAATATTACAGCAGACAGGTTTACAAATGTTGGTCAGTATTAAGAGGATGTCTGCTCTGTCTCTTGTTTAGACCCCGCAATGCAAGTGACATATCATCGCAAATGTTTTTCTCCCACAGGTGTACGGTGCCTTTTTAAAAGGTATCACTTCAGTAGAATGAGATGCAGCAAGCAAATTAAGCCGGGCCAATTGGAGGTCTATGATTAAAGCCTCTGCAAATCAGTCACCTAGGAGATGATCTATATATATATAAAAAATGGTGCTAATGTGATACTAATTAAGTGCCATGAATTTTTCAAACCAATAAATGTTTATACTTTTCAAATCCTGCCTGTTCTGTTCCCCTACCCACAGTTGCAACATATAAATGAATAAGTCCCAACAACACTGATCAGCAACATGTTCTTAATACACAATGTGGTTGAGATAAGCACTTACCAGACCACTATCTTTAACTCCTGGATACATTCATAAAAATGCTCAAGTTTCGCAGTTTCACATCTAGTGGGGTGGGTATTAATACTTAGCCAGTTATCCTGTAGCCAGTGAAGCCCTGTCTCCACTGCTTCTCAAATAGGCATCCGTAGAGATGTTAACATTACTTGTGACAAAACAAGCAAGCCATTTAACAGTACAAAACATTTAACATTATCTTTACAAATAATAACAAAAAGATCCATGTGTAATATAAACCAAAAGTTTATTTCTACCAATTTGCCCAAGACACTAGAGGAATGAGTTTCCAGTGAGAGAGGGAGTACCCTCGTACATTAACAGGCTTGCGTTCAGTTGAATAACACTAGTAAAGCCACTTAAAATTGCAAACATGATGGGGGAAGAATCTCCTTAAAAGCCAAAAAAAAAAAAAAAAAATGCTGGTTGTCTTCGTCTACTAGACCATCTGCAAACATTCACTTAACACCTTACAATGAACCCTTTGATTAGTTTAAATCCCTTATTTAGCCTCACCCCACATCTGAATTCATGCAACTTTTGCATCCAACAATCAGCACGGGAGAAAATAACTAAAGATCTAGAAACACCAAAAGGAGAGGAAAAAAAAAAAAAAAAAAAAAAAGCAAAGTTGTTTTATTTGTGAGCTTTTAAAGCTCTTGCTCCTGCTCATCTGTAAATCCAGTAGACATGTAAAAATACAACCATACAATACATTAGATTCAAAAAGGTACCAAAAAGTACAGTAAAAATAACACTTCCATCACTGGAAATGTAAATGGACACAAAACAATATAAAATAAAAAGTGGAAAAGTGACATTTGCTTCCCCAGTTCCTCACTTGATCTGTACATATGGAGCATGAGTCCAAATTTCTGCCAACTCCAAAGGAAAAGCCAGAGCCCATGTTCGTTGTGGTCAGACCATGGATCTCTTTTTCTTATTTACTTTAGACCTTAAGAGAAAAACACGGTGCTTAACGTTACTGAGAATAAACCAAATTTGGCATGCAGTTATACATAGACAAACAGGTGCATGAATGAGTTTTGACAGGTCAGTGAATGGACAGACACACTTTGGGGGGGAGGGGAGGGGGCACGACCGCTAGCTAATACACCAAGCAACCTGGTGAAAGGTGATACGGTCCTTATTCCTGTTCTCAACCACCACAAACTCAACCCTTATTGATCAAGTAGTGTTTGTAGAGATGCATCTTAAGATGGCTGACAGGTGGAATGAATCCATCTTTCATGATCACAGACCCCACAACACGGCCTACCCTAACCCCACCACAATGCTTGAATGGATTTAGAGTAGATGGACATCTTTGGGGGGGTCAAAAAGGCACCAATGGTTACAGCTATGTTCTCATACTACCACGGATGATGCAAAAATGCATACCTGCACTACGTGTGATCAGTATGGCTTGTAGCTACTCTGGTGGCCTCCACGTCTTGGAGTTTTCCCATAGCTTGTATTGCCCTGGTCTGGAGGACAAGAGAAAAAGGGACTGAGTTCTTCTGTACAACAAGGAGGACCAAGAAAAATAAAGTTTCTCTCATTGTTTTTTGCTTTTCCCTGGGGGCACTTATCGCTTACTGTAGTCGTAGCCACCCCCATAGCCGTAATAACCAGCAGAGTAGTCATAGTTGCCGTAGCCGCCATATCCGTAGCCTTGCTGTCCGTAGCCGTAGTTCTGGTTGTATCCCGGGTTCCAGTAGTTGTTGTAACCTTGATTCCAGTTCTGTCCCTGGCCTAGAAACAACAGGTGAGGCCTTTGTCACATCTCTCCAGCACACAGGACCCGGGCAGCTACTCCGCACCACTTTCAATCTTCAATAAGTCAAAGTTTCAACTAAATACTTTAAAATGGTACACATGCAAAAAACACTATTTACCTCCACGGCCCCTTCCACGTCCACCGCCTCCACCGCCTCCATATCCCCGGGCTCCATACTGCTGCTGCTGGTAGACCTCTTTGGGTTGGGCTATTTTGATTTCACACTAGGAACACCACAAAAAAGGCACATTACATTGGGGTGTTACCCAAGTCGTATTGCTTGAAATATAGAGGCCGGTACATTGCACCCCAATTTCACAGATATGCAGAATATGTTATGTTACTACCTTGCTTCCACCGACGGTGTGGTATTTCTTCTCCATAACTTTCTTGACCGAAGATTCGTCCTTGTATGTGATGAATACGAAACCCCTCCTCTTCTCCGTCTTTGGATCTTGAGGCAGCTCAATGGTCTCGATCTACACAGGTGGAAGAACAAACTTATATAGTAGACAAATATTACAAGAATGTAATTTCCCCCCAATAAAACTGACAAAATCCAAATGACCACAGTACCTCGCCAAAGGTCCCAAAGTACTCCTGGATGATTTCCTTGGTGGTGTCGGGGTTCAGGCCTCCCACAAAGATTTTCTTGACTGGATCCTTCTTCATAGCCATGGCCTTCTTTGGGTCGATCACTCGGCCATCTAGCCTGTGCTCCTTCTGTTCGAGAACCTAATAAAAAAAATGTTTATTGTTAAATTAAGTAATTTTAAACACATTCAAAATTGCTCATTTTAGCAAGCACACCAATTCCTTTAGCTCCCAAACTTCCCCACTCACCTTGTCTACAGCGACTGCTTCTTTAAAGAGAATAAAGCCGAAGCCTCTTGAGCGGCCTGTCTGCTGGTCCATCTTTATGGTGCAGTCTGTCACCTCACCGAATTTAGAGAAGTAATCCTTGAGATCCTTCTTGCTTGTGTCCCAGCTGAGACCACCAACAAACATTTTCCTATGCACAGAAGGAGGGACATGTTAGGCTTGGCAGTTGGCGACCCAGCTACTCCCAACTTTATATATATGGCTGTGGGGGTGGGGAGTGGGCAAGAGGGGGGTGTAAATGTACACACTGTTCCAGAACATCTGTTGACCCGATGACATCGGGAGGAACGCTACAGTAGCTATGCTGTGGGCTATTTTACTACAACAATTCAATATAATGGAAATCGCTACGATGCGACCTGCAGCCGGCGCATCGTGCCCATATAGTTTCTCATAGGCCCAATACATGTTAGAAATGATCTCTTCGCATGCTCAGGCGCCCATCCCCCCCCCCCTCCGCTATGCATATGGCGCCAACAAAGGCCGGTTGAACAAAGAAACATGGCAACCCGTGAGTGCTTATCGTAAGAGACGGCTTTACTGCATTTTTAACTCACCCGGCATCCTCCTCGCCTTTGCTGGCGTCAATTTGGCCGCCCTCATTGCCGCCGTTTTGTGAATTCTCGTCTGCTTCGGGCCCTTCGCCTTCGCCTTCTCCCTCGCCGCCGTCATTCACGGCGCTCTCGCTCTCCTCGACCGCCTCCTCGGTTTTAATTTGGGCAGCTCCATTAAATTCCTCCTTGACTTCATGGCCGTTTTCCGATGTTTCCATATACTGTTGCTCTGTCTCGGACATTTTGAACTAGTATACCTACGCCAAAAAGGGGAGAAAGGTGTGAAATCACGGCGCTTTTATAGCCCGTCAATGCTGTACATGCCTCGCCATTTACATGGTGCCAATGCATGCATTTCCCACCATTTTGGCCGGCTCAGTCGTGCTCCATACATTCTTAGGAAGCTGCATTTGTTGCTGAATGCGAGCAACTAGTAACACAGTAACGTTAACAGTAAGCAAACCAGTCGCTTATTTACATTTCTGCTGGAGCCAAAGATTAGAAAAAGGCGCAACCATCTGTAACACGCTGATAAACCGAAGTCTGGACTGAACAACTAGAATTCGCAGTTACGTAATGCGCAGGCCCCGCTGCTTCCCACACCGGCGCGAGGCCTACCCTTTTAAGTATTTACACATATTTAAGCTGCATTTATAAGAACAGTCACTTTAAGACTGCAACAATAAGGTACTTACGTGCTAATTTAACGAAAAGAACAAGACTAATGAAGTAGGAAAAACTGCTTACTGGTCTCACAACCGGAGAGCTCTCTTCAAGATGGATTCTCCCACACGACGACAACTCGTGGTTGGTTTTCTAGAACCGGCAGAAAAAAACGACATTTCTGCGGAGAAACGCCCTGATTGGATGGACGCTGCTGCCATTTTAGGCACCGGCCAATCACAAATATTTCTTTTTCTCTTCACAGAAGAAGTTCACGCCCCCAACACACAGGAAGGAACTCCGAGTACCTTTTTCTTCTTTTCTGCCTCAAAGGGAGACGATTTCTACACTCCTCGGCAATTTCCACAAGCAAATTATAATGAACACCTAATGTTGTGTTGAATAATGTTTCATATCCTGATTTTTACATTTGACTGACTTGCACTGCTTTTCACCCGAACTCTGAAGGGGGAAAAGTGGGCAAATGTAACAGTCGTGGAAATGAAAGGACCGATAGGCTATGTGGAACATGTCCACAATGTAGCCTACATGTTTGTATCTCTGTATGGACATTTATGATGGATAACTGCACAGATAGCGCTAATATGTGCACGTGGACATTTATTTTAGTGACAACTTAAAGGGTTAAGAGGAATAGGCTAACTTGGGTTGGACAAAATACAGAAACATAACGATATCACATATAGAACAGGTGAATTATGCAATAAAAGCACATTTTGTTCAAATACTTTTGAATGCAGTTTCTATCTGACTTTTAGAGAGGTGTTGATTAATCTCTGAGTTAATTGGGGAGATGCATTGTAGGATTGTAATGCAATGCAGATAATTTTTCATAAATCCTGTGGATGGAAGGGAAGGTTGACATGTAATTGGCACATTTTTTGTTTCATCAAAGAAAATCCATATATTTCCTGAACTGCATTGGCTGCAGGGACCATAGCCTATCCAATAACACAATGAGTTAGGAACATACCAAGCTACAAACAGTCAAATGGCCTTTTGGGACTGACTTAAACATCCAGCCATGTGTTAATAAGTTAAATAAGTGAGCCTTCCTATTGCAATGGTCAATGAGATTATTTCCATCCCATGCAAACTGCTGTAAAGAAGCCTGAATAATGGTCTATCTATGTCCATTTAAACCACTGAAGTAATCTACTTTTTACATTCACTAACTCATAAGAAACTCAGCATAGGTCTAATAAGGTGATCATATCACATTTGTCCATTTCATGAAGTAACTGTAATGAAATATACAGGATCAGTAGAGCTGAAGTAGAAGGTAAATAGTTTTCAACACATAGGTATACACATTTATACACATCTTGTTGAGCAATTTCCGGAAGAACAATAGAATATGAGTGTTTTGTTCAACATGTTAGACCATACAACTCATCCAGTTTATTTGGTGCAGTCACGATGGGATTGGAGTGCTTCATTAAAAGATTAACACATCTGATATATGGAATTAGATAAGGTCCAGTTGTTTCTGTTTTATTCAGGTTATGGACCAAATTTCACTCTTTAACGGAGTGTTAAAGAAAGAACAAATGTCTAATGAATAATAATAATACATTTTATTTATATAGCATAGACCAACTTTCCTAAAAAAATCAAACAAAACAGATGATTAAAGCTGAAAGGACACTTTATTTCGATGTAGTAATGAATAGATACGATTTGTTAAAAAAATAATGTCTGAAATGTTGTATCAATTCCTTTTTTCCCCCTGTTTTATACTGCTTCTTCCAAAATGGCTCCATCACATATTTGAGGCTCGCTTGGATTGTTTTTGATCAGCCAGTCAGCAAGCCAAATCTATTGAAGTGCAAGATAATAAAGATGAGATATGTATGGGACCAAAGCTGAACACCGGTAAGCAACATGGCAAGAGTAAAGACGATGATGGTTAGAGAACAAATCCAGTGTCCATCTCTATATCTTCAAACGTTGAGCTTTGAATACTTACACAGGGGTTGTGTGGCTTGTTCTTGCAGAGCTCAGTGAGTCCACGCAGCAGAGTTGGGTTCACGTGGCGACTCAGGTATTCTTCGGTTGCTTCTCTCGAGGGAAAGGGCTCTATTACAGCTTTAGAGAGAAAGCAGACCGTAAGTGTACCAATACTACACTTCTATACCAATAACAGTATGTGTGAGTTTGTCTTATTACTTACAGTTTGGGAACATGAATTTGATCTCCCTTTCGGCCGCGTGAAAGGACTCGCTGCCGTGGAGTGCGTTTTTCAGCTCACAGGAGCCATATTTGGCTCTGAGGCTGGAGAATGAAATTACATCACATTCACAAAGAAATCTCTGCCAGAGTTTACATAAGTGCAATACCTTGACCTCTCTACAGTAGATACATCAATAAATCATGACACAAATTCACAAGACATGGTGAACTCTGTGCTGTAGGCCTATGTCAAATTAGTCACATGCTGGAATCCCAGAATCACAATCAATCACATTTGTATGAGCAAAAATCGCATGAAATCTTTTGCATTGTAAGCTAAACACACACTGTCCCAACAACAAATATAACAGAGCACTCCCTGTCGGAATATGCCTGACCAAAGGATTGGTGCCAAGACACCACGGAAAGTATTGTGACATCCTCATGTGGGTGTGCTTACACACTATTGGGACATACTTATATTGTTGTAGGGGGTTTAACGGTCATTCAAAGTGTTTCATAATATACCAAAGGTCTGTTTTATTTTGTATTCCAGCCTTTGTTTCCAAGCAGGCATTTGATGCATTCAAATTAGAAATCACTTAAAACTTCTAGCATGATTTCTTAGGAGAGATCATCACAGCCTGATTTCTGTGAGTGGTCCGCTTTCAATCAGCCTTGCTAGGCAGTGGTGATTCAGTCATAATGCCCGCCCCTGTAAAACATATCATGTAGAAAAAAAACATGGATGGAACAGCAGGTTCTAGGTGTACAGGCTGACCTGTCTGGATGGGTTTCTCTGGCCTTGATGCTGTTGACAGGCCCTATGATGGACTTCCAGTGAGCGATGGCGTTTTGGCGGGCCAGTGTCATGGCAATGACGGGGCCCGAGCTCATGAAGGCAGTCAGGCTGGGAAAGAAGAGCTTTCCATACTGGTCTGCGTAGAAGTCACTGCATTGCTCTGGACTTAGCTGCAGCCTCCGCTTCTGCCACAGGAAGAAAGTATTGGACATGTTACTGAAATTTTTACTGGAATTGTGAGGCCCATATTTTTCTGAATAATGACTTTAATTAGATTTTTACATTTGATTCTGTTATTTTTTGTTACTGACAGGCAAATGTTCCTTCTATCTATCTATCTATCTATCTATCTATCTATCTATCTATCTATCTATCTATCTATCTATCTATCTATCTATCTATCTATCTATCTGTCTATCTATCTATCTATCTATCTATCTATCTATCTATCTATCTATCTATCTATCTACAATTGTATTTGTGCTTTTATTTATTCTGTTTTTATATCTATTCAATTTCTGATTAATTTCTTTATAATAATATCATAATGTTTCTCTGCTAGGTCTGTATGTCTTCTTACTGGAAATAGGCTATGCTTTATGTTTCATTGTAAAGCACTTTGTAACATTGTTAAAAAAGGTGCTATAAAAAAATGAATGTATCTATATAGGGGAGAGTGGCCTAAGTTGTGCAACTTTTCACTCAAAGTGACTTTAAAGTAAGGCCTTGACAGTAAAGTCTCCAACTCAAATATGTACATATATTTCAGGGTGTTGTGCATCCCTGGCAATAAAAACTTTGGATCTGGAATAAACTGTTGAAGAAATATAGCTTTCGGAAAGAAAGTTGTCTTGTTGCACAACTTGCCCCCGGTGTGGTGTAAGTTGTGCGGTTGGAGAGAATACCATGGGGTAAATTGTGCCATTGCTATATCTCATAAACTGTAATGCAAGACAAATCCATTAGACAATCACTTATTTAAGGTGTATTTAAAGTAAATAGTTGACAAAGATTGAAGGACAATTTTCTTAAACAAGGCCTAGCAGATCTAATGGTTTTACCTGCAAAGCTCACAATGACAAAGTCACCATCATCATCTTTCTGGCCATCTGAACTCTTGTCAGTGGTGTCGTTAAGTGGAATGGAGATGTCAGTCTCTTTTGAGCTACTGTAGACAATCACTTTCTTTTGGTGACCAGCGTATACAGCCATGCCACTGGCACAACTCTCAGAAATGTACTTTGCACTAGTTGCTCCGTGCTTGTGGAACCAACTGCCACCTGACAAATGTGATTCCCCCTACATTTCTGCCTTTAAATCAAGGCTCAAAACCCATATGTACACCCTGGTGTTTCCTCCCCATTAACTATCTTACCTCTGCACTACTATCTGTGTTTATGTGGATGTATGGGCTTTACGTCTTTTATTTTGGTTATTGTTATTTTATCTTCATTGTTTACCTACTGAATGCACTATGTACAGCACTTTGGACAGTGCAAACTGTCATAAATGTGCTTTTATAAATACATTTTACTTACTTACTTATAACTCACCTAGGCCCTTTGGCACAAATCACCCCAATCCCAGAAATTTGGATAATAAGCATGATGCAGCAATTTAGGGCTGACATTGTGCTAACTGTATAGACTCAAAATGTAGCATACCAAAGCACTAAAACAAATGTTTTCAAACTTGTCTATAATTGTTCAGACACAATAATCAAAAAACCTTGATCATGGAAATTTTACTTTGAAAGGCAAAACACAGTTTTTTGAGCTTAAATGTTCTTATATCTTATTCCTTGTGTCTCCCTTCTTTACAGGATGAGTCAAATGGATGGCTCTTCTTAAATATGTGGTCACATTTCCAATTTCTTCCACAGTTTTCTAGAAACAAGGGGTGGCACAACTTCCAAAATGCACAACTTAGGCCACTCTCCCCTATCTATCTTTCTATCTATGAATCTAAAAGATTTGATAAAGTCTGATAATCCATCACCAATATAATAATTTTAAACAAAGATCCCTTGCCCTTGATTCAAGATAATTTGACCATACAGGTCCTTCTCATATAATTAGCATATTGTGATAAAGTTGATTATTTTCCATAATGTAATGATAATAATTTAACTTTCATATATTTTAGATTCATTGCACACCAACTGAAATATTTCAGGTCTTTTGTTGTTTTAATACTGATGATTTTGGCATACAGCTCATGAAAACCCCAAATTCCTATCTCAAAAAATTTGCATATCATGAAAAGGTACTCTAAACAAGCTCTTAACCTATCATCTGAATCAACTAATTAACTCTAAACACCTGCAAAAGATTCCTGGGGCTTTTAAAAACTCCCAGCCTGGTTCATTACTCAAAACCGCAATCATGGGTAAGACTGCCGACCTGACTGCTGTCCAGAAGGCCATCATTGACACCCTCAAGCAAGAGGGTAAGACACAGAAATAAATTTCTGAGCGAATAGGCTGTTCCCAGAGTGCTGTATCAAGGCACCTCAGTGGGAAGTCTGTGGGAAGGAAAAGGTGTGGCAGAAAACGCTGCACAACCAGAAGAGGTGACCGGACCCTGAGGAGGATTGTGGAGAAGGGCCGATTCCAGACCTTGGGGGACCTGCGGAAGCAGTGGACTGAGTCTGGAGTAGAAACATCCAGAGCCACCGTGCACAGGCGTGTGCAGGAAATGGGCTACAGGTGCCGCATTCCCCAGGTCAAGCCACTTTTGAACCAGAAACAGCGGCAGAAGCGCCTGACCTGGGCTACAGAGAAGCAGCACTGGACTGTTACTCAGTGGTCCAAAGTACTTTTTTCGGATGAAAGCAAATTTTGCATGTCATTCGGAAATCAAGGTGCCAGAGTCTGGAGGAAGACTGGGGAGAAGGAAATGCTAAAATGCCTGAAGTCCAGTGTCAAGTACCCACAGTCAGTGATGGTCTGGGGTGCCATGTCAGCTGCTGGTGTTGGTCCACTGTGTTTTATCAAAGGCAGGGTCAATGCAGCTAGCTATCAGGAGATTTCAGCACTTCATTCTTCCATCTGCTGAAAAGCTTTATGGAGATGAAGATTCCATTTTTCAACAAGACCTGGCACCTGCTCACAGTGCCAAAACCACTGGTAAATGGTTTACTGACCATGGTATTACTGTGCTCAATTGGCCTGCCAACTCTCCTGACCTGAACCCAATAGAGAATCTGTGGGATATTGTGAAGTGCCACAGGCTGATTGCCTCCATGCCACGCCGCATTGAAGCAGTAATTTCTGCGAAAGGATTCCCGACCAAGTAATGAGTGCATAACTGAACATAATTATTTGAAGGTTGACTTTTCTGTATTAAAAACACTTTTCTTTTATTGGTCGGATGAAATATGCTAATTTTTTGAGATAGGGATTTTTGGTTTTTCTTTACTTTTTTGCCAAAATCATCAATATTAAAACAATAAAAGGCTTGAACTACTTCAGTTGTGTGTAATGAATCTAAAATATATGAAAGTCTAATGTTTATCAGTACATTACAGAAAATATTGAACTTTATCACAATATGCTAATTATATGAGAAGGACCTGTATGTGCTGAGCAAGACATTGTCAGCGCTCTCTGGTGGACAATTTGTATACTGGCGAAATTATTCCTAAAATATCTTTCGAATTAGCCGACTAATAGCCTACGAAATTATTACATTATAATGATAAATTGATAAACCATGCACGCCGACAAAGGCCTGAATAGGCCTATATAGCCTAGTTTTTCCTACTTAAATAGGTCTATCATTTACTTCCGCAACGATAAAATGTAGACTAGGGATGATGTAGCCTATAAAGTGTCTATAAAGCTATAGATACACAATTGTCTAAACATGTGACATGATTATATAGGTGCAACTTAAGGGAAAACGAAATTAAACAAACTATGATCTCAAAAATCATCAGTTGGATATCAGTTTACAGACGTTCAACATGTCACTACTGCGCCCACCACTGTATTCTTCCATGGCATTTCAACCAACCTGAACGATAATGAAGCCCGATTTGAGGATAATGTCCTCGACCTCCTCAGCGCTGTGGATGGCATCTGGTTTGATGAGGGCCAGAGTTCTTTCCACATAAATACGAGGATACGAAGTACAGTTCATCTTCTCCTGTGAGCAACACAAACACTTGTAGCGTGCTGCAGCTAAAAGTTTCGATACTCAGTTCTGTCAAATTAATACTAGGGTAAGGCAGTTGTTACAGTAGTGTTACATTACTCGCTATGTGTAGTTTGTTATATTAAAAAGTAGCTTACATTTTAAGAATTTGCTCGCTTCAAATTTCCATGTAACGTTGATGTCTGTTTGGGTTGCTAGGATACCATGTACCATTGAAAGCCTACGGCAAGCAAAGCAGTTCAATCGATACAATGTACTAGTCAGTTAATGGTCAATCCGTATCCTCTATTCCGTAAATATAGGCCTACTGTACGTCATATATACAGCAGGGGTTGTAGCCGATTCAGTGGTCTATACAATGACCGAATCGGCTACAACCCCCTCTACATATAGTAGTACTACTGTCGAATATTCTTGATGTTGGATACACATCCTCATCTGTCTGCAACTGCTAAGTGCGTTCTTCTTGATCATGCTCACTACTGCAGTTGTTAAGCTCTTTTTAAAGATTTTTGCACACATCTCTTTATAATTGTCTATATATTTTAATTTCCTATTTATATTCTTGGGCATGATTATGCAACAGTTTATTTTTAAGTGTGCACTGTCAGATAACGTCAAAGTACTTGTGTGAAGTTACATGGCAATAAACCCCAATTCTGATCGTAATTCAAACATCTTACATGCAAAAAACATTCAAGTGTTGACAAGTGTGACAAAATTGTTGTCATGCGCCTTTGATTCTTCTTTGAGGTTTGGAATAAACAGTCCCTATTCATGTAATTCCCTGATACGAAATACTGATTTAAAATATATATATTTATATATAGTTTGAAAGCAAGCCCACACGTGTTCTTTTCAAACAGTCTTTTATTCAAAGTCGCTTCCAGGAAATATTCTTATCGAGTTCCAATGGTGACCTGCCACACTCTGATCAGGTTGTCAGTGTAACCAGCAAACAGGGTCTGTAAAGAAAGGAGCGATAGATGAACACTATGTACACAAATTCTCTCAGTTTAAACTAAGGTACTAACATTCAAATAAGTGTTTCTAGTTCCCCTCATATTTGCAGGTATGTCAGCATTAGAAATCAGAATTAAATGTGAATAGGTATAATCACCGGGGGTTGAACACATAAACCAACAATTAATCAAACAAACACATCTGTATAGAAAGGTCCCACAGAGCAGAGTGTGACGTACCTGTCCGTCAGCAGACCATGCCAAGGAAGTACACTGTGGAGGTTCGGCCTTGCTGTTAGTGCTGATCACTTCCTGTCTCAGCTCATCCACAATGATCTTGCCCTCCAGATCCTACATCAGAAAAGAAAACAGAGGCAGTGCAATCAGGGGACACTCGGATGAAGCAAACAATGACAGAAATAATTGCATAAAAAAATTCATATCAGACGACAGACTATCATTGTCTGAGGTCTGAGCTCAGAAACAGCCTCTTTATCATCAAATAATACAGTTGGCATTGGAGTGTTTCATCACCGCCCTATGCACTGGAGCTCTAATGCACCACATGCTGATCATGATATTTAGGATCAAGTCTCTTACCCAGATCTTGATGCTGGGGCCGGTAGCGGCACACAGCCAGTAACGGTTGGGGCTGAAGCAGAGGGCGTTGATGATGTCTCCACTGTCCAGAGTGTAGAGGTGCTTGCCCTCATTCAGGTCCCAGAGCATGGCCTGGCCGTCCTGGACGAGAAACAAGAAAGCAGCTTTTAAAAACAAATCTTCAACATGAACACAGACATTTGCATGCAGGTAAAGCTCAGAAACGGACTTTCCTATCATGCTGATCAAATACAATGATTTACTTTTACCATCACTGCTAAAATCTGCATGTAGGACTTAAACTGGTTATACCAATGAATTGAAAATGGTTAAGGAAAGATAAAATAATAAGTGTCTTACTTTTCCACCAGATGCACACAGGGAGCCATCAGGGGAGACGGTCACTGTGTTCAGGAAGCCAGTGTGGCCAATGTGGTTGGTCTTCAGCTTGCAGTTGGCCAGGTTCCACACCTAGGAGCAAAGGACAGGAGGAGTTCATTACACCTGTAGAAGCACTAAGACAGTCATATAAAGCTACACGGGATATGCCCTCATCAACACAAAAAGTATCAAATTGGACCAGGTAATGACATTCCAGTTTTCATTGGTGCGTTTTAAAGACACAGCTGCAGGTAGGGGAACTCAAATGCAAAAGCCGAGGTTTGTTTTAAAAGATGCTCAACAGCTAAAAAGTGACATTGGATGTATGTTGCACATACCTTGACCATCTTGTCCCAGCCGCAGGAGACGATGATGGGGTTGCTGCTGTTGGGGGAGAAGCGCACGCAAGACACCCACTCAGAATGACCCTCATCCTGCAAAAACAGAAAGGTACATCAATAACTGCAATGAAGAATCGTCATTTATAGAATATAGTGATTTTTTTTGACAGTCATTTGAAATCAGAACATCTCCAATCAGACAAGCAAGGCCAGAAAAACATGGATGTCTGTAAAGGGAGGAGCAGATTTTCTCAATTAAAGTCTTACAGTCAGGTTCAAGTGTTTCTAGTTCCCCTCATATTTGCAGGTATGTCACCATTAGAAATCAGAGTTAAATGTGAATAGGTATAATCACCGGGGATTGAACACTTAAACCAACAATACAGAGACGTGAAGAAAGTTCCAAAAGAGCTAATCTTATAAACTTTAAAGGTTATGTTTCCACTGATGACTGGCTGCGCAGTAGGTCGACATCAATTTGATTTTTTTTGAGAAAACTCTAAAAAATGAAGGCCAGTGTGGGGTTGCAAAGCTTTGACTTGTCACCAAGTAGTCTATGTGGACATTACACTGTACATCAAGCAACTGAATTATTATTCCACAGAGAGAATGAGAGAACACATCAACACGAGGTGGCAGCTCACCTGGATGGTGTACTTGCAGACTCCAAGAGTGTTCCATAGCTTGATGGTCTTGTCTCGGGAGCCAGACACGATCTGCCGGTTATCGGCGGAAAAGGCCACGCTCAAAACGTCCTTGGTGTGTCCAACAAACTCCCGGGTGCTTAGGCCACTGGGGAAACACCACACGAAATAGTTCAAATAATGTTTTAAAAAACGCCAACAAGTAGAAATGAGCAGCGTGTCTAAAATCACTATTGTTACACAGAGTAAGAACTATCCCAAAGGCTAAACACTTCCTGTGTTTACAAAGCGAAAGTTAGCGCTGGAGCAGGTACATGTAAGATGTCTTAAATGTTCGGGTAAAACTATTTAAAAAAAAAATCAGTGTTTGCACGGTCCCCCCAAGTTTACTATGGCTCAGGAAGTTGTGCAGCAAAACGGAGCAGGAATTGGATGCCAGTGAATATTTACATTTACTAGCAAGTAAACTAAGTTGCTTAGTGTACGAGAGAACCATCAAGCTGCTGAAAAGTTACTGGCAACTTAACTTAGACTGGGTTTCTATCAGATTTAACCCTGTGATGTATGGATTAAGTCTTTAAGTAGAACCACTGTATCTCGGCTATTGAGAGTAAAAATTCATTGATATAACATTGACAGTCCGTAACTCACATTGTTGGCATAAGATCGTTTTAATTATGTGGCCCAAGCACTCCAGAGCTATTAAAATACGTTTTAATTCACCAAGTAAACTACTTTACATCTAGTTTGATTGTAAATGGTGATGATCCATTTACCAGTATCAGAAAGACATACTTTAGTTTCATGCACCATTAGAGATCATCCAAAACATCTTTCAACAACAAAAACATTTTCAAGCTCAACTTTAACCCACGTATGACATGGACATCGACACTGTAGTCAAGTTCAACATACAGTCTAACAGGTTACATGCATTTCTAGTTCCCCTCATATTTGCAGGTATGTCATCATTAGACATCAGAATTAAATGTGAATGGGTATAATCACCGGGGGCTGAACACTTCAATCATCTACATGGTCACGCACAAATCTATAATACCATGAGGACACAACTTTCAAACTTTGAGACCCACACATCTGCTCCAGTACTTAAAAGCTCAAGTCCAAATATTTACCTGGTGAGATCCCACAGGCGGAGGGAACCGTCCCAGGCACCGGACAGGGCAAACTGTCCATCTGAGGAGATGACAACATCACTTACAAAGTGAGAGTGGCCCTGCAGGGAACGCTGGGGGATGCCATAGTTGGTCTCATCACGGGTCAGCTTCCACATGATGATTGTCTTGTCTGGAAAAAACAAGAAACGAACAATTTATGAACTCAATGTGCATACTTCATTCAGGAAAGAGCAGACATTTTGAACATTAGCATGCAATAACAGCGCTGAGCAAGTGCATTCCTACGGAGCTGTCAAACATGTAGTCAACAGTCAGCTGGTTCAGACTACTAAAGTTACTTGAGGAAAGATGCCAGGCCTTTAACAACTTTTTTGGTGTGTTATGACACGTGTCACAGTTACAGTGTGGGATTCAAAGGCTGATATCCAGATGACGCCAGATAGGGTTAGCTAGCATGGCTAACCGGTAGCTCTCAGAAAGTTCAAGCATATTCCGACTGTGTACAATACAAAAACACATATATAAAAAGGTTACATGCCTTCTCGGCTGCTTATAGATCTTTCACGTGTCACTCACACAAGCAACGGGGTTTATCTCGCGTAAGAGCAGCGAACCAACTAGCTGACTAATGCTAGGCTAGCCATGTTGGCGGAGCCGGCGGAGGGAGCCTCACCTCGGGACGCCGACAGAATCATGTCGGGATACTGGGGCGTAGTGGCAATCTGGGTGACCCATCCACTGTGGCCCTTAAGGGTCCCCCTCACTGTCATCTGCTCGGTCATTTTGGCGAGGTTTGAGGGTGCCTTTTGCAAGGATGGATTCGGATTTATCAGAGGTCCGAAAAACCTAGGTCCTCATCGCATCTGGGCACGGAGGAAAAGGAAGTTCAGACCCGGATGCTAAAACTAAGAGGGGTTAACGGCCCGCGGAGGATTCTGGGAAATGTGGACTTCATACTTGTAGTGTTGTTGAAAATAAATTCAATAACTTTTACACTTGCTGGAAGTGACATGCTATGAAAATTGACATTTATCAATCACAGGGTCGTGCAGTAAAAGAATACAATAAAATAGAGGTACAAAGGAATACATCATGATACAGATAAAGGTTAAAAAGAAACATGATCAGAATTGGTTTCACGGACAGGTATTACACATGGCCTACAATTACATTTCTTTGGTCTGATGGTGCACACAATGGACATACAATGAACATAAGTACAGAACACAAGTAAAAGGCATCTGAAGGAATATAAATAGAAAATGTATAATACAATATTATGAGAGAATTGTCTGCAATTGTCTAAAAAAAGAAGAGCACCATAGGCTAAATAATATGACAGTAGGCCTATAGCCCACAAATATAATAAAATAAGTGTGACCACTATTTACAATGTATTAAAAACAACAGTGTGTGTGTGTGTGTGTGTGTGTGTGTGTGTGTGTGTATTTTTTTTTAAACTTTTTATTTATCATATTCTGAAGAACCACAAACAAACACAATTCATTAGGCCTATGCATGGAAAGGAAGACATTTGTAGTTGGGTGAAATGGGCAATATGTGGGAGAGGCCAGTGGCCATTTAAAGATCCTGTCAGACATTTAACCCTAACATTTCCCTCTCCTTTTAGATACATTATAAAAATTTGTATCATGATGTAAGAAAAGCATAGTGTGGTCACTTTAGTTAACGCACATATAACCATTAAGTGCATCTGATTGTCTTGTCAGTAATTAATTTAATATAATTAAATACAACTTGTGGTATCCTCACCTGCTAACTAAAGCTACACATATGTTACACTGGTTAAGTACTCTTTCTTTAATATCTATTGTGCAAAAGATAATAATAGCTAGTTATTGCAAAAATAATTTATTATGGGAGGAAAAACCTTCCGTGGAAACAATCCCTGATGTTCAATGATTATAACAAATGTGGCACCAATTTAAAAGTCACATACTGTTACATACAATGTTAAATACACTGAACCACAAATATATCACGCGGATGTTAATGTTTTCATGCCTTTGTTCCAGTGTTCCCTACCACATGGATCAACTGCAACCAATTATGTGAGCTTTTGTCCATGTCTTATATGAAACAATGAGTGCATTCAACTGTAACAATAGTGTACATATGAGAATGATTTGGGAACATGTTTTTGTACATGTTTGATCAAATATGTAAAATTACGAGCATAGGTCCAGGGGGCAACGCATCAATATACAGAATGTGCTTCTTGGAGTCAGATGGTCCAAAGAAACACTGAACCAACTCAACGCCATTTTGTGTGTTGTATTGTATTGTCCAAAGTTAGCTGAATGTAATGATGTAATGGCATGTTCCTTTCATCATCAGCTTTCCACAGTGTCACAGGTAAACTACAACCAGAAAGGTGGCAGGGGTTGGTCAAAACCTGTGGCAGAATGCATTACTTTCCAGCAACGTTTCACTGATGTCTGTATTGTATTTATTTGAATAAAAAGCATTGGTTTATCCTTAAGCCATTGTAATAATGTAGCTGTGTGGCTCTGTGGATGGTGAACGCGGTCCATCATTCAGTCGGTCCAACAAATGTCTAGGCTGAAATATTACAGCAAGTATATGAATGAATTGCCGTGCGATTTCTTACAGACATTCATGATCCATAGAGCATCTGGAATCACCTCCACATCTTATTGATGGATTGCCCTACAATATGGTACAGACATCAATGTCTCCCTTGGGATGAAAAACATTAACTTTGGTGATCCTCTGACCGTATTATGCAGTGATCAGAATTGGTATTTGTTCAGTACTTTGGTTGGTAACCTAATACCTGCACAATAAATGACATTGCCATCGGCCTCCGCTCTTTTTTTGTGTTTAGTGCTAATTGTCCAAACGTTAGCATGCTAACATCCTAATTATTATGTTGTTTCTGGTTATTGTATGTTTATTGTGTGCACCATCAGGACCACAGCAAATTCCTTGTAAGTGAGAACATACCTTGCATTGCAATATGCATTACCTGCTACATATGAATATGGTACTAGCATTGTTGAAAGGAGCAAGTTAGCATAGTAGCTCAAAGCACCACTTTTCCTAATCACAGCCTCAGCTGCTATACTGTATAATAATAACTCATGTCAAGGGCTCACAGACAATTGTTGTCAAGTGTTTTCTAATCTGCTGGTTCAAATGAGCAAGTATCCCATATTTGAAGAGATTATGTAAATCTTATACCATAGTCTGTGTGAATACTCTATTCTGATTGGCTGGAGTACATTCCATGGGTGTGGATTAACTTCTGATGTATGGACACCTATGGAACTGTTTACATTCTGTCCACTGCGTCGCCGGCTCGCCGCTGATTAAACTGTGTTGATAAGGGATTTGGGATTTATAAAGCCTAAAATATCCTGCCGTGCAATAGCCTCTGGACACCACAGGATGGCGCTCGAGTCGTAACACAAGAGCTGTAGTAACGATAGTAGTACAATAAAGTGGCTAAACTTAATGTCCTCTGGTTAAACGTCAATGGTTATCTCGTTAAAAAGGTGAGTAAGACCCCTGTTTAATTTGACAAAAGGTTTGTAACTGAGTTTACATGTGTTTAGCCACCAAAGACCGGCTTCACTGTCTATCTGGACATAGGCTACTGCTGTCAGTCAGTCACTGCCTCACGTAACCTCAGGCTGTAGCCCGTAATACACATGTTCGCCAGTCACATTCTCGTGAAATGCGTTATTTATTTTGGGGGAAATGCTTTGTTAGCTCGGTGGAACTGTTGTTAAACATGTTGGGTGATTACATTTACTGTTTGTACAGCGTGCGCAATGTTTTTTGACTTTGTATATTGCTAGCATAACAGTAGGTCTGTGGCTAACAGCTGCCGCAGTCTCCCGTTGCTCGTATTATCCCCGGTCCGACTTCCCAGTACAATTTGAACGCACCGTTAAAGCCAAATTATGTCGTTGCCAGGTCGTATCCTTGGTTGTTCCTATTGACTGGAGTACTGAACTACGTTTTCATTACATAAGAACCTTATGGGTTCGCAATGGGTATTCCAGTTATTATACGGGGTCTCGGGCGTTGCTGTGGAAACAAGTTGTTATTCGTTCGAAACAAATCTAGTTTCGTTCAAAAAAAAATCTAATTTGATCGCAAAAAGGCATGAAAATATAACTGATTGGTCTAATTATTATTTTTATTAGTAGGTGACTATGGTATAAGCGGGTTAATGCCCTTCGAGGTGTCCAGGTATCAGGGATTAATGGACTTCGTGAAGGCAACTGTCCTCCGCTGCGCGTCGGACAGTTCTCGCCTCCACGGTGTCCATTAACTCCTGATACCTGGACACCTCGTCGGGCATTAACCCTTACATGTAGGAACACTGTCTCTCACTGTCAATCATAAAGTAGCCTATATTGCTTTCTCTTCTAACATATTTCATATATGGATTCCCATTCAATGTAACAGAGCATTTAACAAGTACTGCGGTTCCTTCCATCATGGTGTGTTGGCCTCTTTGTGTAGGCTACATATTGTATGAATAAAATAAATGTTTATCTTACAGGATAACATTTTCATTGTTTTACTTTTTATGTACGAGTGCCATATGTTTATTATTGAGTCATAGGCCTATTACTTTGCCATTATTTGATTTATCCGCCCAAATTAATTTCCATAACAAAATTAAATGTTACTTTATTGACATACCTGTGTGTACATTTGTGCATGCAGTATGAGGCAGAGTCAGTAGAATATTTTTTTATCAATTATAAATGAATGAAACAGACACTTCCCCCCACATGAGTATGATTTAATAGACAAAACACCATGACACTGGAGAGTTTACTTCAGTCTACATGTTAAGTTGTCCAGATTTCACTTTATGCATTTTTTTTAGACAATTACAAAAATAGCTTCATTCTTTAACAACCAAATACACACAAAAAACATTCTCACAAAGTCAAACTAATACTGTGATATATGACTTGCTCAAACACCAAACTGTATTCAGATTTCGTGCCATTTACTGACCCCATTTAAGCCTTTTAAACCGAAACTGATAGAATCTGCAAAAGAAATAAACACATATGATAATGTTAAGTTACAGATAACCATCAGCCCCCAGTTAAATAATGACAACTGTTTTACATTTTTCTTTTGATATCATTTCTCACTCAGCATATGATTTGTTTTATTTTAGCTTAATGATCTGCAACTTATAAACAGGTTTTTGTTTTATAGAAAATGTTAGAATACCTTTCACTTCATAAATGAGTTGTGTAGTATTGCTTTAATATGCGATGCAATAATCTATTTTTTTTATAAAACGGTAAATTGTTTTGCGTGATGCCAGAAATGTAACAGTTTTTACAAATAAAGCTGATAAGAGGTTTTTGTGACACATTGTCATTTTAGACCTAAACAGGAACTAAGATATGTAGTCTATACTGTGACTATATGCAACATAACATGAGCCAGTTTATAAGTCAGATAGTGTATATTGTTACTTACAGAGAGGAAGTCAGCATTACCAATGTGTGTTTTGTGAACCAACACCATTTTTACCCTTTCAACAAATCCCCTAATTACGAAATAGTAAATTCCATTTTCTCCATTTGTGTTCCTCTGTAAATTTCAAGATCTCGTCTAAAACTTACTTTAAAATCAACGTCAAAGAACGCTAATACTGATCTGGTTTGAAATTCAGGAATTGGATTTGGAATTACAAACGTTATTTGTAATTGGATGGTTATTGAAGAAAATAAACCAATACAACGTTTAAACATTCTGTCATTTGTGTCTGGCCATAAACCCGGACAGGTCTTCTGAATGAACAACTATGATTGAATAATTGAATATTATTCATATTGTATAAAAGTGCAACAAATACCAATGTAGAATTATACAGATGTCCACTAGGGAACTTCAACCTCCATTTCCTATCCATCTGTGTGTATTTCTGTCCATATCAACACAACCACATACAAAAAAATCCACGTCATCTCTGTCCTGTTTACATGCAGCCAAATATTAAAAAAATCAGTAAACCCAAGAACCATTTAGGCTTTCCTATGTTCAACAATTCTTTAAACAGTGATGCATGTGTGTGTGTGTGTGTGTGTGTGTGTGTGTGTATGTGTGTATGTGTGTGAGTTCTGCCTGTGTGTGTGTGTTTGTGTGTGTGTGTGTGTCTGTGTGTGTGGTGTAGGCAGAGTATAGCTCTCAATGGGTAAATGAAAAGTATTTGAGCACCAAGAAATGACTCCATCTGAGGAAAAATGCATTACAAAGACCAAAACAGACCAATAAGAGTCATCTGATAGAACGACTAAATTCCGTATTGTGATAATTGAAAGAAAGCACACACACACATAATGCAAAAATAACTGACAGTTATAAACCATTGCACTGAGGTGTAATGCTGAATAAAAATGAATAATTACTCCCAAATAATAATCGTTGTGATTCAAATTTTCGTTAGTCCTTCAGTCCAAATGACACATTTTGATTCAAAAATATCAAACAAACAACACACATTAAAGTCAGCAGCAAGAACTCAACACTGTTGTCCAGGGAAACTGGCAACAGCAATTAAGCATGTCTTCATCAGTGATTAAAAAGGATAATGATCAGTCAAAAAGAATCAGTTACACAAAAGAATATTTGATTGGCAATCATTTGTCAAGGCGACTGAAACACTGGTTGATCATGAATACTGTACAAGGTTCCTTCAAATCTTGGCCTGGATGTTTCGACGTCTATATATTCCACAGACATTGCAATGCACAGGAATGCAAAATGTATCCGGACAAAAAAAAATAGGTAAGAATAAAACAGAAGCAAAACAACACACGAGACAGCACTGTCAAAAGTGTAAGCCATTTAAAAAAAAAGGTACAATTTTACTGACTTTTTCTGCGTGGCCTGTTTAAATGGAAAGACTATTAAAGACTGCTCATTGCGAATGAAAATGAATCTACCTTAGTTTTGAGGTTTCGATTGAGGGACCACAAGTCATACAAGCTGTCTGGATGCTAAACAAAACTTTGCCTTGTTATGATCATGCTTTTATAATGAGTGAAAACCTTTACAAAAAAAAGAGCCATACGATAAGAGATCACCACAACATGTTCACAATGTATCCGTGCACTAAATCCTTCCTTATGTGCCAGTGACGTCGGTGACTCCCAAATGACTTCGACTGGTTATCAAACTGTTGTTGCATCTTCATCATTTCTTCCCAGGTGAGTGTAGAAAAGCAGTGTTCTCCATCGCCCCCTCCTCGAGACTTTCCATAACGGAGGATCTGAGTGTTCAGTATATGACACCGAGGCATTTACGTAGGCTTCCTTCATAAAGGCCAATCTGCCCCTTGTGTGCTCTCTGCCTGTCTGTCTGTGTGTCCTTTCTCCACCAGGCCCAGCGCCGAGCTTCACGGCTGAGAGAGACGCTTGCGTTTGAGCTTCTGCCTCGTCATTTCCTCCTTTTAGAAACCGAGAGAGAGAGAGAGAGGAGAAGAGACTATACTGATCCGCCACCTCCCAATAGATCCATCTGTCCATCCGTTCAAGCATCTTTCCAATACTAGGGACTATGTGAGTGCACACACCGTCAAATCCACACAGCGTTCGTGATTAAAAATCAGGCAGCAAGTCAGACTTTGTTAGTAAGGCAGCTATAGACTGTGAAAAGGCACTCCGACACAGTCATCTGGACTGTCCTTCAAATTAAGAGTCCCACTGCCGGTCCAGTTCCTTCTCTCCAAAGCCACGACTGCATCCACAAAAAAAAAATACTGAATCTCTAGAGTTCTTAAAAAAAGTTTTCATAATACTGTTGACTCAAAAAAGGTCCTTGATTAAAAAAAAATCTCAATATATTATATAAAATGTTTTATGGAAAAAGGAAAAAATAAAAAGGGAGTGGGTTGTCGGTGTAGTATTCAATTGCAAAATATACCATATCAATATGTACAGATTCCATGCTGCTGGTTAGTCATCACTGCAAGAGAAGAATGGTAGGGTTTGATTCATATCAAATTAAAGTTCAAACACAAGGCCCTAAAAGCAGGACCTTAAATACTCATGCATTGTAATAACAAAATCACACGCTGTTAAATACTTACAAAATATCCCTGTTTTAAATAAAAGTCAAGCAATGGATTTAATGCAGACAATCCATAAGTAATATTCCAATTGTTTGACTGCAGACAGTGTTAGCTTTTCATTGTTCCCTGCCAGCTGCTCTCTAATAATCAAATGCTAAAGATGTTATTAGTTAACAGTATGATTTAAAGACCTCTTAACACTCACCTTGTGCCAGCAGCCGGGTATGGGCATCCCATCATGTCCCTGCAGGAAGAGAACAGCAGTGAAAAGTTAACAAGACAAGAGAAGGTCATGGGACGCATGCTTAAACACAGTTTACAGTTCTGTATGTTACTGTACTAATGTTTAAGGTGTGCACTGCTTATCAGAAAACTGATGTCATAAAATAAAGCAAAGGCTAAGCTATGCAAATATGTTAAATAGTAATACAATTAAATTAGAAAAATAGTCAAATAAAGATAGTGAAGAATGTCTGCCAATAATCCTGCATTACACAGTTTTTAGTTACCTAGTTAAAAAGGTTACTGTGACCTATTAATAAAATATTGTGCTCACAAGATTTGAGGTCACAGTAACCTTGACCTTTGACTTGTAAAATGCAATCAGTTTATCCTCCTTGAGTCAAAGTAAGCATTGTGCAAACTCGGCCCTGAAGGACAGACAGACAGTCAATCCTACAACGTAATGCCTCCAGCCTTTGGCTGTCGCTGGAGCGGAGGCACAAAAAAAAACCAGGGAAATGACAATTACAAAAAATAGGTCAAAAGCACTTAAAAATAACATGGTTGAAAAAGTACACATTTAAGTTTTTATCTAATTTTGGGAAAGACTCTTATTTACTTTGTGCCGAGCTGGCTGCCGATTAGCTTAATTTAGCATAAAGACTCACAACTTTAATCCTAGCAAAAGAAACAAAGTTGTAAATGAGCTGTTGCCATCCTGTTACCAGTCTTTGTGCAAAGTTAAGACAGCTGGCTGCAGCTGCGTATTTAACGAACAGATGTGAATGTGGAATCAATCTACTCATACACTGGAAAAACAAATGAGGGTAGTTGTAGAGCACGTGCATAACAGAGATTGAAAGAGGAAAGAGGCACGAAACATAGCATTGGAATAGAAAAGTAGAGTAGCATATATATAGTGATGAAACAGCAAGAGGAAGAAGGAAGCAGAGGTACTGTACCACAGGACAGGGGGCCTCAGGGCCAGAATGAGGAGGAGGTGGAGGGGAGGAGAGCCCTGCCTCCTTAGACACACCTTTAGTCTGATCACAACCCTGTCGGCAACAGCCAGTCACACATTCACAGCATGGAGGAAGAAAGTCAGAGGAAAAACAGAGATACAGTGCAGAGAGAGGAAAGCAAGGACATAATGTATGTCGACAAGATGAGAGGAAAATGATAGAATTGAAATAAGTTGAAATATGCAGTGTTACAGTGTGAGTGTTTTTGTGTGTGCGGAGGGGACATACCACAGGACAAGGCTGGTCCAGGCCTGGGGGACCCTGCTCTCCCTTCTGGCCCTTTAGACCTCTCTTTCCCACGGAACCCCTGTCACCCTGGACGTGAGGAGAACAGCAGACACATTCAAACAAACTCATACGTTATAAAAATGACTGCATCAACACTGTTATACTCACTACATCATATTGTCTACATCTCTGGAAAAGTCCAATAAATATGAATGATTATGAAGACACAGGTACACATTACAAATATCGTATTGATAGTATTTCGATGAAGACAATCAAATAGGTGTTCTTGTGTTCTGCACTGACCTTCTCTCCTCTGTCCCCTCGGTCGCCTTTGTCTCCCATCTGACCCGGGAAACCCTGGACATAGAGGGACAAACGTGTCAGAGGGTATAGCTCATTATCAGTCTGCTTCAAATTGAAATTGCATTGACAATATTCAAACTGATAAAAACGTTGAGAAACTCACATCTAGTCCAGGCTCCCCTGGTCTGCCCTGCGAACAAACATCCACACATGTGTAAATCATAATGTATGTTCCATTCAAGACAATCGAAAAAAGAGATTTGGTACTAAACACATATATGGAGGCGATCGGTTGCTTACTTTTTCTCCCTTGGCACCTGGAAGTCCCACCAACCCTTCAGGGCCGATTGAGCCCTTCATGCCGTCAAATCCCTGCAGATCAAATACATTATCATCCCTGCATCAAGGCCAGGTATATCATGTTTTATTATGATAAAAATATGAACAATATGACTTACTTTGGGTCCAGAAGAACCACCTTCCCCCTTTTCCCCCTTCATTCCGAATCCAGGCTCACCCTATTAAAGAGGAAAACTTAAGACACCATACAACAATACACAGCTGTCACATTCTAGATACATGGTTTTGCAGTCTTACCTTAGGACCAGGCATTCCATGCAGCCCCTGAAAAACATTGTGTAATGTGAGTGTGACTGCAAAACAAACACAACAGACTTGACTTGAATAGTTTCCACTAGGAGTTGTATTGTGTTAGTAGTACTCACTGTGGATCCAGGGTTGCCGGGGACCCCTGGTGGGCCAGGAGGACCGGGTGGGCCCGGCTGGGTGATCATCTGAACCTGAGTGGCATTGAGATGACAAGAGTCAAACTACCAATGACTTCACACTGGAATAAGTTCAACTACAGAAAAGTTACCCTTAGGAGAAATCTGGTTTTGTCAACTAAAGCTACTTAGATAAGATAAAAAAAGGATCACATTGATAATGTACATGTGATGTGGCAGGTCATACATAAACATGACATTTAAATTACAGTTGTTCATAAATAACGAATAAAAAAAAAATCAAAAGCAATAAACAAATATGTTTGCAGTTTCAGTAGGTAACTACTCAAAAAATAAATTAACTACTTGAATATTTATGCAAATTTAAATGTAGTTGAACTACCAGCAAGCTACTGGAAAATGTAGTTAAACTACTAGAATAGTAATTCAATACTCCCCAACACTGTAAATGGAATAAAAATATCCAATCTATGGTAGGGTCCTTAATGTGTCTATATCTGAGTGAATTTGATAAACTGTTAGTGTGTGTGTGTGTGTGTGTGTATTACACTTACCAGGTTGTCATCCATTCTGCAGCTGCCCTTCTCTCCTTTGTGTCCGTCCATACCCTAGTCGACAAAGAGCAAGATGAGCTAACCCGCTTTTTATGCATTTATTGCATATCTTTTCGCTGAGAGACACATGTTTATTTCCACTATACTTACAGCAGGCCCAGAGAGCCCCATCTCTCCCTTCTCTCCTCTAAAGCCGGGTGGTCCTGTCTCACCCAAGTCACCTCTGAGTCCCTGGAGGCAAAGCATAATATGGACCATTGAAACAGAATAAACTTCTCAAACATCACATGGATCTATCCAATGAAAAAGATAAAAGACATTCAGCTTGTGTGTAACATCTGCCTCGCTGCAACCATACCTTCTCCCCATCAAGTCCTGCTGGCCCAGGTAAACCCAGCTCACCCTGGAGGAAGACAAAGGACGAGTCACTCTACGAATATGACATGGCTTTAAAGGTCACCTATTATGCTAAATGCATTTGTCATGGTTTTTCAACAATACGGGTCCCCAGTGTGTCTAGAGACTCCAAAAGTATGAGTCAACAACCCTCTCTCCTTTTCTCCACCTCCACCTTTCTGAAAACCTGTGTTCAAAAACAGCATTCAGATTTATCTCCCCTTATGATGTCACAAGGGGAGAAGCCATGTGCCCCTCATTACCAACATACGTAACCTAGCACTACCTCCAGCTGTGATAAGTAACACCCCCAGATACCTCTGATTTTAACTAGCAGTTAGATTCAAAGAGGCAGTTTTTTTGGACCATATACCATGAAAACAGTAGAAACCCAAACTACAATTTGAACCTTAAAATGAGCATTCTATGTGACCTTTAACACAGCACAAACTCAGGTTTTTATCACAACCTATTTTTATTTTCATAAAGTTGATAGCAATACATTGATAAGGATGACCCCTTACCTTTTCCCCTGAAGGGCCTGGGGGTCCCGGGGGTCCAGGTGGGCCCTTAAAGGAAAAAGCAGACAGAAAGAGATTGAGAGAGTGATATATAAATGCCCAGATAAACTTAATGATGAGTCTTATCTAATCTGTGCCTGCAATGACCAAGTTTTGTCCACTTGAGGGCAGTGGAAACAAGCTGTAAACACAACACTGGCATATCACCACCACATTAGCATTCATTTTGAGTCATCAAGTTATCTTTCCCTCTCCTCGAACTCTTGCGGTAAATATCCTGCTCTATAGCTGCTAAATGCTCCACAGTATTCACCACCCCTGTCTGCCGTTTGGTGCTGGGTTTAGGTAGAACACAGAATTTCAGAGCTTTTTTTGCAGTCAGTTGCGGATGAATACATTGTTGATGAGAGCTGTGAGAGTGAACCTAAGTTGAGTGTCAAAAAGCAGGTCTGCGGGTCTGTCATGGCAAACAATCGCTTTCACAGAGTATGGGATCAATTGTTAATATAAAATACTGATTGTAGCCGCAAACTATCATTTTCAGACAGTCAAATTGAATTTCTTTTATATATGAAGATGCTTGCTCTGTGGAAAAACTAGCAACTGAGTGAATTCCCCCATCGGGCTTGAACCTAGGCCAACATGAAACAATACAACAACAAGTCTGTCACAACGCAAGCGCTGACAGTAAACAAAGAGGAAGACTTCTTTCCTACACAGTCTGTTCTCTGATCCCAGCCAACTTGAAGCAATTTTACCTGACAAAGATGGCTGACAAAGCAGGGCTCAATGTGGTTTGTGCTGGCATCATTTCCCACTCTGTTGATTGTCTTGATGAACAATGAGCTTGTTTCACAAAGAGGACGGGAAATAAAAAAACTTTTATGTGACTTCATGTAACATTAACGATGGATGAAGGCTATTCATCTGATGCTGTCTTCTGTGCTGGTTGATGAGTGACAGGCTCATAAAATCACACTGATTAATCTCTCCATCCACAATGTAACACTTGTTGCTTCTCCCCTCTTAAAATCCCCAGCCATCTTGAAGTAATACAAATGAAATCCATGTCGCCTCCCAGAGGTGTAACATGCTGGATTCTCCTCAATTGTAGTAATTTATAACATTCCTTGGTTTCCCATTTCAGACGTGGAAACCAATACATGTTTACAAACAGCCATTTGCACCGAGATATTCCATCATTGGAAAGTGAAGGAACATTTCAACATCGTTCTGAATGGAATTCATCATCACCTAAAATGTCCCAATAGATGGAATAAATAAGGCTTTTCCACACAAACAAGTGAATGGCTCATAGCACAAGCTGGGTGGCCAATGAGTACCGCCTGCACCGTGGACAGAACTGGAGCTGAGACCTTGCGTGTGATTTGATGCCAACTGATCTATGTTGGCAACAGGGCTTCAGATAAGATCTGAGGTTCTTGTTTTCATGGACTCCTTTGTACCATCTCACGCTGCTGTCCACAGCGCTGCAAGCAGGAGCCCATTTCAGCCCAGGACCGACGGGACCTGGTGCATAGTGGTTTTTAATCAAATACACACTCCACAGCAGAGATAGCCATCTGTTATTAGCATGTAGCACGTTACATGGTAGAATCAAAGGGTCTTGTGTATGTGGAGAGGGATGTGAAACCTCACAGTCTGCCCCTCATAGCAGACTGTGGCTGCTATGAGGGGTTCTTTCCCTGCCATGCTTTCCAATGCATTCCCCTTGTGCAATGATAGTTATGTGGAACTACATAAATACATGACAAAAAACAACAAAAAACACCATGCTGCACTATAGCTTGTTAAAGTCACGTATCTTGTGAGGCCCATTGGATACATAGATTGAAAACACACTCAGATCAATGTGACAAAGGCTGTTGATTTTTCCGCACGATTAAGCACGCTTCTCCAGGCCGCGTGCTATCTGATAGAACAGCACAGATGTCCTATATTTGCAGGGGCAGTGCATTTCCCCCCACAATGAATACAAACAAAAAGGCTGGTGTACTGGTAAACCAGGGACATTCAGTAACACTCTTTAGATGTGGCTTCGATAGTGGGACATCAAATACATCTGATATCTGGAATGTATAGTTCTGGATTCTGGGCCTCTACAAAAACCCAGTCACAGGGTGAAGCAGGTGGGATAAGGTTTTGATTCACACAGGGTGTGAGCTTATGCAAGTTGTGCGAGTCTGTGCATTATCATACGCGTTAGTTACTGGTCACTCCACCAAAACCATGCAGAAACAACAGCAGATTTACCGAAACACTGATGGTGTTGATGGCCTGTCAAGGAGAAATGGCGACATTTCAGTTTTGTGGTTTTCAAAAAGAAATGATTATGATGTGTTGCTTTCCACACTTCCATGTGTGGGCTTGTTGAAGTTTTTCCTGGTGCCTGACTTGAGATTCAGAAGTTAATCCCTGATGAAATTTAAGATGCGAACCAAAGTGTCTGGTCTCATAGGCACTTTGATGTCACTCACCTGGAACGCATCCAGAAGCTTCCCATTGAAGTCTATAATGTCTGAGGAGCCATCTGCGCCTTTTTCACCAGGGTAACCCTGTGGCAGAGACAGAAGAAAATTAATGAGAAAAAAATAAACAACTAAAGATAATCATAAAACAATGATTAAATACTGTGACTGAATGACTGTACAGGGTTTAAGCTGGAGTCAGCGAAACCGGAGAATGCTTATGGTCAAAATCACTTTTTATCAAAATGTGTGAATATCTCCTCACAATCCACGGCCAATACGTACTGTGTTTGAACTGAATTAAATCTAGTGTTAATACACAGCCTAGGCTCTGTAAACTGGTATGTAAACAAAGCTATAGCTATAGCAACATGCATGGGTACAGAGCCTAGGCTGTGTATTAACACTTTTTTTCCTCACCAGCACACACACAGTACAGACAGGTAGCGGATCATGAGGAGATATTCACTGATTTTGACCGAAGGTGATTTTGAGAACCCTCCACCTTTAACCTTTTTGGGTAATACACATACCATGTGCCCCTGTGGTCCTTGCTCTCCTATTTCCCCTTTGTCTCCCTGTGTGATGGACGGACATGTATTATAAAGAGAGTAGTTGAAAAAAGAAATGACAAAATATTGACGCATGAATGGTTTAAATGCCACTTTCAATTGGTCTTCTATACCTTTAATCCTGCGAGTCCATCCATGCCTCTCTCTCCTTTTTCTCCCATTCCTGGCTCGCCCTGTTTCAATCCACAGGAAATATTCAAGGTCACAGAAAAAAATCACGGATAAATCACACCAAAAAAAAAATAGATAATATGACAACTGATGAGCAAAGCTGATCGTATACCTTTACTCCCGGAGGACCCTGTGGCCCTGTATAGCCTGGATGGCCATCTTCTCCCTGTCAGTTCATCACAGTCAGTAAATGTCAGTAGTATATACTTTGTGTCAGTAGCAGATGGCAGCATTGAACAAGACAGTTGTCGTGTTTGAGGAAAACAAGAAGTAAGTAATAAATGCAAGTGAGTCATGTCAAGTTCAGTGATATATATCAATGATCTTACCGGCTTCCCAGGCAATCCTTGTGACCCCTAAGACAGACATATATATTTGGTTAGCATAATTATCCAGAGACGGACAAATTCATCACCACAGACTTCTAATTGCACTTCATGAACAACAATCAGACTGTTACAACTGAACTCACATCAATGCCATCGCGACCTGGGAAACCCTGAGGAGGACAAAGAGGAAACGGGAGTTATCTCAACATGTCTCAACTTCAGGTGGATTTCAATCTATCAGTTAAGACAAGGCACTGCAGGTGAATAGGGTAAAACAATTTAACTTATAAATATAATCAGATTTTGGAATTAGCCTTTTTTTTTTTTATAAATCTAAAAATGTACAGGTCTTATAAATTCATTTTCAACATGTTTTTTTAAACATCATAAATCATAAATCAGACAATTTACAACATATGAACAAATGCTAACGATGATTATGGAAAGTTTAGTTGATGAAAGTGTCTTAGAAATTGAGATTTTTTTTTAGATAATGGCCGTTTAAGATGATTGGATAAGATGTATAGGATAAGTAAATAGATGCAAACAGACAAGGTTTAGAAAAAATAAACACCTAAATGTAAATATTGGTCCTTTTATGTATACTAGAAGGAAGAAAAATAGACAAAAATCTCCAAATTGACCAATGCTGATATGAAAGATAAAAAAAACAATGTTTTTGCCTGCAGTGTCTCGCCTTGAACCACTTTGGCCACTAGATGTCAGCGTTCAATAAAACACGTCCAATCCATGGACTTGAATTTATGAAGTCCTTATTCTGAGCCAGAGTACACACATAGATGCGAAACGTAAAACCAGATGCAGATATACAGATGCTTCGGTAGTGTACGGGAGACACATAACCCTGAAACGCTTTCATAGGGTGTAAATTATGTCAGCAGATCTCAATCCGAGTGAACACCTACAGTATGGGAAACGCTGGTCATGTGTTAATGTGTTAAGGCAGCACTCTGCACCACCTCATCAAAAACAGCATGAGAAAAAAGCAACCACAACAACAATTGTTATTAAGACATGTTCCGTGAGTATTTGCCATGTTTAATGCTGTTGGTAGAATATTACCAAGGAGGAGCCTTGGCCAGGACTTTGTGTATAAATGAGCAGTAAGCCAAGATTATTCCATGTCCACTTTCTTTCTGGCATCTGTCCATCAGTGATTTGCTTTATTTAGGAAATAGGCCTAGTGTGGCTGTTTGTGAGGGGCAGGTGGACGTGTGCTTGGAGCGGCTCAACATCTGCAAATAAGTAATCCATGGCGGAGAAGGCTTACAGGGATTTTGTGAAAGAGTCCTCCTTCTCCCTCCACACACACACACACACACACACACACACACACACACTGTATTCAAGAAGTTGTGTTTACTTGAAGTGCACTATAATAAACGCATGATATAAGTTGGAGCTTATTGGCCTTCCGCTCTGTCCTCATAGTTAAGAATAATGTGCACAAGATACTTCGATGTTCCCCAGCTTGATTTTTTTCTCCCCACTCTTGCTTCCTGCCAAGCAAACACAAACTGTCATCCTAACTCTTTTGGCTGCTATGTGGTCCTCTTTTATTTCCAACCTCAATCACTCCAGCAGCCTTACAACCTCTTTTTTTTCTCTCTCACCCTCTCTCACCTTCTCCATCATCTTTTTGAACTTTCCTCCACGACAGCGGGATACAAATCACCGTTGCAAAACAATTTTTAGCACTTCTTTCAACCCGAGCGCAGTAATGTATGGATGAAGGCCAGTTCAGATGTCAGACGCATTTACGATTATAAATGACACGTAATCATTTCCCGATCTTTGGTATGGTGAAATAAAGCAAATGTTCAAATAACATGTTCGCACTCCATCCACCACAGCACTATTTTGTAGCCACACATCAGATAGAAACTATAGCTGCAACATTGTTTGAGCTTTCGTTATGTGCCAGACGTACAGATGGATCGAAAGTGCGATTCTCTCCGACCGAGTACAAAGGATAAAATGACAAGGGACACCTAAGTTGGGAGGCTCGCTCACTTTCTCCCGCTCTGAGCCCCCGGAAAACATCTGCCCACAACATGGAGCGGCCCTCTGTTTTGTTTTGCTGTTTTTTGGGGGTTTCGCAACGCCTTTTAATCAATTTGGAGAACACATTTGACATTGACTGGGTTAAACGACGGGACCATTCTCTTCGACACGTCTGTTTTCAGTCATTTTTCTGAGCTGTGCTGGCTTTCTCTCCTATAGTTTTTTTTTCTGCATAAGCTGTCAAATCACCCACACTAAAAAACCAACATTTTTCACTTGAATCCCTGTCCTGAGCCAGTTGAGGGTAACAGAGCGTTCGTTCCCTCACTTGGATAAACAAAAAATGACCTTCATAGACTCTTTCTCTCTCTTCCATCTTAGGGCCTATAACCACAGTCTTAAGACGCCACTGCATATGAACTAAAAATGTGGGAAGCAGAAAGTTAATTTGGAGAAATCTAAGCTGCCTCGGGCGAGGAGCACAAGCATTGTTCGGTGGGGCCGGCAAACTGCCCATGAACTTCGCCGCAGTGCCATATCTGTTTCAGTGGGGTGCACAGCGACACAGTGGTGGTGGTGGTAGTGGTGGGAGGGTGGGAGAATGGTGGGGGGTGTGCTGGAGAACTTTGTGGCCCCTGTCTTACACAAAACAGATGAGGGCAGGAGTAGAGTTGCTATTCTGGGAGCTTTTAGGTAAGCCACAGCTCACTGGCGAACCAGGAAGAATGAGAAAATGGGTTCACTGCAATTTACTGCATTTAGACCATTTCCCCCTTTAATACATGTGGATAAATGCACATTCACACTCAAGATACACACAGAGAGAGTTTGCAGTATATGGGACACACTGCGGTTGAACCCAGGTCAACACCATTGGGGTTACGGCAGCCCCTGATGACTTAGGGGTTTCAGGTGAATGCACTCTTTCTGGTGTGAATGGGGTGAGATGGTGGATGAGGAGGAGAATCACAGCAAATTAGTTGAGTGTGTGTGTGTGTGTGTGTGTGTGTGTGCGTGCATGCGTGAGTCTGTCTGTCTGTCTGTCTGTGTATGGATGCATTGTTTTATGTAGCTAGAGTACATTTGACACTCTCACGCATGAGGAGAAGTTCTTACCTGCTCCCCAGAGGGGCCGCGGGGGCCATCCTTGCCCGTGTTCCCAGGAGGTCCTCTGGGCCCCGGGGGACCTGGTGGACCTGGAGGACCAGAGGCTCCAGCCTGGCCTTGGTCACCCTGATGCAAAAGTAAAGAAATAAAAATGAAGTATGAAGGAAAGAAGGGAAGGGAAATGTCACTCTCCATTTAGCTCAGGTTTTGGTCTCCACTATGTATTGAAGGAAATATCTGCTCCTCAGTTCCTAATTCTTCAACTGCTGTTAACTTTGCTCCATCTGCAGCCTTGTGCTGATCATACATTTGGTTCACCACTGTTTCTTTAAATATAAAAATGAAAACAGCTTAATATAACGCTGTCAAAGTGTTGAGGCCCAATCAAAACAGTAATCTTTGGCTGCACCGAACCAACACAATGTGCTGGAAGACGAGCTGAGGAGGACTGCAGAGTCAGCTGATATTCCTCTGTGGGTTGATCACTATGAACAACTTTCACATACCGGTCAACTGATTTATTCTCAATATGAAAATATTATACGATATCCACTTCTAAATTAATCTACAGAATTAAATCATGCAGGCCTTTCTGTCGGATTCAAAATCCTGACAAAACCGTTCCAACTCAATAGCTTGTTAGCTTAATTTGCTGGTTGCCCATGCATTAGATACAGTCTTAAAGAGAGACAGCCTACAGAGATTGCAGTGGAGAGCAGTTGGCCATAGCAGCAGCCCTCATCTGGTAAGTCAGACTGATAAAAAGTCCCAAATTGAAACAGACCCATGCTGGAAAATGCACTCTCACACACAATAACTTGTTAATTGAGTGTTTCTGTCCTGTTTATGCCTCACAACATTAAAAACCCCGAACTCTTAACACCTATTAAAGATCCTTTCCTTACAGCAATCACATCTAACTGGGAACATGTCTCTTTCTGATCACTTCCACCCCTCAGGTTTATTCCAAACGGATACTATGAATGCCCTTAAAGTCTCTCTCACCACCCAGGCGGATGCAGGTCTGTCAGTGCCATCTCTATAGTTACATTATAGTCTTCTTCTGCACCCTCTCGACCTCTACAGACATGTGATGCATTATGGTTTGCTTTGTTGCGGCGAGCAACATGGTACAGCGAGCCCTTTCATGGAAAATGTTATTACCAAGACCTTCAAATAAGAAGACTTAAGCCTTGTTTCCTTGCATTGATAATTATTATGTCTCTATTAAGCTCGGGCTTGAACTTAACCATCACTGACAAAGCTCTTCTATTCTGTCGGTAATAAGAAACACGCACTTCCAGAACCTCTGTTAAATGTGTGCGGTGGGGTTCATCTTCCGAGATGTTTTTCCAAAATATTTGGGATCCTCCGGTTTCACCTACTCGGTAATACGACTAAACATGCAGGCACACACAGGATAAATGTGACAATGCAAATTGAAAATGAAATCAATTGCAACATGAATGAGAAAGGTTAAAAAGGGAAAATAATGGAGATGCAAAGCAGATCAGAGCAGGAATATTAAAGCCAGGTTAAAAAGTGCACACATGCCTTAGTTGTGTTCTACCTTCAGAAAGCGTCTCTGAAAGCTGCTGGACTGATCTCCAGCGATAAAGCCGTGGTCATAGCGGGGAAAGACCATCTGAGACGTGAGAGGGAGAAAGTAGAGAGACGGCAGGAGAAGATAAAGAGAGAATAAAAAGAAAGAAAGAAAGAAAGAAAGAAAGAAAGAAAGAAAGAAAGAAAGAAAGAAAGAAAGAAAGAAAGAAAGAAAGAAAAGAGGTTTTAGAAATCAGAAATCCATTGTTAACTGAGAGAGAGAGAGAGAGAGAGAGAGAGAGAGAGAGAGAGAGAGTGCAGGTGAGAGTCCAACAAAGAACTGCTGTGGGGGAAAAACAGAGATGAGAGTTGAGCGGCCTCTGAAGCAGGGATAGTGACAGAGCAGCAGTCAGACAGAGAGCAGTGACTGCTGGGAGGGCTGAGGACCAGTTGGCTAGGAGGGGGACAAACCTTGACGGTGAGAATCTGATTACTGTGCAGACCTGCATACGAGCTGTAGTTAGGAGGACCCTGTGGAGAGGAAGTGACAAGAACATCATCATCTGCAAACAGTGAGAACTATATTTAATGTAAGGCGAGGCACAGCAGGGAAAAACATCTGGAGATTTTTGTCTATTTCGCTGATCTATTTATGATCTCAACATTCGTTTTTTTTCAATATTCTGAATTAAAAATCTCAACTTGAAAGCACTTAAATCAACTAAACTTACCATAATCATTCCTAGCAGTATTATAACAGAAGGATTTGTTCATATAGTGGTGATTCTCTGATTTGTGATACATTTTGTTTGTTGAAAATGCATTCTTAAGACCTTGATTTCTTAAAATGGAAAAAAGGCTGCATCCAAAATCTATTCAGTAAAAAACGTGGACTCTAATTGCTTGTAAAAATGATATAAAGATTTTAACTCGTGTTACATTTTTTCACCTGCAGTGTCTCGCCTTAAACCATGGCTTTTTGTCTTCTCAGAAACTATATCCTGCAGCTTCTGGCTCGTGCATGTATTTAACTTTGAGTGTCTTTCCCGTTTAATGTCTTCCCATCCTTCCCCGCCACCAAAGCAAACAGAGGCTGCTCTGCTCTCTCCAGCCAACAGACAGTGAACTGTGATGATTGTCCGTCAAGCTGAAAAAGAGCCGGGTCTGTCTGCCGCCAGAGAGCTCCGAGCACTGTACTGCTTCTCTGGTCTGGTTCTCTTCGAAAACACATGGTGTGGGCAGGGAAGGATGGAGAGAAGATCTAAGGGAGGAGGATGGAAGTAGAAGAAGAAGAAGAAGAACAGCTGGGGCATAGAAGGTAGAGAGAAAAAAGGAGGGATGCTATAGCCTGGCCTCATGAGGTTTCCGTTAACAGGCTGCGGCCAGCGCTGGATGGCTGAGGTTTTTTTCCGACACCGCAGAGCCCTCCCACTCCTTTCTCCCCCCCACTGTCACATTCACTCATTCACACCGTTCCCACCATAGAGACCGCATACACATATGCTCCTTAAAAAACGAATAAGAGAAAAGACTGCTTTACATTGGGCTTTCCCCTTTTACTTCGTTCATGTCAGACCATAGGTTGATACTAAGACAAACAGCCATTCAACCTTGGAGCCCCCTTTTTAACCATGGCCTTTTGGTAGCAGCATCTCTGGGGGAGGCAAGAGGAGGCTTTGGCTGGGGATAAAACTCCCATCGTGGCCTAGTCTTTCAACACAGCCACCACACGGTCGTAAATGTGCAGTGAATCTGTATGTATGAATTTGACGGTATGGAGGACGGGGGGGGGGGGAAATGGCTACCAGCTTTTTGTCTTTCAATAAAAGTTGCTTGGGAGAAAAAATGCAACACCATACATGGCCTTTCGTCACATTTTTAATACCACCCCTGTTATCCCATGTTTGCACTCACTTTCTAGGGCCAGATTGAACTTGACAAAGGGCACTGATAGAACTGATAGATTGACAGGAAGCCACAGGTTAACTTTCAGGGGATTCACGGCCGCTTCCTGTTTTCACATGTTTTTCTCTCATCCTCTCGTGGAGTTCAGAGGTGGAACGGCGTACAGCGTTGAGATCTGGACAAGGTGATGACTGAGTTTATGTACATGATGGACTTTTGCACCACATTTTATCTGCTCAGCGTCAACGGAGAGCTTTGATTCATAGCTGTGTAGGAACAAAAACCATACTTTGAACATTCAAAGAGCAGTTTTTCATTTGCTAACCTATCCAGCCTCAATTATGAAAAAAAAACGCGCCTCCGTGCCAAACCTCATTCACAACTAACAGTAGTCTTTTAGGAGCTGAAGAGTTTGTTTTGAACCGAGCCATGTGTCTCTAAGCGATACTGTGAAGTTTTCTTTTTTCTTTAGGCGGCAGACTTATCCAAAGACATCCAAGCTCCAGAAGTCTCGTCCAAGCGCAATATTTACCATTTGGAAGTAGCTGTGTAATGGAGAATGCCAAAAAAAAAAAAAAGATTTAATTCTTGCACAAATTATTACCTCAAAATCCAAAAGGAGTAGGCTGGGGAAATCAAAACGGCGTACGCCTTGATAGGAATCAGGAATTCCTGTAATGTTTCTGGGCCGCATCATAAATAATGTTCCACTGGGCAGCCATGACAAATTTACAGTCCATTTGCACTGTGCTATAAAACAATAGGCCTCCAGTCTCATTCCAGTTCCCTTACACACACTGGTATGCCAATATTGTCAAACCCCCTTGGATGATTGATGACTACACATCTATTTCTAATTATTATTTCCAAACCTTGTCTTCTGTTGGACACTGGCTAAAGAATGTTGGTGAAATACAGACAAGCAGTAAGTGGCTACCAAAGGGGATTAAAAGGGGCTTTAAAAAGGAAATATTGGTTGTTTATTTTAAAATCATATGTGTGATTATTTTGAAAGTGTTAAGTGGCTCACAGTCAGAGTTATGGTCCTCATGAGACAGGCCACTGCCAATATGGAAACTGCATTTTTGGTCTGGTATTGTTATAGGCCTAGCACCGTTGGATCAAACAAATCACTGGTAAGTTATGATTAAGATAATTAAGTGTGCTAATAAAGACTGTTTGCCCTTTGAAACGAATGGCTATGAAAAGAAAAGGATTTATTCAGCCCAAGGCTTCATCAAATGAAATATTTAAAAGCTTCTGCCGGCCATATGATTTATCTGAATTTGCTGAAACCATCTTAAAGAACGTATCTACATCTGGCCTCTACCAAGCACATCTATCATCAAGCAATAAAAGATGGTATAATAGCATACTAAACATAATTTGAACGAACAACGTATAGGCTTGTGGAATAAAACTTTAATCACAGTGTTTCTATATGATTATTTGAGGCCATATTTCATTGCAAACTTATTTTTTAGTTCAGGAAGTTTCATGAAGGAATAAAACGTATGATTATTTCTTTGACCGACTAGAATATGTTTGTAAACCAAACTGTGGGCCCAGCTGCTGTAAACAAAAACAGTGAAACAGTAACTTTGCAGGTATATAAATTATTTTTTTTTAAATCTTAAACGGTGTTGCAGGGATCACATGTTCCTGTGAGGAAAGCTTGTTAATTGAGTTATGAGTATATCATTTAAAAATGTTTCACTTCTCTGACACACCAAAAGTTACATAGTGCAGCTTTAATTTTCTGTTGAAGTACTTTAATCCCCCTATCATTTCAGTTCAACGTCAACAATTCTATATTAACCAATTTAGGGGAAATGAGGAAAACATGGAAATAACAGGGGATTGAGGTTCAAATCCTAAACAATGTGTAGATTACCTCAGTAGCTAAACCTAATAAAACTGGAAGAACTATCATGGGGTTACATGACTTCTTCAAAGAATCCAAGCTGTTTACCATGTAAAGCACAGGGGGTGGGGGGGGGGGCTTATTTTCAAACCACAGTGAGTAAAATGGGAGATAATTACACAGATCTCATTGCTTGGGTGGAATGATATCAAATGAAAAGACAACACTGACAACATGGACCAGATGCAGAACGAGGGGGTTACCCTGTAATATTAAGAAAAAGCACAGTTTGGTTGCGACTAGATGGCAGCTTTGGCACACTGTCCCCCACCATTTGGGTTTTGATGGTGAGTTTTAAGTATTTCCATCGTTCTTTAATATCATCATTTCTCATCCCTGGCTTTGGGGGATGTGGGCAAGTCAAACCTCATCATAGGAGCCGGGCTATGATGTTGATTCAGTTGCTGGGGGGACGCCGCGCAGGGTAAACACTCTTCTTCTTCTTTTGAAATCTTTGGAGAGAGACTTGCCTCGAGCATCAGAAAGATTATGTGGATAGAGCACAACTCGCCAAAACGCGTGATCCAAAGTGTTTTTCATGTTTGTCTGTTTGCAGATACACATTGTTCCCTCAACGTGATAACAAGGAAACCACGAGTAGCTTTGCAGATGTTCTTGCACTTTGATTTCCAATGTGTTATGGTCTGGGTTTGAATCTCAGTTGCATATGTCCCCCTGTGTTGGTATGTTTCCTCGTTCAATCTTAAGTGTCATTTTATCTGTGTGTGTATGGTTATAGATGTTGTTACCGTCAAGGGAAAAATCATATAAAGATTCTCTTTTTGAATATCTCAATTGTTGCAGAATCACTTTTCAAAATGAAAGTGCATTCACTTCTTAACATAACCGAAGGGAAAGCGCAGTGTCTCTTGATCTTAAAAGGGAAATGGGAAAAATATAAAGGGCGACTGGCAGTGACAGAGAAAAGACAATACAAAGGGAAAGAGATCAGAAAGTGCAAGTAAATACTTCAAATGAAGCTCATTTTAAGACGCAAAGCACAATTAAAGGAAAGGCCCTTTCAGCCAGATCAGCTGTAGTGAAAAAATAGCTTCCAAAATAAACACATAACAAGTCGAAAACCCTTTTCACCTTCTCAGACAAAGACAGAAAACATAACTTACCCTTGGCCCGATGTCTCCTTGGTCACCCTGGGAGAAAAACAGGAAAAGTAATTGTCAGTCAGTACCTATTGCCAACGTATATATGCACACAGGACGAGGCATGCAAAGAGCATGGCTACTGTAGCAACAGTGACTGACAGGCTTAAAGACTTATACTTTTGTATGGGGAAGGAAGCGACTCAAAAGGTCAAAAGTCCCCAAAAACCAGCTCAGGATGTCGACGATTTACTGCATAAATCATTGGACAGCCAGGCCACAATTGGAATCATCTGACGGGAAGCGATTGGCTAAGTAGGAGAGGGATCACACGTGCTGGGGACTTTTGGTTCTCGGATGTGGACTTGGAGCTCATGTTCATGTTCTCATCACAGAGCTACAGACATGATTACATGAAGGGAGCCAAATTTTCAGAAACCACTGCATCATCCGTCGTTTGCAATCTTCCCTCATCAGACCGACTCCTGCTCTGACGGATGCCGTTTACTGCAGTTGCGTTGTTCTTTTTCCTTGCGACTTATCTTGCCAATTTCTGCTACAGTGCAAAAAAAAAAAAAAGGTACTCAACACAGAATAACCCCCTCGGTGCGTGTACACACAAAATGACCAGATGCACGAGCCTCCTCTGCCAGCTCTTGCAGCTCTTACTGTCGCTATAACATCTTAGGCTGGGCAGAGGTTCACAGAGAGCCGGGAAGAACATCTGGCTATCATCGAGCGCCACTGAAGGCCCGTAAACCTGTTTAGTGCCTTGACATGAGAGAATGTGCGGAGACATACGAGCTCCTACATTAACTACAAGTAATCTACGGCTCGTTTGATCGGGCGGCATGGGAGGCGCGATGCGGAGGACACCTGTGTGTGCGGCGCAAGTGGCTGTGCCCACATGTCTGTCTTTCTGAAGCTGTCTGTGCTCGTGTGAATTTATGTGAGAAATACATCCATGCATTGGGCATGGACTTGTCTAGCGTGGTTTTTGAAATCCACATTTAAAACATACCTTGTCTCCCTTTGGTCCGGCCAGTCCCTGTGGGAATGCAGGAGACAAGAGGGAGACAGTCAGTCAAGATAAATCAGCTTTCACATGGGGAACATACACCATACATCTTCAACTGCCGTCTAGCAGGGAGCATTCAATCAAATGTCAAGGCGAGGCAGGATACACTCCTCACTTCAGTCGTGCCATCCAAACCGCTCAATCCCAAGCCACTATACTCTCTGAGCATATTTAATAATAACTGGAGGACTGTGGACGATATGACACAGGCCTGCAGAGATAATCCCTTTTAAGATTTCTCTTTGAGAGATAAAAACTTTTGCAGGGAGATAACAAATCTGAATGACCGACGGGCTCCTTTGTTCCTCCAGCAGTCTTTCTCTCAGTCGGGAACTTTTTAAGATGCTTCAGACATAGAAACACTAACTCAAACCATAGGCCCATGCACTCTGTGTGAGACTGACACACTGTATGTTGGACAGTTTGACGGGATGAAAACCAGGCCCACAGATGAGCTTCAACCCTGCCAGTTAAAAGCCCTTGTCCATCCCTATGTCGGTTTGCCTGCCGTGGCACAAGGACTCCTAGTGTGGCAGCACACCACAAGCCGCAGACTTACTCACAGACCCTCTTGGGAGTGTGACAGGCAAAGAGGATTACATGGAGACCTGCCACCAACCGTCTCTGATCTACGCTAAAAATCTCATTCCAAAAGTGACGACAGTGGGCAGCTCTTACCTCTCACACAATAGGCCTTTATGTTTGAACTTTTTTTTAATGTCTCTATTCTCTCTGAACTGTCTGCTCTCTCCCGCTCATCCCAAACTGTATTTCACACACTCCGTCTGCTTCCATTCAGTGTCTCTCTAAATCTAGCACGCGTTCTTGCCTCCGAAGCCCTCCTCCGGCTCTAATTTGTTCCAACTTTTCCTCATGTCTCCTCTTGTCTGGCAGACATTTTGTCCGGTGGATTGGGAGCTCTAATTGTGTTCAGGAGTACGGAGCTGGAAAAGGGGGTCTGGTGCAGAGGATAAGCATGTTTGGTAATGGAACTGGCAACATGACAACAGGCGGCAGCTTATCTCCCGCACGGCTCTCTCTACTTTAGATCAGGGAAAGGAGAGACGGAGGAGGTTTGATTCAAGTGACAACAGACCTAATACTAGGGTCAATGAAAAGCCGGAACATACATTTGTCAGACAGTCTGGAATGAGATTATTATTTTCACCTTAAACTACTTAAAGGGTTAACTGAACGAAATTGGGATGTCATGTTTTATTTATACTCCTGAATTAGTTTGGAAATGTTGCTTTTAAATTTGTATATTTCCTACAAATATGTTAGTTTCTCCTAACTTCAAAAGGTGCTGCGAGGAACTTTTGAATATTTCTGAAATAGTAAAATTTTTCCTCTGATGATCATGCATGACAAGTAACAGCCAATGAGACCATCAATGCAAGAATACTTTTTTTATATAGTTTTTCTTACTACTACAGGCTGGCGCAGTAAAAGCACTACCGCTTTTGTCCAAAGGGGGTGCAAGAATGAACACAAACTGAAAGTTCCTATACCTTTAATTTCAGGTGCAGTGTTGTAGAAATTAAAATGTGAAATATGATATTTTGGCACAATTGTATTGTAAATTGAGGTGATTGTTATTCACCATTAATATGTAACTTTTTAAATTTCACCTTTAAAATAATAATGACAAATGTTGCTGTAACACAATAGCCCACTTACTTTCTTGTTATTTATGACAAAAAAAACAACCAAACTCCATCAAGGTAGGTATGAAGGCCACATGATGCGTCTGAAAGCTCCAATTTCTTTTACAAAGTTTTTTTGTTCTGTTTTTTCTTCCGTTTAGCCCTTCTCAAACCTTCATAACTAAATGCTTCATTATTTTTCACTGAATGGTAAAGTAATTTGACTTACTAGGATCACTGACTCCGCTTGTCAGTGATCCTTTAAACCTGATTATTCCTGCATGCCAACCCTCCTCTGTCATGTGTCTCTCCTGGCAAATCACTTATCAACAATTCATTGTTATTATCATATCAATCCCCCCTCCCATCCCATCCCTCTGGCACTTCCCATCCCTTCTGGTCACATGGTCTGTGTCACACCTGCCGGGGTTTTACGGGCCGACCCCTGTGCTCTGGGGAGAGTCCTCTTTAAAGGGACGGACCCCAGCTTGACATCTCCTTCTGCAGGAAACAACAGCTTAACGGTGTTTGTAGAGGAGCTCCTCAAACAGCTGTCTTTATGCTGTGAGCTGTTTACATTTCGGCAGATGACTCGTCCTCTCTCGTGGAAAGAGTGACCAGAGGAGAAAGGCTGAAGCGGAAGGTGGGGGCAAAGAGTACTAGAATCATAATGGCGGTTTAAAGAGCCCCTGTAGTGGTTATAAACCCTATTCTCTCTCACATTTTTACCACCGGTGTGTAACCAATTCGCTACGCTTTGCCCATTTTACACAGTACACCTGGGAAGTGCAGCAAGGTTTCAGGATAAGGGGTGATGGATGGGACTCAAGGGGTGAAGTCCAAAGGGGAATTCAGCACTGGGTTCTGATGAGGCATAACTCCCCCGTGGCTGTGAACCTCGGGTTGACTAAAGAGGCAGAACGGGAAACAAGATGGCAACCATTTATACCCACTCGCGATGGTTCCCTTAGGAACGGTAAACAATGATTGATGAAGTTTATGAAAGCATCACCTGTCCTGTACATGCCAAATTCACACCTGGTCTTCACAGTTAGAAAAATATCAGAGTGTGAGTTGCTTAGGTGTAATAGATGTGTGTTATTAGAAAAGGCATGGTGTGTGGTGGTGGTGGTGGTTTACCTGGCTGCCCTTGGGACCCGGAAAACCCTGAAAAGGGGAAAAAACAGGATTAACATCAAATGATTGTCAGTCACTTAAAGCAGGCTGAAATAGCGTGAATATTGGCGTTATCTAGTGGGGAAAGTTTTAGATTGCAATGCTGCGTGTCTCCTCCTGTGAATTTACAGAAGCTACGGCGGCCTTCAAGGACAAGAAGCTAGTTACCAGAGATGGCATCATCCACCTCTGCCGGACATCCATAATATATAAAAGCATGTAAGACTGTTGAGTTTGTGTCATTAAAACATACAATTCCATTTACACACTGCACCTTTAAAGCAAGTTTTACACAATTGATTATGGGAATACTCACTGGTTTCCCATCCATGCCAAGTGGACCCTGTTGGAAAACAGATAAAGAGAAATTATGAGAAAAGTACAAAGTTATGGGAGCAATGTCAACACACAAACATTGAATGAATAGTTTACCATTTTGGGAAATATGCTTATTGACTTTCTTACCAAGAGATACATGAAGAGGTTGATATTGTTCTCATGTTTGCGCATTAAGCACACGGCTAGAGCCAAGAAGCTTTGCTCAGCTTATCACTGCCACTGGTAAAGGAATAGTCTGGCACATGACCTCAATAAAACCACCACTTGCTAATAGACAGATTATTTTTTAGCTTAAGGCATAGCCCGGTAAACTGTTTAGTTACCACTGTTTTTGGCTTAGCTAAGATGCCGCTGTCTCCTCAGAGTGATATCAATAGTCTTATATAACTCTCAAAGAAAGTGGATAAGTCTATTTCCAAATAAATCTTAAACTATTCCTTCAAGGACTGGCTTCAGAAACACACTGTAGGTCTGCTGCTGTGAATGAAGAATATGATTAAAACCCAGTGAAGACACTATTTATTTTATATCTGCAGACAAAACTATCTTTCCACTCCAAAGTGTCATAATCACGAGTGTCCGTATCGCTCAGGAGATAATGTACATTATTTTAGCCAAGAAAACACAGCTAAGTGGATTTGGTTGTCTTACCAAATCTATTTAAAGTGTGCTTGAAAACGACAGAGAGGAAAAGCTGTGATTATTGGAAAGTGAAGGATGAGAAAGAAGGAACAGGAAGAAAGTGTTTTTTCAGCCTTTTCTCCAGGTTTTCTATGTATATCCTGCCCCATTTAACTGTGTGTGAGTGTGTGTGTGTGTGTGTGTGTGTGTGTGTGTGTGTGTGTGTGTCTGTGTGTTTACGCGCACATGTTAAACTCGGATATTAAGACCTTTCCAGGTGGCTGTGGTTTATAATTATTGTAAGATTTAGAGTGCGGTGTCCAGCATAATAGACTGTGGGGTGGATCTGGTCCAGCTGGATCTGTCTTCCACACATCCTCCACACACACACACACACACACCATGTCTCCGTGTGTTTGCGGTGATGAGACAATCCAACAAGGCAGCCAGTCCTCGTACGTTTAAAGTCCCCCCGTCCAACCATACACCCCAGTGATAAAAGTTGGAGATGTCCACTTTGTTTACCTCCATAGAAAACAGCCCAGCAGTCATTGAACCTCCGCTGCAAAGGAACACTCATGCAGTTCAAAGGCACAATCTTTTCCAACAAAAAAAAAACCTACTTAAACAAAAAGGAAAGGAGTTGGCTCTCGGATCAAACTTTCCTAAAACACTTAACCGTGATGTATGTGGTAAAGGCTAATGTTGACTTCCTCCCTAACGACCATACTCGAAGTTAAGCTAACAGTTTTTACTGGGTCTCTTGAGTCATGGGTCGACATAGCCTCCACAGTTCTGGCGGCTCGGTATACTGGAAACCATCATTAACAGTCATCATCTTTGACCCCGGATGGCTTTACAGTAGTTGGGCATGTCTCTTCATCTCCTTGCTTTAGCGGCCCCATGGGTGCTATCTGGGCCTGAGGTCCTGTACTTGAGAACCTACACCACAGTGTCATCGCCGCCTGCTTTGATGGATGGACAGTCAACACATGAAGACGGCAAGAAGAGGTGAACCGAGAAGGAGAGAATGATACGCGATACTGAGCCATGTCCTTTATTTAATAGTTTGTGTGATCGTTTACCACCGCCCTTAAATCTTTTAATGAGACGACTTTGGCTATTAAACTCTCCTCAGAAACGTGGTTAGCCAGTATACATGAGCTCAATGCATTACAAAGTACGGGAAAAAAAGCCTCGGAGATTCCTGATGTCTTTTTGATTAAGGGCCCCTTGTGAAATCAGCAGTGGGTGGCTGAGAACTGGGTGGAACAAATGACTGGGACTAATCGGGTGGCAATAACTCACCGCAACTGTCTGAGGTCAAGGGCAGGGTGAAAAGTAAGGATGTAATTTTAGGCTATATCCCTCACTGCATGACACATACAGTAGTCCCGTCAAGACAATTTTATCTGTCATGCCCAATATCGCAAAATTACAATTTACCCCGGGGGATTTGTACAGCACACAAGACCCTCTTTGCTTTAAGACCTTGGATTCGAATAAGGGGAAAACTCTGATGACCAAAAAACTCTTTTAAAGGTGCAGTAGAGGGAATTGGCGTTATTCAGAACAGCTTTGGCAGAATTGGAATAGAATATTCACAAGTATGATGTAATTAATGTATAATCAATCATTTGAAAATAAGAGTTTTTATTTAAATTATTATACCTTAGACTGAGCCTTTTATATGAATGGGGCACGCCACCTAGTTGCACTGCCATGTTTCTGTAGTAGCACAAAATGAACAAACTGAACAACAGCCTTATGCGTTTTCGGTGTCCTAGGCGAAATACACCTGTTGGAAGATGAAGAAGTGCTATAGAATAACTCACTATATACATCTTCACCTCATCACTTGATACTGTGGAAAGACTTGAGGCAGTGGTGGATGATGCCATCTTTAGTTACTAGTTTCATGTCCCTGGTGGCCCCTGTAGCTTCCGTGGATTCTCTGAACAGGAGGGGTTAGCAAGGGAGCATTGCAAATTAGAACTTTGACCACTAGATGATGCCAAAACACAGCTTTATTACACACTGCACCTTTAAGGCTAAAAATAGGAAGAAAGCTCAGTAAGGGCTTCAGAGTAGGGATCCTTTTCCAAGTTCAAACAACCATGTAATATATGTAGTGTGAAGAGAACAGGCTGTAGTTTCAATGCTCCATTACACGCAGCACGTTGTGTTTATCATGTCATGCACAGAGGTGTGAGAATTTCAACGGGCTTAAAAATGTCACAGCGAGTTTTCCTTGCTATCTATTGTCCATATCATTCGGATCTATTTTTCATCTGTATACGCGTGTGTCTGTGTGCAATATATTTCTCTGCATCTGGCAGCATTTATCACCGCGCACTGCTCCTTTAAGACTCGTCAGGATGAGTAGATGAAGTGTATGAGGTGAGGTCATCTTCTGCTGCACAGTCTGAACCGGAGCACCAACAGACTGATTTATGGCTACTAACAAGCCCCACACAGTGGCCCTGTGAACTGTAAGGTACCAAAAGCTGTGTCTGTCTCTTTTCCTTTGTGTGCTGGGGTGAGAGGTTTTTTTTTGTTCTCAACAATAAAGACTCTGTGTCTAATATCAGGCAGCTGACTATTTGCTGGTGTCCAATAGGGAATCAAATAAGACCTTGAATGGCTATAGTTAACAGGAACAATAATTCCACCCACAATACACCACTCCAGGAAGCTCCTCTTTGACTCATGAGATAGTTAAACTATATGAGCCTTATACTTAAATCATCAACATATGTCAGAAGAAACCTCTAAAGGTGCAGTGTGTAATAAATGTGTATTTTGGCATCATTTAGTGGAGACATTTCTAGATTGCAATGCTCCCTTGCTAACCCCTCCCGTTCGGCGAATTTACAGAAGTTACAGTGGCCTTCAAGGTCAAGAAGATATAGTTAGAAGAAAGAAAGATGGCCTCATCCACCACTGTCTCATGTATTTTCAGAATATCAAGTGATGATGCAACAATGTATTTAGTTATGTATTCCATAGTAATTATTCTTCGTCTTCCAACAGGTGCATTTCCCCAGTACACCTACTATATATATAAAAACATGTCAGGCCGTTAAGTTTGTCCGTTTTGTGCTAGGCCTATACTGCAACATGGCGGTGCAACATGGCACACCCTGCTATTCTGTAGACGAGAAGGCTCATTCTGAGGTTATAAAGCAAACAACTTTGATTTAAAAGCGATTATACACTAAACATACTTATGAATATTGTATTACATTTCTATGAAGTCTGTCCTGAAAAACGCACACTGCAGTGCACATCAAAAGGGCAACATGGGCCAGTAGGGTTTATATGATTATGAGTATAAGAGTTGGAGCCAGGGGAAGTTGGATTTTAATGAGTGGCCCTTATAATATTCTAAGCTTTTCTTTCTGTATAGTGAGATTGTTATTCTGTACCTCCAACGTGGTACAAGCTTAGAGTACACATCAGCTTGCAAGGCGGGAAAAAGAGCTGGAATCCCAATAAAAATAAGAACAGACTAAAAAAAAAAAAGCCACTACTAACATCGCTTCATCTCATGCCACAATTGGGTTGGACCGCACTATTAAAAAAAGACAGATAAAGGAAAGAAAACAAACTGGGAGAATAATGTTGAGAAAAAGTGAGAAAATAGGCATGAGATTACCACCAAAACCACAAGTGAATGTGGGTTAGAAAATGATGTGTGTGTGTGTGTCTGGTATCTTTGTGTTTCTTCTTTGTACGTCTACATCACCATCTTGTCCTGCAAAAAAACAGACCAAAAAAAAAAAAAACCTCTCGACTCAGCATTCCCACCAATTACATGGCTCTAAATGGCCTGCAGGAGGGCATGAGTCTGTGTCTATGTTTTGGTATGCGTGTGTATGCTCATAGATGCACATGTGCCTGTGTGCATAGTGCATACAGCTATGGTTGTGTGTGTGTGTCTCAAAGAAACAGGGAGAGGGGTGTCTATGCTGTCTTTATAGTGCTCCCTATGGTGCAGACGGCCAATTATCCAGTGGGGTGTAATTGTTGAGGATGCAGTGTGAAAAGTTGGTGTCTGCACATCGGAGCAGACGCCTCAGCTTAATAATATGAAGTCAGAATTAAAGGTGGACTCGGCAATTCTGAGAACGGAGAACGATTGTTGTCGAGATCAGTAACTATCTCACAATCTGCTACCTGTCTGTACCAGTCTTAATCCACAGTTTAGGCTCTGTAAACTGATGTGTATAAAAAAGGGGACCCACAGACAGGTAGTGGATCTTGAGGAAATATTCAATCATTTTGGAAAACAAGTGATTTTAGCAACAAACATTCTAACTGACTCCACCTTTAAGTAAGGGAGAGCCCTGTCTTCTGTCCTGGTTCCACTTTTCCCACTTCTCTTGTATCCTTTGCTATCATTATCTTTTCCTCTCTCACAGTGATCATCCACCAACCCCTCAGCCCCTCCTCCTTTCCAGTTACTTTCATGTTGCAAAAAACTCCCCTCTATGTCAGGGCTACAAATACATCATTTGTGATACATGACATTTGCTTCTCTTAAAAGCATATATGTATAGAAAAGTGGCTGCATCCTGAACCAAAGAGCACCATAAAGCATAGCAGAGTGCTGTGTGTGTGTGTGTGTTAAGGACAGAAAATTACGCACATGTTGCTGGGTGACTGTCTGGCTTTAATCTGCATTCTGGGGCCTGGGAGACTGAACAATAGGGGCCTTGGCCTGTTTTATGCTGAGTGAGGTCCGCTGTCTGTCACAGAATGGCACCTCAGTGTAAACAAAATAGTAAGTGGGCGCGTATATGAATGTGAATCAACTGGTGCTTGCGGTTGTGTCTGTGTGTGTGTGTGTGTGTTTACCCCTCTCTGCACTGTTCCGTCGGCCTGTCTGTCTTTGATTGTTTGACATTAGGAAGGGTCTTTTCGGAAATTCAAACCCCTAGCATGTGATTTATGAGAGGAAGAAGTGACAGGGGGTTACTTGAGGGCAGCATACATAAATCAGTATGCACAACACACACACACACACACACACACACACACACACACACACACACACACACACACACACACACACACACACACACACACACACACACACATCATGGCGTTATGCTTGAGATGCACACAAAACTGCTCGTAATCAACACTGTTTACCAAATCACGAATGCTTCAATGAAAGTGGACTGCTGCATGCATAAGTATGATCGACCTGACGACTGCGAGACATGTGTGTGCCACCTGAATGAAGGGCAGCGCATGCACGCTCACACACTGGTAAACATAAGACAGGGATAATATCCACAATGGTTCAGCTGCGGGAGACGTATTCAGATTGATTTACATAAGGAAAAGTAGCACCAACACAGTGCAGGCTTACTCTTGTAACAAGTAGAATTCATGTATTCAAAAATGTATATTGTTCCATTTAATTGAATTATCGGCACATTTAATGATGCAGCTGGTAAAGTAGGGATTGTAATTGTTTTCTGTACTACTCAATAACATGTCATTTCTCCCAGGGATCAATAAAGTCTAATCATCGAAATGTGTTTGTTGTTTCTAACTGCTTGATTGTAACGTGTAAATAAAGTTTTCAAATAAATTTAGCCGAGGGGGAAGATTAAAGTAGCAGAAAATGGAAGTAATCAAGTAAAGCACCTCAATGTTAATACTGGTGAATGGTGCGTTAATGAGTACAGTCAGTCAGTCTGCTGAGGGTTACAGGCTTGAATTGAACAGAGACATAATAAGGGTGAGAGCGGGCAGCAGGAGGGAAAAAAAAGAGTTCTGGAAAGCGATCCAGCTGTTTGTTTTAACAATGGAAAAGTAAAGACAGAAAATTTGTTGGCACCAGCCACGGGCACACAGCACGGTGAAAAAAAAAAAAAATGGAAACTGACTTGACTCATTTGTGTTGGTGTGTGCACACATGCCCTCTCCATATGAGCGGCCCATGTGAGACAAGTTATCGGTGTGAAAACATATCGCACACGCAGACCTCTGACCACTTCCACAGCTCTGGCCCTCGTTAAAGAATCTACATAAACCTATGGGTGGTTGGATTGAGTTCACACACACATCTGCACACTATATATGTTATAGACTCAAAAACATTGCTACCCAACAGGAAGAACAGCCCTTTTTTGAGCCTCGGTGTTTGAAGTTTGATCATCTCTGTTTCTGCTAAATTAGATAATGTGCTGTCCATGTTAAAGCTATAATGCGTAACTTCTGTTGCCCCCATGGATAATTACAAGAACACTGTCTTGAGGTGATCGCGCATGGATGTTATTCCTTCTGTTGCAAGTCCAGACTTTTTCTTAGCAATAATCAACAACTAAAACATTTATTGGGCGCTTCTTGGAATGTTTATAAGCTCCTGCACCAGTATCAGGGGTGACACCAGAATATAAATGCTGCCATACTGAAGAATTCAGAGAAAGTTTTGTTGAGCTTAATTAACTTTTTGTCAACTCGTTTGGCAAAGGCTTGAATTTAACCAAAATTCATTTAAATGAAAAAGTTACACACTTTACCTTTAATGGCCACTATGATTAATCAACATGTGTTTCAATGTAACTTCATACAAGTCAGCTTCCCCAGTCTTCATACCTGCACATAGTTGAGGCTGCCTCCTGTTGTGATGCACAACAGGAGGCTGCCTCTTACAATAAAGCAAACAGCTCCTCTTGTTGTAGTATTGCTTCATATGTGATTATGGAGCTTTAAGGATTGATTTCATTATTCTAACGAGACTGGGGTGGATTACCCAGATTAGGCAGCTAAATGTAATACATTACATCATTTGATTGGGCAGATGTTTTGTTTAAAGCCAAACACACCATAATGTGGCACAACTTAGGGATTTCTAATGAAGACGCGCGGTGACAGCGATGAATGGAGACACGGGCAAACAAACACACAAATGTGCACGCACACTGGCTCCACCTGTGTGCGATTAGCAGCAGGCATTTCCCGTCAGGAGGGCTGTGCCATGCCAGGCAGACTAGGGAATGGGACTCAGGGGTCAGCGAGCCCCCCTGGGTGTTGAACTTCCCACAATTCCCAGTGGCACGACGACACAACTCTACCAAAGAGACGCCGTGGAAACAAAACAACACCGGTAAGATTGCCACAGCAACCAAATAGAGGCTGTCGCACGGTAGCGGGACAGAGTGACTCACAGAGAACCTAACACAAACACACACACACACACACACACACACACACACACACACACACACACACACACACACACACACACACACACACACACACACACACACACACACACACACACACACACACACACACACACACACACACACACACACACACACACACACACACACACACACACACGCTCGCCCTAATGCTTCATGAGATGTGCTGCACACCACCACAGACATCCACCTCTGATGGATCCATCTGCTCATACAACCTGAGCTCCTCGGATGTGTGTGTTAGTTAGATGAAGAGAACTTGATGATAGCTAAACCACAAATCAGCAACAGGGCCATGAGCAGTTTTTTTTTTTTTTTTTTAAATCTCAGCAGTTGCAGAGAGAGTTAGAATTCCGAAGCGGGCCACAAGAGGCCGCTATATCTCTGGATAACATGTGGACTGACTCAGTCTTGTGGTACGCCTGTCCCTGGTGGAAATCAGTGATCTGCTTTGCATTCAGTAGTTGTGGAAGAACACAGTTATATTATTCAAACATCGGTTACCTCAATTTAATAGCCGAAGAGCAGGATTTGTGCAGTGCGGATGAGTGTTTTGCATTTTCCTCGGTACGGTTTAAACTCCTGCGGTTTTATGTTTACTGATGTTATCTCTCTTTGTGTTTATGTGACCGTCGTGTTTACTCACTTTCACACGCGCACCAAATATGTTTTATGGTGCTATTTTCTGCCTGGAGTCAGTAAGATGCCATGTTTCAAAAGGCCGCGTGGGAAATAAAAGACATCTCATCTCATTTTACCGCTCAGGCCCTGGCAGCGGCCTACTGTATGCCTGCTTGTGTTTAAATACAAGCGTCTTTGTATTTGAGTCACCTCTCAGTCATCATGGGGCAGGAGGATACATCATTGGTGTGGAGCATAGTTTTAAGGTTGCATAAGAGTTCAAAAAGAGCAATAGAAATAGAAAAGGGCTTGATTAAGCAGGAGGGAAAAAAAAGTATAAATCCAGGAGAAACAGAGTCGTGATTGGGTGAATCGAAGAGTGACAGGATAAATAAGAAATCAAATTTACCGGGTATCCATCCCGTCCAGCCTTGCCCTGGTGAGGTTAGAGATTGAAGCATGAAGCATTGAGACAGGTTAGAACAGGAAACCCAACAGCTGCACACAACACGCTGGATTTACATTAACTCATCACATGACCTGGTACACTACAAGAGACTATTATTAAAGAATACCGTGGGTCATTCTCACTTTTTAGTTGTTCGTACAAAGACTTAATTTTTTTTAATTCATAACTTGAAATCATTTTTATGGAGTTTTATTTGATGAATTGATCATTAATAAATAAAAAAATCACAACTCTTGATTCCCAGTGAAAGCATTCTTGGCCTTTATCAGATCTTTTTAGCACCTGTTTATGTCCGCTTTAAAAAAAAGTGAGCTATATTTGATTTTTGTGTTTAGGCCTCCACTCAAAGCAACCTGCCGGAAATACTTAGAAAACAATTTGCAATTTGCATCGCTTTTGGGGTTATTTCTGAAAGCTTCAAGTCGATATTTTTAACTCGGACAAATTGCTATGGCGATTTCTTACTTTTTTTGCAGTAGCATTACCATCCCTTCCCTCAGACCTTATGGGATGGAGGCTCAGGAAAAGCAATTATACATCGTTTTCATGCCCACTTAGTGTAAACCAGCTGCACAGACAGTTTGGTCCAATAAAGAACATTCCCTGGACTTTCAAAAAGGCATGTTCTGATGTTTCCGGAACGGTGTTATGGTTTGATTTGAAGCATTTTTCCTTCTGCATATCTGATCTGTGCCATATGTGACCAAAAAAAGAAAAACATAATAATTCAGAAATGGGTCACTCTTATTCGGCAGTGCACAACATCTATATTATAAATGAAAAAAAAAATAACAAATAAAAAATCAGACCTGAAAGGCAGCGGCAGTCTCCAAATAAGTGAAAGTACCTGTCTCTCTGAAGTGTCTGTTTCATCTGATTTGTGTGTGAGTGTCAGCAGGAGTTATAGTCCCACTGAGGAGAATGACTAGCTGCTAATAAGTCACCCGCTACTGCACACATACACTCACATGCAGACAGCCACAGTTCCCTTGGTGGTCTCTTATTGCCTTGCTAGTAGATGCACATGTGTGAGTGAGTCTTTGACAGTTTGTGTGTCTGTGCGTTCATGTGTTATTGCTTTGTGAGAAAACCATAGTTTGTATAGTGAAGGGTAATACATGGATTTGTGTGTAAGTGTGTTTGCATGATCAATGTACTGTGCCACCTTAATGTTCAATAACTTAGGAGTGGATTTTTAATACTACCTGGATGAGAGGAAAGTGTACTTACTGGAGGGCCTGCAACAGAAAAGAGAAAAAAAAGGCATTAGAACAAAAAAATCCATACATCTGAAATATTAAAAAAACAACATGTGTGAGTTATAATAACCACTGGTTTGTACAGCAATCAATTCCTCTGAACAGTGGTGCGGAACAGAGAAAAAGTGCACATGCAATGTGGTTTGTTAGATGATGACTGTAATTAAACACGTAAATATGTTGCAGAACAAGCTCATTACAGCCGCTGCCAATGGACTTTGTGGTGAACCCCTTATGATAAACAGACTTCTGGATAATGGGTCATGTTCTACATTAGGATATGAAGTCATGTCAAAAGTTTGTTTCCTAAGAAGATATGGGTGTGTGTGTGTGTGTGTGTGTGTGTGTGTGTGTGTGTGTGTGTGTGTGTGTGTGTCAACAGGCAGTGAAAAGGTAGGGCTGTGCTGGCAAAGCATAAAAAAATAGGTCGCAGAAATTTCTCCGGGGCACTCTTTCAAATCTGATTGAAACGCTCTGATGTTGAGCTTCTGCAGCAAAGAGCACATTCTGCTTTTTATACTTGGCCTAACCAAAAACAACAGTTATGATCAAAGGGCTTCAAGTTCTCAGTGGTCTTGCTCTTAATATTCTTATAAAACAAACTTCTCTTAAAAACCCCAAGGCCTAAGGCATGAATAAAACACCCAAACCCCTACAAAGTCATAATTCTGCCATTAAAAAGGGGTTTATATTAGTGATGGGCTTATATTAATCTGATCTGAATTTAAAACCAATCATGATGTTGATTCATGGGATTGTTCACACTGTTAATGTCTATGGCTTGATTTGGAGCCGTGCCCCCCACGGCAGTTCTGCTACACAGCCCAGCTCATCGGCATGGATGGAACACTAAACATCTACATCCACACAAGATTGAAAACAGACTCCCTCCGGGGAAAAAGTGGGACATTTGGGGTGTTTTGTTACTTTTTTAAACACACAAAAAGGTCCTGCTAACTTGACCGGCCTCTCTGCGAGCCTTGAAGTTTGCCGTTTGACTCCAGGGAAAGGGCATTTTTGGGACAAGAAGAGAAGAGAGAGAGAGAGAGAGAGAGGGATGCCAAAATGCACATTGGGGGCAGAAGGTGTAAAGGGAAAGAACAAAAGAGAAGTGTTGGGGGGGGGGGGGGGGGTATTTATGAGGCACAGAGACCAAGCCAGTCCAATTTAGTTGTGTCTAGACGCCAGGACAAGAAGGACGTCTTGGGCCAGACGCTAAGATAAACAAATCGCTGGAGAGAGATCCACACACAGTAAGACCAGCTTTAACCATTGAACTTGAGGCAGGTGTGTGTGTGTGTGTGTGTGTGTGTGTGTGTGTGTGTGTGTGTGTGTGTGTGTGTGTGTGCAGACTTATGAGAAAGAAGAAGACAGGGAATAAGAGAGAAAGATTGATATAAAGAGAAGAAATAAAGTAGGTAGAAGACACGTACAAAAGAAGATACTGAGAGTTGACGTAATGAGACAAGGCGTCAGTTGCTTTACTGCTCTGTCTGCCCTCTTTCCTGTTGTTCAGGTTTCTGTTTCTTCTATCCACTCTTATTTCTATTAGTTTTTTGAGTAAACGGGGAAAGCCTCCTCTACTCTTGTAAAAAGTTGTCTCAAAGTCATCGGCTATAGCTAGAGGATGTCGCAACAGCCTCTCCGTGCCACCTACCACCGTGTTATAACCCAGGCTGCAATGTGAGGACGCCAGTGTAAACACGGAGAGACATGGCCTAAACAGGACCAAGACGGCCTTTTCTGATGGAGACCATCCTGCAATAAACAACACAGTAAACAGCCGACGAGTGTCCCATCTTGGGCGAAACCTTAACCGAACCCTTCCCGTAATGATAATCCTACGAAAGATCAAGAGATCGGAAACACAAACCACCCCGATGGCGTCTCAAATCGAAGAGGGATTTCCGTATAATGTTGATTTAGAGGCAGTTTGGTAGTAAAGAGGTTGTCAGGATTTAAATGAAAAGTGTGTTGATAAGCAATCATTTTCTTTTTGTAAATCAATCCCATGTTAAGACCAAAACCAGGCACGATTGCCGTCCGTAACATTTTTAAACACACTGCAACGTTTCACTGGGTCAGTCCCACACACAACGTTGCTGCTGCTAAATAATCCCAACCAATTACCAAATCCAGGATTTCCAAACTTTAACTCCTGTTTCGAAAATCTGAGCTATATATATTTGGGAGCTGTATTTAAAGATTGATGTCTCCATTAGGACTCATTAGACGTAGGACTGAGAGCAGCAGACTAACAGGCGAGGGAAGTCAGAAAGTTTAAAGAGACTGAATTACATATATAGTGGTTATGGGGTTTGTTGAGAATCAGAAAAATGTAAAATATCTTCAGACTTATCCTCTGGCAGGGAAACTGAAATTACAAAATAGAGCTGGGGATTGTGGGATAATATAAAAACCACTTTGGTCCTACTGTGTATGAAACTTTAGAACTGCTTCAGCTCCTCATTGACTATTCTATGTCAAATAAAATGCCGTAAATGGACAGGCTCAAAAAGCAGTTGGTGAAAATGTATTTCAAATATACTGCTGTGCTTTGAATGGTTTGGAAAGGATCTCGGTATGCTAAGTAGAGCCATTAAAGTTACGGATGATATCTCACTTAGTCAGAATATTCACGGGAGCAGATCTCATCTCCTAAATTTCCCTAAGAATGAATCACAACCAGACTGGAAGTTTCAACATCTGACACATATCCTGCAACAGAACAACTTCAGTCCTGCAGGTTTTGATAAAATCGTATGAGAGTGTCGCGCCACAATTGGGGGAGAGTCGACAGTTTATAATAAAAAACATTTCTAAGGAGGGTGACTCAAACTTGTAGAACATCCGCTCTGTCTGTCACGACTGTCCTATTGTGTAACAGGAGTTATGTCTCTGCCATGTTTTGGTTCCCCCGATGAGTGTTTTGTGGTCGGGATGGCAAGAAAGAAAGCAACACAATAATGGCGGCTAGTGATATTGGCAAGGGAGAGTCTCATTAGGCCCCCGTACTACTGCAGCTGCTACCGCTCAGCGAGAACGACTGACATCTGGGCAAAGTTAGTGCAACCACATGGCCAAGGTTAGCGCTGTGCCGTCACAAATAGCAGGGGGACAGGGAGAAGGGCCAACTGCAGCCCATCATCCACCGGTTTGACTCATGGGTCATTGCTTTTACCAGCCCTGGAACTTCTCCAGTCATCCAGGGAAAGAGAGGCATTGTGGGTGAGCAAGCCAGAATGAGAGAGAGAGAGAGAGAGAGAGAGAGAGAGAGAGAGAGAGAGAGATGGAGAGAGTGTGTTCCAGGAAAAGTAAAGAAAGGAGAAATAAACAAAACATAGCAGGTGGTGCGGGTCACTTACCGGGGTCCCCTCTTCTTCCCATCCTTCCACGCTTTCCTGGAGGCCCTGCGAAAACACACAGACAGAGCAGTTAATCCACCAAATCAGCACTGCAGGGATGAGTAGAGTACAGCCGAGCATCCCATGCTGTTTCAATGCTGGTGGTCATGTGTTGTGCTTGGCATTTAGATTGTGTGAGCTGGCACAGCGCTGAAATATCTGCGCCTATAAGTGATGTAAGGATGTAACTCTGGCTGAATATAAGGCATATATATGAGGAACAGGTTAACATCAGACCTGTTCCTCACTGGGCTTTCTCCGGCCACATTCCTCAGACCCTGCAGTGATGCAACTGGTACAACCAACTTTCCCTAAAAAGACTTCTGTTAATGGAGAAGTCAAGTAAAGTTGTGAAAACAAACAAACAAACAAACAACTAAAGCAGAACGGCTGTAAAGAACCCAGGAGATGATGTGGCTAGTGAGAGGGCCGACTTAAGAGGCTCAGACCTCATGCTGCTACAAGACCATGAATCATGTCAACACTGCCCCCGATTTTTATCAGTATGTCCAGCAATTTAACAGAGGTGTTGTGTTAAGAGACGGTGCAATTGGAAAATAAATATAAAAGATCTTGCTCTTTAGCTTCGCAACTGTAACAAGGCACGGCAGGTCTGTCAAGCTTTGGATTTCTACACATATGCAATATGCTAAAGTAAGAGTGATGCTTTACGAGTTCCTTAAAAGAACCTACAGATACGTAGGAATTGACTAGCATGGTTGTCTTCATTTACACTGCAAATGTTAGTGTTAGCTTACTACTAGCAACACTAAAGTATAACAGTACTTAATGAGTCAGCCGGAGTTTCCAAAGAACATTATAGCTAACGCTAGCTTGCTACATCAAAGACCCATGTTTCACAAATTAGTAAGGTACATTTTCCACAATAAACACCGTAAACTGCATATGTCCCATGCAACAGTATCTAAAATATCAGCGTGTGCATGGCCTATAGCTAACACCTTCACGTTCTTTCCACGTGCCCATCCTCCCACACTCGATCCTGCTCTTGCAATGAAATAGGAACCATACTGGGTACGGTTCCTGATGCTAAGTGGTTGTGGCTGCAGACATGTTTTCCCTATTGTCATTATTGGGGTTATTGTAGTGGCCTAATCACTTCCTGACTGTGCCAACCCTTTTCAAAGAACGCTCAAGCGTGCTCCTCCACCTCGTCCACATGTCTACCTACTCCCACTTTCATCCTTCTTTCCCTCCTTAATGCAACGGCAATACGATATTAATTACTTTAGAACAGAGCGATTGAAGAAAAAGCATAAAAAGAGTTAACCATTGCCTGTCCTCAAGTTGAAGTTTGGCCCAGTCTATGGTTAACCACCACTGAACCGGGATTTCACGTTACGCATACTGTTTCTTGTTATTTATCTGATATCGATTTGCCATTCGAAGCTACCGCCAGACTTCGTTGGTTAGGAGAAGAAAAACAATTTAAAATGTAACTGGAGAATGAATACAGCTGTGCGTCATTTAAAATGTTATGTTTGAACAATTTTAATCATTTAGCACCTCTACACCTTCAAAACCTCAGGTGCAGATGCCAGCTAACACTCATGCTCGCACGCACCCTGCCAGCCACAGCATTTGTATTAATAGTCTCCATATTCCATAATGGGTTCTACTTCCCCTTCTTGAGCCCCCGCAGCTAGAAACAGCAGTGAATAGCTCTTCTGCTAGGGGCTGAGGCCTTTGTTTAAGATGGCTGGTGAATTGCCCCTGGGATGTCGAGGAAAAGACAGTAGAGGTTTAAGGAAAAAATGAAATGGGAGGGATAGGGAAGACGATATAGTGTAGTTAAAAATGACAGGAGGGTCCAGGAAGGAAAGATGGCACCAACAAACATGAAGGGAGTCAGTATGGATTGATGACTTCACAAGGCTGTAAAAATCCTTGTACTACATGGTCACTGGCCATTTAAAGGGCCTCCTGAAGCGAGGATATGCATTATAAGATATGGGTCACAGAGGACTGTGCCTGCTCTACCTTTCTTTGGGACATAAAAGGCAGCTGTTGGCATGCTGACAGGTCGGTTGCCAAACGCTGGAGGGGCTGGCGTCAGCGTGACTGAAACGTGGGAGTGTGATTGGCCCTGAGTGGCAGGGTTTGGGGGGGAATGGAGGTGGGCGATGACAAGCTGATGTAGGACTGTATTTGACTGGAGGAATTAATGGGAAAAACAGCAGCAGTGGGGAGCAGAGTCTACGCAAGTGTTTGTGGTGTGTACATGTAAGTGTGGAAGTAGTTGAGATTCTCGGCATACCTTGCTCAGAAAATGTCACACAAGCACACCCTAAATAGAAAGAGTATGCACGTTAAAGTGAGAAAGAGATCATGTTTTACTGGACATGTGTACCAATGCAGTAATGGTCTGCGTCGAAGGGTATCTATATTAAATGAAAGTTACACAAAAGTAAAAATGTTCTGAGTGATCAGTTGGTTTATACTTTGCAAAGCAGATAGGGGGTTGTCAAAGGACTAGACGAAGGAGGTTTCAGGAAAACAATGGTGCAGAGATGGGAGTACAAGTGCTGAACAAGAAGGTCATGCTTCAATGTTATAGGTGTTGAAAAACTCCCAGAGAAAGAAAAATGGACTTCCATAAATGTAGGACAAGTAGGAGAGAAAACAACATCCGATGCACAGATCTCCCTGAGGGACACAGACAGTGCTGGACACATGATGCTCCATAAACTGTCATGAATATGAGGATGCGAAGAGTTCCCCAGAATCAGAGTGATAACACATACATACATGTTCATTTGAACACTGAACACATGTTCAACTGAACACATGTACATGTTTGCCTGAAGCGCTGTATATCAAGCTAACCCACGACAACATGTGTTCTAAAGTTTGACTGGGAGTCAGCCAGCAGGCCAAACCTTTTACCTTTCTACTTTTTTGTTATCTACTCCATCAAGGTTCTAAAAAGTAGGTACCAGTTACTAAAAAGGTGTTAAACACTGCAGACCACTGATTGGTCATAGAAAAACGTCACTGCCATCAATGGACAGCATCTTTACCTCCACAACAGACCAACTACTGTAGCAGTCACAATGTTTGAGCTTGCTGTCTCTCCAGTTTGCTATACTGTCTTTTAATAATGACATCGTGGACAACCACGCCGCGGTTACTTGACTAGGTACAGCTGTTCCTTACAGGACATTTTTTCTGAGTGATAAAGGATGTACTTCATCCAAAAACAAAATGTCCAAATAATTGCCCTGATGAGACACAGAGTAGAAACACATAGCCACTTAGCATTAGCCGTTAACTTTGTTATGATGACTAGCTACACAAAGGCGGTACTATCATGGGTAGTATCTTGTAATGGAAAACAACCTCCAGGAAAGGACACGGTACCACAGGTGACTGGTTAGTAGAGTAGAGCCAGTACAATGTAGTCCCTACAAGACTGTAGAGGTCCCATAGGTCCCAATTGTACTGTAAGTGTGTTTATGTGTGTGAGAAACAAACACATGGATCTCTGCCAACATTCAGCATGCTTAAGTAGTCTATACATAGAATGTTTTAGGCGGTGACCAGAATACGACCCATACTTAACATCACAATCCTGGGTATATCCTAATACACACCCATACAGAAAGCCGCACACAAACACAGAAACCATCGGAAGGCTCACACACGCACACACAAAGACATATTTAACCTTCCTGCTGACAAGTGCAATGACCCGAGCGGGGTCAGAAGCAATTTTTTCCTTCGATGCTTTTACTGGTGCAAGTACGTCATTCAAGGCTCCAGATACACAGCCTCCCTCCTTATGCTTTCACTTTCTCACAATCTTTCTTCTCATCTCAAAACATTTGGAGCAACAAATCTCGGGCGAATGTTACCAAATGCAACCTCCATCTGCTCTTTCTGTTTCTCATAGCCACGACTCGCTTGATTTAGCTACTGTGACATTTCTCGCAAACAAGGTGCTTCCAGGGAACAACGCGCAGAGGATGGCTGGAGTACCCCCCCCCCCCCCCCCCTGTTCTCTTTTAGGCCCCATTTTGTAAAACCCAACAACTGGGAGCAATAAAGAGCCAAATGAAAATAGCAGAATGTGATACCCCGTATGCTCAACCACAGGGCTTACAACCATCCGTCTGTCGTCCTCCTGCAACAGGGGAACATTTAATTGAGTTAAAAAGGAAGAGAGAGGTGGGGTGGGGGTGTGGAGAGGAAGAGCGTATGCAGCGAAGGTCAACTTCTTGCTTCCATGTTGGCTGGGGGCAATGTGTCTCTACGGCATTTCCTCTCTCACTTCTTTTTCCCACTTGAAAAGGGTGGTGTCCTTTTCTCTTTCTCATTTTTGAAATCCTATACGGATTTCCCTTTCTTCTTGAATTGCACACACAAATACTCAAAAAGGGGGTAGACTATATGAGCAAACTACATAGAGAGTTGCTCTTAATAACCAATTCATACAGAAAATGAATGTTCATGTGATAAACAGAACAGAGGTCAAGAGTTAAAGTAAGTTGAGTAAAAACTGCATTGCATTATATAATTTCAGAGATGCTGGCGGACAGAATCTGAACCAATCATAGAGATTATTTGTTTAAATGAATCAGTAAGTTGTTTTTTGTTGCTTATTGCTTCTTCTCGTCTGTGCACACATATGGGGATGGCTATTTAGCCTCTCTGTCTAAAGCAGAACTACTTGTTCCCATCCCTTCTCTTGATCTGTCAGCGTTTCCCTGTGTTTGTCCAACTTTTGTTCCAATAAGATGGGGGACACATGCTGTGGATGTAAGCAGCAGCAGCAGCAGCAGAAGGAGTAAAAGACAACGGATGTGATTCACATGGTGGTGATTCATTCTCCAGCTGCCCTGTGTCTCTCATGGCCCGGGTCAGCGTTGGTTCAGTAGCTTGGACATGCAGGGTTAATAGCCATGTGGTTACATATGGTGCATATACAGATGACCAGAATCAACCGGTAAAAGAGCAGTCACCTTCATCCCATCGAATCCTCTTGTGTTAGCAAATTAGATTTCATAAAGATGTGCACCACACGTGTGCAACGTGTTTTAATTATCACGTAATATCCCAAGATTGGTTTGTTTGTGTATTTTTCTTACATTTTGCATCAGATTGAAAAAGAGACTAATCTCATCATCAAAATAAACAAAACATATGATGTAGTAGGCTATGTGTTTGTCTGGTTAACAGGCAATGCATGGTTATGCCACCATGATGCAATGTTATAAGTTATCGAAAATGTACCCAGCAGGCATTGAGGAATGAATACCAGACATGTCAGTATACTGTGTTTGGTTGAATTTGGCTTTACTTCGTCATTGTTCGGAGGCAGTACTCTTGTACTCAAGTACTCTTTGCGGTTTCAACTGATCTTATTAAAACCCAATATGTTTGAAAATAATGAAATTCCAAACATTAAAGTTACTTTTTTTCAAAGATAATAAAAAATGACAGTGTATAAAAGCCCTTATTAACATTCTATTCCCCTAATATGTCTATATGTGTCTCAACGCACAGCCTCGAACACACCACAATACGTAATGTTTACTCTTGTGGATTATATAAATATTACAAATCTGTTCCCTATAGCATATCAAATCTGTTTGGACTATACTTGACCACTCTTGACTGTTGAAATGTGGAGAGAGACAGAGAGATGCTGAACAGTAAACATCATTCTGGCATTCGCACAAGGTTCATCTTTGATTGGGAAATAAGAAGTCGAGAACACATTGGTACCCAGTCGACCTTCCTGTTTTACTTTCAGTGTCAAGTGTTGCGTGACTGTGACTGTGAGTGGTTTTCTCGGAGCTGAGTGAGAAGCTGTCTGAGAGAGAGAGAGAGACTGTCTGAGAGAGAGAGAGAGACTGTCTGAGTGTGTGAGGTTATGGATGCCTATTTCATGCCCATGCGAGTGGGATCAACATATAGTTTTCCCGACACGCTCTGTAAGGGCTGAGTGACGCTGCTGTAAACCTGTGCGTGAGTGTGTATGTGAGTGAGTTTTAAACGCATGCTCCCACATGCTTTGTTTATACCTCCTGAATTATTCATTGGGTCCCTAATGCGGACCATCAAGCATGCCGTTATTTGGGTTTCTATCATCTCTGACAGTTCATTTGTGTTTCTGGTGTGACAGAGCTTGCAGACTGTTTATATACTTTCTTGGGAGTGTATGCACAGGGTTTCGGAATAACGGAGACCGTGGCTTCTCTGCAACAAGCACATGTTGTGATGTCCGGCAGGTGGCTTGCGTTGAGTGGCAGGCCGCTGCTAAAAAGTGGCTGTCTGGGTAGTCAACGTGTGTCACGGCTAATGAGAGGTGAAGGCAGAGACGGACCCGCCCCACACATAGAGACCGCTGCAGTCAAAACAATGAGAGTGGCCTGTGCAAAAACACAGCCAGCGCCAACCAAGTACAGCACATAGGAGCGGATCACAACAAAGTGGACCGGAGCGCCCAAAGCTCGGCGGCCAGAAGACAAAGGCTTTTGTCTTTAGGTGCTAGCAGCTGTATCTTCAGACTCAAAGTGATGCCCAAAAGCCCTTGTAAAAGATTGAAAACAGGGTTTCCACCCAGTAAAGTGTTTACGGCTGAGGTGGTGTGGTTCATTGTGCATCTTTCCTCCTCACCCCTAAACAATTGATGACGTAGACGTTAAGAGACATTCATTAATGCAAATCTACCATATTTATGTACCATGTATGCATGTTATCAAAGGAAAAGAGAATTCGCCACCATTAGCTACTGGTAACACCAGACAGTAAGACCGTGGCAGCAAAGGCTTGATTGCATTGGCATGGGAAAACGTGTGTTTTATTTGCTCATCACTGTGATTTTTAACTTAAAAATCACGTAAGAATCAGAAAATGGTATCTCCCCTTTTAAAAGTCACATGGTTTCGCTTTGAGAATATGGCATTCGTGTAAACAACATAATCTGCTCATTTCCCTGAAGTTTTTCATAAAATTTGTGTTCATTTTAAGAGGACAAATAAAAGATGGTCTTAGTTTCGGGAAAACACTGCAGGAAACCCTGACAACTTCTGCAAGTTTGACTGTTTGAAGTTTGTTATGAGCATATGTTAATACAAGTTTGTCAGTGAGCCTGTGTTCTCTTTTTGGAAAGGAAGCGCTTGCGTGACGATGTCTTAAATGAGTTGACCCCGGATAAACAAACCCTCCTCGACTTGAACTGAATCACACGCATGCACACACTCTCACTCTCTCTCTCACACACACACACACACACACACACACACACACACACACACACACACACACACACACACACACACACACACACACACACACACACACACACACACACACACACACACACACACACACACACACACACACACACACACACACACACACACACACACACACACACACACACACACACACACACACACACACACACACACACACACACACACACACACACACACACACACACACACCTAGATGTCTGTTTGTTGATGCTGGGGATGTTGCTCTGTTTGGGAGAGGCTTGCTTTTCGGCACCATTCATACAGGCTCCTGGGTGGTACTTCCATTTGGAGGGAGCGTTGGCTTGGTCGCTGGAATTTTGTCACTCGTGAGGATTTTAAGCGTACAAATGCACACAAACAAGCAACACCAACGCCTCCAAACACACACACACACACACACACACACACACACACACAGACAGGAGATGCTTTCAAATTGAAAATATAATATACCAGTTCAACCATGTGCGATTGGCGTCACACTGGTTTTTGAGAAACCTCCTGTAACCAAACGCCACCCTCAGATGTGGGAACCAGCAAATCCCATAACGAATGGCCGACGCGCCTAAAGGCAGGGGATGGCAGCCACTGGCACGATGTGGAGGTGAGAATGAGGGTCATGTTTGTGGATCAGATCAGACTGGGGCCACCGGTGCAGCAAAATCCAGAGGTGTTAAATCCAGTCCTCAGGGAGAATAAACATGAGGGTTAACACATACTGACCCACAGGTAGAGCAGGGATTAAGGAAGTATAAATCGCCTGAAGGAGCAAGGGCCTTAACATGGCCGGATTAAACATCCAAAGCCACTCGACTTTGAACGCAAGACTAAAGTATCCCAGTCTTTAATGTGACGAACATCAATGTGCACGATGTGGTAATCTGACGAGGATATTTTGAAGTGTCGGTTTAAGTCCAGTGCCAGTCGGTGTCTAATGGTGGTCTGTAACGGGATGAAATGCTCTTTTATCTTTGTATCCCTTATTCATTCATAAAATGTGGTTCCAGTTTGACGTTCTGGAACATGTTAGAGTCAAATCTGAGTGCCGGGCATGGAGGGGAGCGGGGGTGGCTCTTTAAGTGTAAAGGAATAAAGAGAAAAGTGCACTAATCACCATGACTTTAAACGAAAACTGGCAGTATTTGTGTGTGTGTGTGTGTGTGTGTGTGTGTGTGTATGTGTGTGTGTGTGTGCAGGGCTGTAACTGAAGACAATGTGTGGGCCACGGTTGAGGAAACATGGTGTGAATGTTCAAAAGGGAGCTCTCTATTCCACGATCTTACTTTGACCCAGACAGCTTTTCTTAAAAGAATTCCACCCTCCACCTTTCCCCTCGACTTCCTCAAAAAAACATATTCCAGCCCTGCATGCTTCACTTCCCAATTGATGCCAATTGAAGTCAAATTCAAATCACCGCCATTATTTTCTAGCCCACTCCATTCTCACAGGTGTCTCAACTCCTCGTGGCCTTAGCCCCTTTCTCTAAGCTATAGCTCCTCATTCTGGTTTCTCTCTCCTCCCGTCTCACACCTGAAACAGACAGGCTCTAATTACAGCCTCTGTGGAAGCCAAGGTGAGAGCATGGGATCTTAAAGCTGCCAATGGGTTTATGAGTAATGGGCAGCGTGGTGCAGGTGGTCAAAAGGGCCAATTACACAGTCGTGACTTGGCGGGCATGATGCGAGCAAGTATATAGTAGGGCCATAAAACAAACCGACTGACATGCCAAGCGCTGTAGATTGTTATATAAAAATAAAGATAGAAAGAAGAGGGGCCTGTTGAGTGAGCTATTATCACCCAGTATGGGGCCCTCTGCATACATGTGTACTTTTCACTGTGTGAAATTACAATACATATATTATCAAAAGGTGCACATAAAATAAATGGTTAAGTAAGCAGACATGTGTGGTAGATTAACTGTCTCGACTCTCTCAACTCATTAATGGAGGTAAGCATTTCACACTACTCCTGGTCTTAAACACACTCTTGGAATAATGGTGACCGCCCCACTTTTTTCTCTACTGTCATTGCCGCCATCATTCCACCAGTCCTGGCAGCATACCCTGTCCTATCCATCCACTGTGACTCAACTATATCTGGGTTGTAGTAATTAGATCCCAGTGCATGGCCCACTGCAATGCCAACCCATTCTGGCTTAAAGCGTATAACCTCCAATGTCATGTGATACAACTGGATAAGGGATTGACAGAGAATCAGCATTAACGTAGAATCAATGGTCAATCATTTATGATATGATACGTGATATTGTTTTCTAAAACAAATGGTATGCACATATATTTTGTCATACTCTGATAGAGTATTTGCAATGAAGCAAAGGATGAGCAATTTAGGATTTTAGGCGCACCGGTGGAAAATATTACAATTGCTCACAAAAAGGCTTTGAATGCATTTCATTGCAGAACAACTCAATAAACAACTAATAAATAAAGGTTAAATAAAATAAAATCTAATAAGAAATGTTGGTAGGGCTAAATCTTTTAGTTTTTTTTAGGTTATATGTATCAAATTGTTCGTACTAATCCAAAAGCAATACTTTTTGCAACCGCAGATTCAATATGTAGCCCTAATGAAGAGGTGAAAATCTGACATTTTGGCTGAAATTCAACTTGACTATCACAGACAAAGGAATATAGCATTGAGCCATCCGAGTGGCTGCTGCAGCCTGCTGGGACTTGATATCAGTGTGTCACCTACGTCAATGCTGCCGCCTCTGTGATCGCTCATACACTCTTTGGGATTTCAAAAAGAGGGCTATCATCGGCCTCTTTAAAAGATGATCATCTGTTTATTTCAAAGACCTACACATGCAGGTCAGGTGTGTGTGAGGAGGATATCATTTCATAGGGTCTTGAGATACGATGCCACCACTGTATGGTCTCTGAAAGTGTCTCCCTCTGTGTTGCAACGTCACTGATGTAACACAATCCAAGTCCCCTTTCAATACTACGTGATGGGTGCTTGTGTGTGTGTGTGTTGTGTTGTGAAGCTCGGCTCCTGTGGCAGGTGCAGACTTGCCCCAGTGTGAACTTTATGAGAGGAGGTCATGCGTCACTTTATCCAAATGGTGGCGTCCATATATGGTCCAATCAGCTGCCCAGGTTCCTGGGATCAGGACATGGCTGGGATGGCTGTCGAGTCTTAAACACAGTCGCTGATAGACTGGGATCAGTCTGATGTTACAGTCTGTTGTGATTTTATTTTCAACCGTTTACCTACCCACGATAATTAACATCACCTTCAAAAAATATCAGTCAGTTGGCCGTGCTTGAGAGATCTCCACTGTGTGGATTTGTGTCTGATGGCATTTACAGTGTGTGTGTGTGTGTGTGTGTGTGTGTGTGTGTGTGTGTGGGGGGGGGGGGGGGGGGGGCGGGGGGAGGGGTGTAGAGGGTGTGATTCTCAAGCTATGTTAGTTTGTGGGCCTGACAGCTGCGTGCGAATCTGATAGACGGCTGACACAGCTGATATGTCTGATAGGCTCCATGTGCAGTAATGAAAATAAAACACAGCTGGGAGCGCGGACAGAGGTATGTGCAATTCATTGCCGTTGACCAATCACATGTCTGCATCAGCGTTCATATTGTGTTGACCTTGCATTCGGGGTCGAGGTGGGGCATGTAGGCAAAAGATAGGGGAACCGCAGCTGTGGAGAGAGCGCTATGCATGAGCCATCGTTTAGCTCCTTTCACTCAACACTGGCTCATCTAATGCCTTATCCAAGTCAGCCCGGGCCGTGTCACCTTCATTTGCTCCAGACCATACACATGTTCACTACTTGATGTAATGGGATTTATTCTTCACACCCAGAATCAACGCTGACAAGCCTCCAAGCTCTCCTGCTGTACCGGGTTCCTGCCAAGCTCCTTCAGTTGCTGCTGGCCTAGAATCCAAACAAAGGAGCAAACCACAGTGGAAAAAGTAGAGAAGGAGCATTCTGTATATCTGAATCTGTGATAAAAGCATCAGATCCAAACAAACATCATTTACCAACCCTTGTCACTGAACCAAAAACTGAAGAATGGCCAAGTCCCAAACCACCAACCCGAAAACTAAGCAAGGTTTGGACCCACCCTGATGTGCCCTACTAAAACAGCTTCAAGATGGCTTCAGGTTTCAGCGTTCCTCAGCCAGGCCAAGTGGAAGAAAAACGCCCGCGGTCATCACGGCCGTCCGACCAACAGACAGGTTCTTGGACAGGAGCTGAGGTCCCAGATCAACGGGTGTTGTGGGTAAAATGATACATCGGTACTAGTAATACATTTTGCGGTCACTTCGAAAGGGATTTAGGCCCTTTGCCATCCGCTCCGAGCGCTTTCAAAATCTGTCATATTTTAATGGGGGCTGTCTCATAAATCGATCAGAGGAGGTTTATTGTAGTAGTATCTGGGCTTTTGCAACAATGGGGGCTATGTCTGCATGAACCTCAGTGAAGCTAAGCCAATGTGGACTTAAACTAAACCCAGTAAAGTCCAATGGCTCTAATAGCACTGCTCCTATCTCAATCAACCATGGGTGGAGCAATCTCTAAAAAGCCTATTTTCAACAGATGCTTTGTTGTAAAGAATTAAAATGGAACAAGGGAGCAAAAGGTGGAAATCCTAATTCACTGGTTTTAATGAATGCAAGACCAATACTACAGTTTTGGCAGAGAGTGCTCAAAGAACCCATTATCCCAATGACCTGTTCTGGCTGCCTGACATTACAGCTGAGGAGGAGCAGGTCAAATCTACAACACCTGTTTGTGACAGAGGAGTGCAGATGAAGACCAGACATTTAAACTAATACGCAGACCGCCTTTAAGTGTTAGTGCCTGGTAGTGATTTCCAGACACACAATCTATTGATAAACCTACATGCACTGTTGGAATGCAGTAGTTCATCATTTTGGGAAATAACTTTCTTAGTGAGAGGTAATTGATTGGTTAATACCAATCTCATGTCTGTACTGTGAAGTTACAGCGAGCAGCCAGTTAGCTTAGCGCTGCATTTTTAGTTTTTTGTACATATTCACAAACTAAATGTTAGATTGTGAGCTTGTTAATAATAAGAGTATAGCTTGATTAGAAAGGTGATACATTATTTCACAAGCTAATTTGCATATCCAGGAAGTTGTAACGTTCCTTCCTTGGTAAGCTAACCTAAACATTAATGGAACATGTTAAGCTAACATACATAAGAGTGTTATCTTCTCATCTAACCAATCATGGCAAGAAAACTAATAAGCTTATTTACCAATTTGTCAAGGCTTTTTCCTTAAACCAATCGGTACAGACCAAACATACAACGTACCCCCTCACATTAGCTAAGATAAACCTCTGAATGAAAACACATCAAAAGGCAGAGGGGAGGATGAAGTAGCACTGGAGTACACCACAGGTTTACAACCGAATAAATAATTAAACTCCTTCTGCAGGTTTGGATTTCGTAACCAACACAGGAGATAAAAGCCCTCTCTGCACCGTGACAGTAGAAGGGAGGGAGATAATAAATGAATACAGCGAGGAAGAGGGGGGCTACGGTATGCCCCTGAGAGACTTTTCCCTCTCTTTTCTACCTTGGCCTCTCCTCCTCTCATCCATCCACGTCTGGCCGTTTAAGCTTTAGTATCGCTCCTGATAGATATTAATGATCCAGAGCAACACGATCTGACTTTAGTTCTTTCATCCCGTGTTCGGAGCTTGTTTCTTCACGGATCGATTCCCCCCGTCCTCCATCTTAATCAACGGACTTTATATGGATTATAAGGGCCAGATGGGAACCTTAGGCACTACATGCGTCAGTCAAGCCTCATTCCCCCTGCTTTATCTATGACTTGAACCCCAACACACATGACCTGTCATCAACGGGGCTGGCACTCTGTTGCGAGTGTGTATGTGTTGGTTGAGGCGTGTAACAAAGTCAGCATGTGACCCCCCCCTTAGTCTTCAGGTTGGTGGAGCCAATAAATCTGCCACTGTACTCCTACACAGCACAGGTCACCTGTGACCCTCACACATACCCATTCACATTTCCCCTTGCAGACATGCCTTGCCCGGTGCACATTCGGCCAATGAAAGATATAGCCAAAAGGATGGACTTTGACAGGGAAATGAACATGCACTGAACATGAACACCTTGCTAGATGGCTATCACGTTTCTACCAGGACCCAGGATGTTGTTGTGTCATGCTATATTCTCTCTTTACATGTCTCTCTCTGTGTGACCTCCGGGTCAAGAGCTTGTGTTAGTCTGAGAGGGATCCTCATGTCGCTGTCACGTCTTGCCGTCTGGATCTCCACTTCCGTCTTCCTCTCACTTTCCCTCTTCTCCGTCTCAGGCACCCCCTCACCGTCCTTCTCTTCTTCTCCCTCCTTCCATCTCATATTCAGGGCGGCCCACAGTTGTCCAATGGTATTCTCAATGCGTCGTAAACACCACTTGTCAGGGTGTCACCTTTCACTCACCCATTTCCAAACCTCCAGAAGCACCGTCCCTCACCCCTCAACATACGGTACATACCCACCTTAGCCTGACATACACACACACACATACACACACCCCTTTCTTACTCCTAAGTAGCTTAGTAAGGAAACATCCCAGAGAGGGCACTAGTGGGTATCTAAACTGAGAGTTTGCTTTGTCAGGATCATTCTGGTTTTAATTCCATGTTGAAGGTGCAGTGTATTAGAGGAATTGGCGTTTTCCAGAACAATCTGGTAGAAATGGAATATAATATTTATAAGTATGTTTTAATTAATGCTTACTTGCTTGAAGTTAAAAGTTGTTGTTGATTTTCTTACAAGAATTAGCCTCTTGCAAGGCCACCATGTTAGACCGCCATGTTTCTACAGTAGCAAAGAACGGACAAACTTAACCGCCTTATGCGTCTTTATATATAGTGGGTGTGTCCGCAGGAAATGCACATGTTGGAAGACAAGGATAAGTACGAAAGAATAAATAACTAAATACATCTTCACCTCATCACTTAATATTGTGGAAAGACTTGAGGCAGTGGTGGATAATGCCACCTTCAACACTAAATGACACCAAAATAAACCCTTAAGTTATTACACACTGCACCTTTAAGCCAGATATTTGAAAGTCTATCAACATATAAAAAAACAAAGCACAACTCTTCTACAGTTGTATTCGCCTCACAGAAGGTTTTCAGCTATTTAGCCTTCATCATGGTGGTGAATGGCCAACGTGCTTTGATTCTGAAGGACTATATCAAAGCTTACACTGCTGGGCCCCTCGTTGTACACCTTGCTGGTGTTTAATTAAGATGTTATTATGCCAAGCGTTTGCCCAAGACCTCATGGGATTACAAGACACCGCCATTTCTTAAGCACAGCTGGTGCAGATGGGAATTTCATTTGTTTTGCAGCTCATAAATCACCATTGAGATATGTCAGTCTGGACCAACGATGTTATTCCAAGACCCCCCCTAGCATGGATAAAAAATGTATTTCCGTGATTCATCAATCAGTGAGAACCTTGAAGAGTGACTGCCAATATCTGGTTACGCCAAACACAAGTCAGATTGATTGTGCAAGAGACTTGAGCAGCAGCCAGATGATCAGAAACAAAAATAAATCCGATGTCGCAATAAAAACGGAAATCAAAAATCACCAAGGCAAATAACTCCCAGAGACAGAGACCACAGTGAAGAGAAACTAGCGCACATCCAAAAAATACCAAAATCCCCTCTTTGTGTGCTGCCCATCAAGACTAAACAAATCCACCAGGTCTCCGGGCCTCATGTGGACCGGGTCTGTTTGTGTTGGTGCCACAAGACATCACAACAAACACACACATGGGAAACTGGAGCTGGCGTGTTATGATGGGAATGGATACCACAAACGAAGGAAGCTTCCTGCCCCCTTCGGCTCCTTTAAAACAGCGTAAGATAACAGATATCAAAATATTATGCTCAGCTTTTATGAGAATTTAACAGTGTTTGGGAATGGGGTGGTGCATATAAAAAGGGGAGCCTGAGGGGAGGCTGACTGACTTTACTTTTAATGAGGAATCCAGTTGGCTGCTGTCAATAGATGCACATTTTTTCACAGCAGTTTTTTAATTTTTATTTTTATTTTTTTAAATTCTCCACTTTCTGAGTGGACGGAGTGTCTGCGTGGTTGTTCTGCTATTAAGCCAGACATCATTGTAGAAATAAACACCGGGAACATGCTTAGAATAATTCACCAATACATAAATATTCCATGGAGGGAAACACAATTGCTTCCAGGTGCCAATCTCAGATTCCACCCGCTGTTCAACCGTGTTGCTGCTAACTATCCCCTGACCCCCCTGCTACACATAACGCTTCAACCATAATGAAGAGTTTTCGTCAGTTTCTCCAACAACCGTTGAAAGTGACATTGAAGACCGTGGGTTTCATATTTTAAAACTGTTTTTCTGGCTAACCTCTGAAGACTTTGATTGTGTAATCTCCTCACTCTGCACCCAACGGTACGACCCCCATGCTCGGAGAATACGCAGATCTTTTGGAGATTGAAGCAAGCGGTGCCACAGGGGGCCAACAACTTGAAGCTCACAATTGAAACTGGATGACAATAGATGACTGATTGACGACAATATCTCGACAAGGGACCTGCCTGGATGCACTCGCTCATCTCGTACCATGATGTCAGTGCATGTAGCGTGTGTGCATCTCTCTGGAGTTAGTGTATGTGTTTTGCTCTTTCAGAAAAAATGTGGCCAACATTAGCCAACACGGTTCAGTGCCATGCTGTCACATTGCCAACCTGTAATTTGGCACGCGACCTGGACAAAGAGGCCTCACACACGCACAAACACCCCAATCCCCCCTCTGCACACACACACACACACACACACACACACACACACACACACACACACACACACACACACACACACACACACACACACACACACACACACACACACACACACACACACACACACACACACACACACACACACACACACACACACACACACACGCACACACATGCACCCACACAGACATGGTCACACACTCCCCAATCATGATCTTAACAACCCAGCCCTGAAGCGTCTCATTTTTCCTCCCTTTCTCGACATTTTTCAGTCGTTTTCCTTGTTCCCTGTGGTCGGAAATGTCTTGTTTCCTTAATGGCTTCCAGTAAAGTTCCCAGAGTCCCTAGCGTATATCCAGCTATCCTCCAGGGGCGCCTCCTCCGTGCATCCAATTAGGCCCCTACATTCACAATGGTGTAATCAAGACATGTTCTGCGAAGCCTCATGCCATCCTAAAACTCAGACTTGGTCTGGGATAAAATACTGGCGGAATAACCGCCGAAGCAAGTTCTGCAGCAGAGCAGAACGCTCTCCATTTCTTCATTACATTACTGCATATACATATGAATGCTATTAGAGTCATAGTTGCCAGTTTCAGAAAATGTGACTTTGATATAAGCCATCAAACGTGTGTTTAATGTTCAGCTACTTGCCTTGTGAGTTCTCTCAGCAGGCATTCACTGTGTTTCACTGTTAGGAGGAAATTAACCACAGATCAAATGGACATTAAGTCTTGTGTGTGTGTGGTTGTCTCCAAGTACAGTATCCAGCTTGTATGTGTATATTTCCTATGGTTCCAGTCTGGGGACTACAGCAGCACGCCCAGTTCTCATTAAGCAGACGCCCTGCTGAGGGAGCTCCATTCTGGGGTTCACCTCTGTGGAACCCTGGGTAATCACCAAGCATCACCACCCAAGGGCATGAGCCAACCCGCTGCACCACCGCAGAGTCAACCAGCCAACGTCTACAGCATTAGGGTCCCACCTCTGGGACCACGGTCACAATAGCATTAACTGTTTGGCATTATAATGAATGGGTATTTAATGGCACTGAACGCAGAAAGGCATTAGGTAATGTAGGGATTATTAGGGTGGGTTATTAGCAGCCATCCATGGTGCTTTGGTTCAGTGGGACCAGCCCAGCTGTTAGGAAACACACACAGTGTGTTTAGGACACATTATATGAGGCCAGAACGACTGACTACAGAGGGAATCCATGTGAAGAGAAGAAAGCGGGTAGCAATCATTTTCCACGTTTTTTTTTTACTGCCATACTTGGAAAAAAGTGTCTGGAAAACGGGGAGCGCAAAAGTCAGGAAATGATTTAGTTTTCGTGCCGGAGGTCTTCCTATTCATCATCTAGGCTGTTAATTTGTCAACCAGTAATTTACTTTACGCTTCAAGGATCATCCAAAGAATTTGCTCTGTAAAATCATTTTAAGTTGCAATTATTGTTCTCTTTCCAATTTTTTGTTTATAAAAAAATCTTTTGAAAGCTCTTTTTCTTAATTTTATCTAATTTTTTACTATACAGTATACAGTCGCACCTGCTTCTTCCTTTGCTGACCCCTCACCCGTTTGTTGATGGATTCCCTCATTACAGCTCGGCAGGCTACGCGGTCACGGAGTTGCATTGAAGGCCAGTGTCGCACAGTGCAGCTGCATGGTCAGCCAGGTGGTTGCTGTATAGCATTTAGGATGTCTTCCTCTCATACTTCTCATGCACTTAAAACACTTCCTGATATAGCAGATATGTATACTGTAAGCTACTGCATGTACATGACATTGATGTGCCACAGAAAAGCCATATAATCTGTTATGGTCGCTTGTATCCTGTTGCTACACCAATGTGTTTGTCACTGCAAAGAGACATCCTGATGAAAAAATTAGTCTAAATATACAAGTATGTCTTCAATCTTATTTTTTTCTTTCTTTCTTATTTTCATGTTGACATAATAACCCATTTCCTGATGTTGGAATCAAATGAAGCATAGGATAAATAAATTATGAAAAATGTAATAAATCTTGGTCTCAAATCAGTAAGTTTGCGTGTGTGTTTTTATGGACATCAAAAGGCACACATTCATGTGTTCTGCACTTGATTTCTCACGTGAACACGATTTTATGGATCATTTATTCGCCTTTATCTTAGTTTTCCTCTCCTTTTACTTGCACCCAACGTTTACTTGGGAGCCCAGTCAGGAGTCTGAGAAAGATCTGGCCGTTTCCTCAGAATCCAACCCGACTGTTTACCCTCCTACGCACACAGCCCACACATAATACACACACAAACACTGCATTGCACTAGCGGGTGCCACATCTTGTGATCTCCTCCTACTCAGATCTATGCCGTGTACCAAGTCCCGCTGAATTCACCGCCTCTTTCATCTGCTCAGTCCAGATCCTCTCAGCTCATTTCAATGCAACGGCAACACACTGGCTTTGAAGAGCTTCCAGAATTCCCCCCTGGTCTTTACGGTAGGCTATGACTCACCACAATGACATGAGTACCTGCTACGGCTCTGGCAAGCGAGCATGCTATTCATGCACACAAACTTTCACATGGGTTACATTGAGGGAAGGTGTACAGTATAACACATGCTCTGTATACAGTCAGGCCCACATCATCAGCCTATACGCACCAAATTGCATGCACCTTTATCTTCCAATTGTGCCGGGCACAATCACACAGCTTGGACAGAACTCAGACCACACTAACATTTAAGTGTGGTGTGTCAGTCCTTCCTGGGATATACAGTAGTTTGAGTAGGAAATGTGCGTAAACAAGCAAATAAGAGACACTCAGAAGTGCATGTTTTAGGAGTATGAAGTTCCCACAGACAATCCCGTTGTACAAACTCGCAATTTTCTTTGATGTTTGTTTGACCGTAGATAGAGCCTGGGCCACTTTGCAACAGTCCCCGAATAAAGAGACCACATCTGTGTTGTGAGATGTTTTAGATATGATTCAGTAATCAATCTGACACCGACACAGCGAGAAAGGCTTATTTCCCTTTATGCGATGGTGCTCTTAAGTTACTGATGCCATAAACACCGGCCAGAACAGAGGCAGCCGATGATTCGATAACCAGCGTGTTTGCTATACGTAGACATCTGTGTGGACTTTCATTTTCACGGTGGGGGAAAACAGCATTTACAGGCAACGTCACATTTTTCCACTTAGGAGTGCGTTCGATAGGCATCTCTATTACAGTGGTGTGTGGATTTACTGTATGTATATATACACACTATGTGTTTCTTCCCCGGGTTCTACTCTGTTATCCCCCTCTGTTGTGGCATGAGATATACATGACTGTATTTCTGATTGGACACACACAGGACACAAATTCAAACAAACTGTCTCCAACTGCCCCGAGTCTACAAATCATGGACTAACATAACATAACATGGACTGTTATCAGGGAATGCATGTTCTCACATTAAAAATGATACCATAAGGGAAACCACAGGACAGTGCACTATGAAGAAATGGGCAACACTTGAAACAACCTTTCCCTCTGCCTAAGACGGTGTGTTAAGATTCACGAAACACACTCAACATACAGAAACGTATTCTTATATCTGTACTTTCTCTTCACTTTCTATTACTAGAACATTTTCATAGGTCGGGTCATCATTAAGGGATCTCATGTACTGTAACATGTAGGTTACGTTGATCTTAAACAATCTTTTTATATAAAAAATTAGCCTAAATAATGAGCCTATACTTTATCATATTATATAATGAATTCACACAGACAAGCTGTAGACAGTATAGAGATGGCCGATCACTATATACTCTGAAGTCTCTCCAGTCATTTCAATCTTGCATCTTACATGTGATACATTTTCCTAGTGCATCCACAGTATGTGTGAGTTGTCTAGTCTTGGTCTGAGGCTAGACCTTGAGTGAAGAAGAGCAGAGATAGATAACAGAGCAGCCAAATGGCCTGTGTCATGAAGCGGAGAGACCCCGGGAGAACCGTGCTGAGTAGCATATACACCCCTCCCTCTATGCGTTCATCCTTCTCCCTCTCTGTCTCTCCTCTCCCCTGTTGGAGGATGTGGTGCGTGAGAGCGTTGACAGAAGAAGATATGGCCGGGGACCAGGATTCACGGACACAACTTTGACACCGCACAAAGGGGTTCAAGGAACGGCGAGCGCATAGTTCACATAAATTTGTTGCTAGCTCGCTCCTTTTAGCCTTTAGCGGGTCAAGGATGGCCGGGGAGGATTGTGGGTAATCAGGAACCTGTCTAAAAGCAGCTTCTTTACTGCTCTCTAGGGGTGAGCAGGTGAGACCAAGGTCATCTGGTGTCAAGGTGTGCACGCTGTGAAGTACAGACTGGTGCTAATTTGAAGAGATTTATTTGTTTTTTGTCTTCGAGGGGAGGTGAGGGGGGAGGGAGGGAGACAGTGTGTTTCAAAGGTTTGTGCAGGAGTTTAAACCTGCATCTGATGTTACAAACACGAACGCGCTGAACTCTGCAACTCCATCTGGAAAGAAGCACTTGAACGAGATGTGTTTTTTTCACTGGAAAACACACATTTGCTTATGCCACGTACCCTTGTTAAGTCGTATAGCTTCTGTATGTTTGCAACACTGACCGAGACTTGTACACAGCAAGAAATACACATTAATAGACTCACTTGTGCCGTCCAAACACCAGCGGTGGGGCGGTGAAGTGGAGGATTCTATTTGTTGACTTGCAAAAGGTCATTCAAAGAACCACACACGTAAATACAGAGGAGAGGAGACTATGGGAAAGGTAGAGAGGAGCCTGTTCATGGAGGAAATCGGTCAGAAAATATCAACACACCTGAATAAACTGCTGTGGGAAAACCACAACAAATAGGGCTCGTTCATTTCAAATACATGATGTAACTCCCCCTGCTGATACAAAAAAAAAAACGTCTCGCAGCCAGAGTTTAACAGGTAAAACATCAGTTTAATCCGCAATGTGTGAAAATCAATACATAAGGGCTGCTAATCAGGACGTAACTAGAGAAGCGCTAAAAAGTTTGAACTAGACACAAGTTGTTGAGGGCACATCTGCATGCTCCCCTCCACCGCCTACACTCACACACACACACACACACACACACACACACACACACACACACACACACACACACACACTCGGACTCTGTTCCCACTGTAACTGTAGCTCCCCATGCAGCACGACAGCCATCGTCCTCTCCTTCAGTCCGAGTGACTGAACGGCTGCAGAGTTGAAAGGGGGCCGGAGTGCTGGCTCTGATTAGCTTGTTTGCTTTCTATAAGCTGGGGAGAAGGAAGCTCCCCTGCCACGATTCAGTGTCAACAGGCCACCCCTCGCTGCCTTGGCCACAAGGTCTCCAACGGTCACACGCACACACAGTGTCACAGGGTGCAAGTGCATGAATGTATTGTACATGTGCATGGACATACAGAACTTGCAGAGGTGAAGTTGTAAAATGCATATACTGTATGAGACATGCGCTTGTAGAAAGAGACACAAGTTGAAACAGGAGGACACACTGTAGGACTAAATGAGCACAGATTCGTACAAGTGCATGCCATGCCCAGAGACAGCAAACAAATAACATGTTCCCAAAGCGGTCTGTGACGACGCAGAGCAAATATACAGCGAGGGAGGCAGACAACGGAAACAAACAAGACGGATGGAGACAAAGCATCGGCCCCTGACTCCCTTTGTATCCTTCACCCGGCGAGGTTAAAACCCCGGCTAATGTTGGAATCTGGTGAAACACGCCACAGCACGGCCACAAATAGCTCCTAATAGAACTTCCCATTATCCGCACCGCTGGAATGTGCAGCTAATGCACGGAGACCGAAGCCAGGCCCAGTTAACATACCTGTGGTAACGGCATGGTTAAAAGCTGTGGGGAGCGTCTGTGTGTGTAGTTTCTGTTGCAATTAGCCGAGGACGGGAATAAGGCTTGACAGGATTATGCGGGGGGGGGGGGGGGGGGGGGGGAGACAGTATGGATACAGCAGATCAATTTAAACTGACTTAAACTGCTGTAATGTTTCTGCATTACTCTGTTTGTAGGTCCCAATATTCTCATGACCCCTGCTAGTACAGAGCTGTCACACAGTCATATGAGTTAATATGAGAATAGAATTTGGTTTCTTATATCAAGATGCTAATACGGGGATATAAGGGTGTATTTCAGGCTCTTTGAGCATTCTAAAATCCATAAAAACAACTGATATTATGTGAATCTTTCACATCTCTGTTAGTCACTAGAGTGTTAGCTGTACACACTTTATGCAAAAAAAAATCCAACATAATTAACATAAATACTTGCTTCAAAGGCATTTCCTCTAAAAAGGGATTTCAAAGTTGACTAACAGCTTACACATCTTTTCATTTTTGTCCAAATAGCGGGTCAATTTCTAAATGATTGCTGTTGTGTTTGTTTGATATGAGTAAACAATGTTAGGATGAAACAATCAGAACAGACAGATGACGTAAATCATAAATTGGCAAATGCTGCTGGCATTCAACTGACATACCTTTTGCCACAAGTACCTTGCGTGTTCCTCTTTCCATCATATTTTACAGCCCATTAGCAGGTTACTTCATCGTCATAGTCTTTTCCTCACAAAATACATTGACATTAATTACAGTCAAAGAAAGATGTTTATTGGACATTGGCCAAATGGATTAAACACAACAGCACATCAATGCCTTAAATTGACCACTAGGATATATCAAAAATCAGGTTATACATAATTCATTAAACACAACCATTCTCTTAGAGGTAGTTGTCTTGTTGAGATATTGCACTGAAATATAATACACTGTACAAGTCTATTTCATTAATAAAGTAGTACCTCAGTGCATAGCCAACTAACCGGACAGCTGTGCTTGAGATGCTCTCACAGTAATTCCCCTCTCAGACCATTCCAAATAATCTTCACTGCAGCTCCAGTATAAATAACCATCACACATGATATCATCCACTTCACTCTGGCTGTTGGGGACAGCACTTAATGTAATTCAGTGGTAATTTCTTTGCAGCTCCAGGGTTATTTCCCAAACCTCACCTCTGTTGTACCGTCTAATAGGCCTTCATATTTCCCCCGGAATGCTCCCTCTCTGCCTCAGGCCAGGTTTGATCTGCTGGACCCTTTCCATTTCCATCACATTGTTAGCGGTACATGCTACACCGTGTCGGCCCGTGCTAGGCAGACCAGTGAGCAGGGGTGTAGTTTTTCAGTATATTTGTCACAGTTCAGCGCTTCGCTTCAGGTTAATTATGACCTGAGGGTTACAGTCCGAGCAATGGGGAGAGAGAAAGAGAGAGAGAGAGAGAGAGAGACCCTTAAGTGGTAGCGCAGTCTGGACGTGGTTAACAACAGTCTCACGCAGATGATCGCATGAACGATGGACACTCGAATAGACATAATATTATTTTACCTGAGGCCAGGAATGTGTGTACAGTGGTGGCGCTGGGGCAAAGCTGATACGTGAAAGTTATGGAGGAAAAGAAGGATAAAGGAGACAAAGCCGCACTCACTAGTCTAAAGTTAAAAAAGCGACTACCAGACTGATGCAGTAAGGGAGGTCTTATGGTAAAATTAGGTCTATAGAACTAAAGAATGGACCATTCAGTGGTCTTACACATAGGGCCCCATCCTTTGAGGAGGATAACCCTGATAAGGACAATCTGACTTCAGCACAGTCCTGTGAAGCTCCTGGACAGAAGCAGCAGCTAACACTGATATCAGGTCAGTTAAAAGGCATGGAACAAGCCTCCAGACTAAACTCTGAGATTAAATGATTACGTCGACTCTCGGAGGTCTCAAGGACCTACAGCGAAAAGGTGAAAACTTGGTCATTCCAGTTACACCAACACTGGGAATTAAGAATATATTAGGCAAATAGTTAAACATGCAGGGAAAGGCTTAGCCTGTGCTAAACCAACAATGGCAACGGCCTGACCTTTCCCTCACCTTTTGTTCTGCTTAAAAGTCCCCCTGCCAGCACATTTTCAGCAAATGCCATATGTAATAATAAGCAGTGGCATGCAGTAAGACGGGTAAACAATGCGTTTACTAAGGGTTATCAACAAACAAAAAGAAAACCTGGCAATAATGGGTCACAGACAGGCCTGGGATGCTATTGCTTATTGAAGTTTTGTATTATTTTCTCCCTTGGTTGCGTCATTTAATTTCGTCCCTGTGTGCATCCTTCCATCATCTCTTCATCAATTACCCTCACCGCTGAGCTACTCCTGTTGCTTATTGTGCTCCGTTGAGATTTATCCCAGGCCTCTCTCCTCCCCTCCTCTCCTCTCTGTTTATTTGCAGTGTCTTAGAGATGGCGTGAGTGAAAGCTGGCCTGCAGCTAACGTGCATGACAGGCCGCCTAGGTCCACAGAGCCCCACGCCCCAGTATGCAGGGAGCTGAAAAGGACTTTGAACTGTGTATTTAGAAAGGGCTCTCCTACACATACTCTGCCTTTCAACGTTTACCCAAAGCATTGAGGAGCAAAGACGCTTTCCACCTGCGTAAACTTCCAAAATGTGGACAGGATTATTGTAGGAGGTAAAGGTGGCCCTGTAGTTCCCACTCCCAATTCTTTCCCCCTGACCTTTCTCAGATCTTTACCTGCCAAGTCATATCCTGCTTTTTGCTGTTCAATCTGGGAGTTCAGGCTCCCCTGAAGGGTTCAGAAACATGGGTTATAGATCTATAGCCCCAATAGCCACTTTATAACCCATTCTCTTTAACTGCCAGGTAAACTGTCAATCTGTCTTCCTAAAACAAATATGTAAGACTGTTACACGTTCATATAGAATCTAGATGATGGAATATGATTGTCATTTTAATGAGCAGTGGCACGGGAAAGCAGTAAAGACTACAACATTGATGTCTTCATCACTCATGAAGATGAAGAAAAACGCATAAGATCATTTACGTAGGTCCATCATACTAAACTTAAAATGACAATAATGACCTGAGATTACACGGCTCATTACATGCTCTTTCAAAGACTTTTAAACTTCTAGGATGTTTAACCTACGAGGTTATCGGTCCCTTGGGATTGCATTAGTAGAAAAGTAGAGCGGTCAGAGAAGCTCTCCCGACAGAGCGGAGGTAGGGCACATGTGTTTGGATGGAGATGAGTTAAATGATGTAAGTGTTTAGGGAAATCGACAGTTTCTTGAACCAAAGCATGATCAGATGTGTTTGGAGAACACAGGTCTGGCAAGCTGGATAAACAGACGGTCACAGCACGCGAAACCTTGACAATGGCCCTGGTGCTTAGCCTTTTTCATGTGTCGTCTATAAATGCCACTCGGACATGTGATGAAGAGATGTGTTTTATATATATATATATTTTTACCAATTGGCATTATTAAAAAGGTATACTATATAAGCCATTAGTGGTTACTTTTTGAAATGTTATTGTGTACTGTATGTACAGACAACTTTAACTTGGACACTGAAGTTAGGGTTAATGTAGAGCAAAAGGGGTTACTCTAGACTAGAGTAATAAAGACTTTCAAGCTGAACAAGAACCCCATGCTTGTGATGCCACAGCAAGGATTAGTTTGTAACTGTTATATGACAGAAAGAAATTGATCAAAACAATGTCCGTAACAACAGTGTGTTACACAACAACAGTGAATTATCCTTAACAGCGGTCAGCTATCCAGAGAAAATCAAACCATGGAATGGAGAGAGCTCCGGAGTACCATTCATACATCTTTCAAGAGGATTTATGGATGTTCATTTAGAATCAGTTATAATGATATCCTCGGAGAGCGTCCCTCAAACTAGAAATATGTTCGTCATTCGGATTTGACTGACTGAGTTCTGACTCCGAGAAGAAGGAGTGTGATTTTTTTTTAAACCAAACTGCGTCACTCTGTGGCAAGGGGCTAAAAGGCTGCTTCCAGGAAACTTTGAAGATGGACGCCAAACCTCAGCTTTAACTGTCCTGTTCCTTTCTCTGTCCTAACACTTTCTCCTTTGTACACTCCTCTCTACCGTAATCCAGGTCAAGCAAAACAAATCTCAGGGTACAGGTCATGTACCTTGTCCCAGTGAATAGAAAAGTCCCGCAGAATACCCTGGACCATGGAGATGAAGAAAGTGGGGAAGTGGCGGCTGATTATAGCCTGCAGTGACAAATGCTCCTTTGATGGGGCGTATCAGTTTTTAATTCTCTCCAGTGAATTAGAGTCAGACCTTGCAGGCCCTCGGGCACACTGCTGGGAAAACTCATGTTCCAGACATCTTGGTGGCGTTAGATTATCTTTACTGCCGGCCTGCTGCCAATGTCAACCAGCACTGTGTTATCTTTAGTGCATCTTCTGGCTCCGCTTTCTGTGGATGCTGACCATGACCATTCTAGACCATCAAGCCCCAACTACTGTCCCCCAACTCTTTTATGTTTTATAACGGCAAATCATGTGGAAACGAGTAAAGATAAGGGAAGATAGGAGAGGACGCTTGAGGAAAGTTTACTCGTCAAGGCAACAGTTTAACATGGTAATGTGTTTCTCTCGTGGCAAAGTGTCACTGCACGTATTCTTCGCCTACTTTCAATAAATAAGTGAGTACAACAGCTGTTCAACATTAATTTCCCTCTTTAAAAAATAAATTTAAATAATGGATACAGGATTTTCTCATCTTTAAACCATGTGTAGAAGGTAGGCCAGTTGGTAAGGCCTCTTTCCAGTAATGGCTCTGTTGTTCCTGGACTCTGAAAAGGGAAGCACAAAAAATGCTTTTTCTCCTGCTCTGTTCCCCATAAAACAAAGGGGTATATGGTAAACAGACAACAGGAGAGGTTACTGAGAGATGCTGACAGTCTTGTAAATAATAGAGAGAAAAATAAGTGTGAACAGAGATGGTCAACGCTGTAGATCTCGTCATGTGAACATCTGCAAATCCCACATGAATCAGAGAGAGAGAAACGCAAAAGCAGGCAGGAAATTATATATCGTAAGGATGGGGGAATGTGTGCAACCAGGCGACAGAGATGCTCCAAAACAGAGGAATTGTCCTATTTGTGAATCCAATTTTTATTCAATTTTACAGAATACGTTGAAAAAGCAAGACAATGAGATGTCTCCCGGGTGCTGCTCTGCTAATCAACCATACAGACAGATGGTGGAACAATGACATGCCTGGTCAAGTGAATCACCTTCTGCCACATGTCTCGGGTTAGCATTTGTCCTAAAGGAAGAACCAGTCTCACTGAATTTGGCCCTGGACATCCGGCACAGACACCGTGAGGACACAAGCTTTTGTCGGTCCAATTGCCAGACATGGATGAAGTGTATTGATCTCAAATGGTTCCCGATGTTCCACGCCTGCCTTTATTTTTCTGTATTGCTAAAAGTTCCTCCCACATAACAGGAGACTTTTTTGTTTTTTGGGTCAGACTGTAATAGTGCTTAAAGCGGTAATTGAGTAATCAATTATTAGAGCAACAGGAACATAGTTTGATTATTCATCTACACTCTCTTATCCCACTTCTCATATGTGAGGTTTCTGTTTGTCCTCTTGGTAATTTAATTGTAAATGGAATACATTTGTTTCTTTTCTCTTTTTTGACGGAGACAAGTAACGGGAAGGCGTCTTATTCTCAATAAACATTTGTCTTCACTCCGGCTGATGCACATCTGCCGCACACAGCTAACAGATTAAGTCCTGCATTAACAGAATAAAAACAGGAAGCTGGCAGATTTTTCTCTGACAACTGAGTTTTTAGGTCTGTAGACACATGGCTCTTTTCCTCTGGCATTTGAAAAAGCTGTGCCGCACTGATTTGCATTTCCATTTCCACTTTTAATGCACCGGGCCGCACCTGAGATGGACCTTCTCTGTAGTAGGGCCAAGGTGAACACATATTCAAGTTGCCCACCCACAACCGGGTAGCCCTGCTGTAATGGAAATGCCGACCCCTGCCGTGCTGAGCTGTTGTGCCAAGCCAAACCAAGCTGAGCAAAACCAGCACATGTACACTATATGCAAAAAAAACGCCAATAAGGAGTTAAATTATTTGAAGGAGTAATAGAATGCAAGTTTGAGAAAGTAACATTAACTGAGAAATGATCACTCTTTCTGCAACACTTAATCCAGCTGCCTTTGTCGCTTTGTGTGTGAGTGAAGCTCAAGGAGGTCAGCAATGTTGAATAGACCAAAAGTAACTCGCTAAAAGATAAACGTCAAACAGAGACAAAAAACGACGTTGACACAAAGCAAACACGGCACACTTACAAGCCCACACAATATTTGAGGCCACCGGGCCCGACCAAAGGTCTCGAAACACGAAGATAAATTAACGGAACACTCGATAAACACAACCATTCATATTTCAGCAGAAAATAGAAAAAGAAACTCTCGATTCATTCCAGGAATGGAGAGTCTGGCTTTGATCTAGTCGTGTTTGATGGCCTCATGGCTCCCCTGTTGAACAGTGTGGCCGGCTTTACTGGCCTGTGGTGGCTGTGGAGGCTTTTGTTGCATGAAAGACCAGCACAAACAACAGCTGAACGGATTGAATAAAAGTTCATAATGTAAAAGAATGGATATTAGTCAGAGAGCGAACTGACTGTACTTTTAGAGGAGACTTTGTCTTCTTCTTCAGCCGTCCCCAGAGAGAGTCAAAGGGTGAAGAACAACACTGATTTTGTCCCATCGACCCCCTCGATGGCAGACGTATGGCTCAGGTTTCATGGAGCTCTTACGCAATGACATGCGCATGCACAAACACAAACTATTCGACAAAGGAATGAAGAGATGCGTGTAAAGATCTGCACCTTTGGAAATAGAGAGATCGCAAGCTGTTTTTCACAAATCCGTCAGCGGGACATTTGACAGCCCAGTTGTGGCTTTCACCATGAGGAAAGAGTTTTACTAACAGGGCTTCCTACGCCAACAAATGTGTTCACGCTATCATCACACCAACATTGTCATCTTCAGGCCTCCAGAACAACAAACAGCAAGAAGACATTCTATCCCCCTCCTCTTCTATGAGTCTGTCTGTCATTGATTGTCCATCCTCATGGCTAGCTCTTCTTTCCCCCTGCAGCCACAATGTAATTCAGTTAAGGAGAAAGTAGCCAAAAGTAAGGTCCTTTGAGAAGGACAGATGAGGAAGGATGAGTAACAGGGAAAGAAGGATTTTTCCCGTTCCGGTTTTTCCGGCTGGGTCAGAGGTGTGGGAATGGTCTGAGAATGTCTGGTCAGGGTCAAAGCGTCGGCGCTAGATGAACATAGAAAACAGCCACCTCTCAGGGCAAACGCGGCATCCTGTTAGCGGCTAAAGGAGATACAGCCCGGTGCCAGAGGTTAACACAGCAAGGGTTAAGAGGTCAGGAGATCGTGTGACCTCACCGGCCCTTCCCTTCAGTTTCAGCCAGTGGAACAAACCTGTTCCAACGCCCGAGGACGGACAGACACAAAACACACCATGCAAGGCTGGAAGACGTTCCCTGCCACACTGCATACATATGTGTGCACCGGTGCAGGAGTGATTGCTATTTTACAAGAGTTTGTTGGTATGCTAGCCTGGGGGAGGTGAAATCAGAGAGATGTTTGTTTTTGGGCTTGTGGTTCAGAATTCCTCTATATGCATAAGCACTTTTAGCCATGGCAGAACAGTGGTACTAGGGATGGCATGGTCAATCAGTCGGCCCACCACTTTGGACATGACTGAAATATTTCTTCAAGCATTGCTATGATTGCCATATAATTTAGTACAGACAGTGATGGTCCTCAGAGGATGAACCCTATGGACTTTTTCCTCAGTGCCACCATCATTTGTGGTTCAAAGTGAAATATCTTGGTCGGATGTACAGTATTTTTGCCACAAATATTCAATGTCCTTGGAAGATTAATTCTAAAGACACAAGTACCACCAGACCATCAAACGGATGATGAGGTTGACATTTTAGTTCTAAATTGAAATATCTAAATGATTATTTGACGGTTTGCCATGAAATTGATACAACATATTCACCAGAGGATGAATGGTAATAACTCATAACTCATGTCAAATTTGTTTGGTTTGTAATCAATTGTCTGCACGCTCACATGCTAAACTTAGACAGCGAACATCAACCTGCTAGCATTATCAATATGGGAATGTTAGTATGCTATGCTGTTGGGATCATTCAGCTCAAAGCACCGCTGTGCTGAACTACAGCCTCACAAAGCTGCTAGCATGGTTGTAAACCTTGTTATCCATAAGTGAGGTGTTCATGTTTCATATGCATGCGAAGGAAAAGCTTTGGGAAGGTCAATGCAATCTGCTTTGTGGCTCCAGGGGCCTTGTTCAAATAAGTGCTCAGAAGGAAGGAGGAAAATAAAGCACCTGTTAACAAGGGATTCCCACCTGCAGGGCAAAACATATATATCTGGCTGGAGCTCCTAACACAGCTTGATAGTAGTGAGAGCATGAGCTTGTGTCTCTCTAGAGCTGCAGCTGACCTGCAGGCAGGCGAAGAAACAGCTCTGAGCTAGTTAAACATGGAAAAAAACAAAATTAACACATTTTTGGATCAAGTGTTTCCTCATGTAAACAGAGTTAGAGGCATTATTCATCTGTGTTTGATTGTGTGTATCTCCAGTATATATATTTCTGCCTGCCTGATGAGTCTATAGAGTCCAGATGTGTCAAATCCAACAACTCCCAAGAAGTGAATCTTTGATGTGAAAAGTGTATCGCAGTCCACACATCTGTCCATCCATCTCTCCCGTTTCTCCCCCCCCCCCCATCCCCCCTCCGACCTGGGCCTGCCGAGCGGCCGGGCGCAGTGTCGGTTCAGGGCGCAGGAGATAAATAGAAAAATAAACAAGCGGGCCAGCTGTCAACCAGACAATCAAACTACAGCCAGCAGCAGATCCCTTTCATCGCAACTGCAGAGGACATGTTCTCACGGGCGAACAAGACAGCATGAAAAAGAGAATGCAGAGATATGACAGAAGAAAAGATAAATAGTTTTTCTTATCGAAAAAAGATTAGATAGACGTATGAAGTTAATACGTGCTGATGGATTCATTCACTTAACTGTGAAAATGCTGGAGATGTCATGCAGCCTATGGACTTTATCTCGTAGTCTGCATGGTTGAAACTGACAAGCTTATAAAAACTGAGGTTATGACTTTCCTCTGTGATGGACAGAGGCTCAAGTGTGACATTTTTTTAATCATTTTCTTCTGAGGTTTCTTTTTGAACCTGTAAAAAAGATCCATTCTCTCTGACAGGTGCCAGAGAGGGTGTTGTGTTTCGAGATTAAATCCAAGTTTACACCCAGAGGTGTGACTGCAGGATTATTAAAAATGTCAAAATTCATTTAAAACTACGCACTTGAAAGGTCAGATGGAGACTGTTCTCCAATTCTAATTCTAACTCAAAAACACCAAAGTTTTCATGTCTCATTGTTATATTTTCTCTTGTGCAACCTGACAGCTAGCTTTAATTTGCTATCCATTATAATAAAATCTGTTTTGCTATCGACCACAAAGCTCTTTCATGTGGCTTCCAGAAAGATGCATTATTTATTGTGGAATTCCCTCTGTAGGGATGCCAGACAAGACAGAGGCAGAGAAATACTGAGTGTAGAGTGTAGTGTAGACTGCTTCTGCGACAAAGGCTTTAGGGGGGAAAATTAAAGCATTTGTTAAAAAACTCGGAGGCATGGTAATAGATTTTCTGGAGTGTGTAAACAATAAAACCACAAATTGCCTCCCATGCTAACTCATCACCTCCTGACCTGTGTACAATAGTACTCTAGTGACGTTCACACAGCTCCCTCTGCGTAACAGAGAAGCTGTGTGGTCGACCAAAGACACATCAGCTCGCTTCCGAAACAGGCTAAACATTATTTAAGCTGCATCTTCCTCCTTCAGCCCAGACAAGCTTAACAGGAATTAGACAAGGCTAAGTGCAAATGAAGTCAGTGAGAGTTGCAGAAGGTTCTCATCACAGACAATAACAAGTTGGGATCCGGCATCCACATCCATAAGCTAACCATTAAGTGTCCCCATCTTTTGTTAGTGACGGATAGTGAAGAGAGATTGGCAGGGACAACATTGTTTAGAAGAAGAGACACAGTTTATACTTCACAAGTGGATGCACTTCTAAAGTTGGATGTAGTTTATGATCTGCATGTGCGGACCAGGAACAATCTTTCTGGTAATTTCCTTTTCTTTCTTTTAAATTAATTAAATGCAGCTAACAAAGCAGAGCATGGTGATCAGTATGCAGTTTGTGTAGTCCATCGTTTGCCTATCTTTGATCACGAAAAACAGAGAGAACGGCTTACCTCATTTAGCTAATCAAATTTTTTTTGTTTGGGTTTTTGCCTTTTCTAAAAGTCATGAGATATTGTTTGAGGGTGTGCAGCCAATCACACAACCCAAAGCACGCTTGAGCTGACCTGCCACTGAACCGAAAAATGAGTCCCCAGGAAAAGCGAAGCAATGTGACTCATTCAGGTAACATCATCATTTACAGTGGAAACGCATGACACACAATTATGGGTTCCCCCCCCCTGGAGAAGGGCAGCTTAGCCAACAGAGGGGGGGATTTATACCAGTGTAACACAGCTTCACATCCATATACATGGTTAAATGCATTTGGAGGAGTTGAAGTCTGACTCCGTTTACATGCAATACTTTATTTTATCCACAAGTTAATCCATCCGAACAGCACAAAAGGAGTCCACATTCCCAGCACAGCCCTCAACATCAGTGACCTCTCTCCAGCCCCTCGGGTGTGGAATTAGTTAACCATGCTTGACAGGACCTCAGATCAGGTGTCCCCCCCCCCCTCTCTAGGGCTGATGTGACCTGTATAGTCTGAACAGCAGCCTCCTGACATGTGGATCAAACCGGGGGCCAAATGCTCCTACATCAGCATCCACTCCGCGGGGAGGGCGACACGCATCCATCTCTGACACCCAGAGCTCAAGCCTCCATGGAGCATATGTCTAGAAGGATTATTCTTGTGGTTTCTCATGTCTTTGCCAATTCATGTGAACTATATTCAACTGTCAACCATTTTTCAGTACATACCACAAATTTCCCCCCCCCCCCTACTCGCAGAGACTTGGAATAAAAAAGTCACATAAAAACATTCACATTATTGCAAATGTCAGGACATGCTCGGTTCATGTACTACATCCAGCCCAGAGTTTGTCTTGGCTCATCCCACTCGTCTCTGTTCACTGTCTGCACCGGCGCGGCCCTCGTTCAGATATACGACAATTGCATTTGTCAAGTTGTATCTGCGCCATTACTGGAAATAACTCAGGGATCGAGCCATGACAGGTCTTGGCACAACACATCGGAGCGCTTGATTCATCATTGTTTTGTTCCTTCGACAAACTGATGTGAACGATAATTCAAATGTGGTGAGTGATAAAGAGCGCATGTGTCCTCCTCCTTGTGAAGAGTGTTCAAAAAGAGAAACATCTGGAAGGATCTGATTTTAGCCCCATCTCATCCCTAATACCTGTATTATAGAAAAAGGAAGCAGCCATCTTAAAAAAAAGTTTATTTATCTGGGCATTAAAAATATCTTTTGCTTTGCTGCATCTTTATAATTGGATACAAACGTAGCTGCACAGGTGTGATTATTCCAGAGCTACCAAAGCAGCGTGTGAAACATCACCTTCGAAAGTCACATTTAAATCAAATTGAAGTAGCGATGTGAAAAGGGAGCAGCCGGTGACATCAGCACATCTGGCTCAGCTGTCTTTCGGTCGACATGTGAACGGCCTTTTAAAGGGGATCTGGCTCAGCCTTAGGTTACACTGACACTTACTCTGCTCGCCCCGCTGCTTCCTCGCCCTGCTCTTTCCAAAGCCAGCTACATTTTCCTTTCCCACCTGCATTTTCCAGCCTTGGTCTCCTCCCCTCATCCTTTCTTTATTTGCTTGTTCTCTCTCTCTCTCTCTCTCTCTCTCTCTCTCTCTCTCTCTCTCTCTCTCTCTCTCTCTCTCTCTCTCTCTCTCTCTCTCTCTCACTTTCATCCCATCCAGCCCCTTGCCAGCATCCCTCTCTCCGTCACTTCATTTCGTATGGCAGTAGGTCTGACGCACAGCTGCTCAGCACATTAACATTACATCCCTCATTGACAAACAAACGCTTACAAAACACTTTAAAGTCGATACGGACCAGCTAGAAGAGTTAGTTAATCAGAGGGCGTCCAACATTGTCAGACAAGGTTTTTTTCCTTCAAGGCGGCAGCAGTACATTACAGAAAGAAGGGGCCCCCTTTTTATGGTCTTAGAGGAGGCCTATCCAATATAACGAGAGCAAAAGTGTGTGTGTTTGTACATGGAGTGGGGTGTGTGTGTTTGTACATGTGCCAATATCTGTGTTAAAGGAAAGCCCGAGTAACTGTACAAATAACTGGCAACAAATGATGCTGTAAGTAGAGGGAACAGTCTGTAACAAGCAGTAATGGTCCATCCGTCCCTGTTAAATAAAGGCGATAGATCACCGTGCAAGCCCCTTTCCAACTAACCCGCTGCTCTCTTTGTAGTTCCTGGAAGTAATGTGTCATCAAGTATAACTTTGGTGTGAGACGAATGAGGACCAAGGACTCTTAATCAGGGATGACTAAGTGCTTGCTTGTGCGTTTGACTAATTATTGGCGCTGAAGACACACATGTAGAGAGTTCTGCACTGCAGCTGGGTTTCGCTCATAGGCCGAATGTGATCAATTTCATTAAAGGGATTTTGTTAAAAAAAAAGATAACACATCAACACGCATTCAGCACAATGGTGTCAAATTCAACTGGGCTTTTTAGAAGGTGGGGTTTAAAGAGACATACTTTAAAAATATAGCGTTTCAGACAGAGGCTGAAAATATAATATTCAGCAGTGGCACTGTGAGAAATGTAAGTTTTTTTTTGGACGCTACAGCATGAAAACTGTTTCTAGTGAAAACTAAAATTACAATTTTGAACCTGAAAATTACCATAATATGTGACCTTGAAGTTTTGATGTAGAGGTATTTTGTATGTCCTGTACATTCACCAATACAAATATGTAACATGCTTCGCATACATGCACAAACCTCCCCGGAGCGTAACTAATTGCGAGCATACTGTATGTACACAGAGACACAAGATTGTCCTCATATCCTTGTGTGAGCAGCTGGTACAGCGTTTCATTTTGATATTTATCTGAAACTTTTCCATCGCCCGAGGAGCCAAAGTCTTACAACAGAAGTGCAATCTGTTACCACATCACTGCACCATCTGATACAGCGTGAAGCTGCTCCACATTTACCTTGCATACGATTGACATTGGACGCTGTTTTCTCTGATATATCTTTAAAGCGTTCATTATCCCATGATTCAATACAGCTGAGAGAGGAAATCAGCACAGGATATTGTATGAATAAATGTGACAGTAAGGAACCTGATGACATGGGGGAGAACATAGGTTTTAAAAGGTCCCAGAGTGAGAGCCAGAGTTTCTCATGTCAGGTAGTGGGGCTTAGATTTACCGAGCCCTAGAGCACAAAAAGGGAGTTTCAGCCTGTGTTACAATTCCACCAGTTGGGACTCCGCCTTGCACATACATTGTGTTTTACACCACATCCATCAATGTTGAGGGTTTGTCTGAGTGCCAGATATGTAGAGAAAGCCTCTCTCCACAAATCAGATTTAAACACTGTTACACCTGACTCTTGCTTCCGCTATGTTCCTTTATCCGCGTTGGGGATTTTCCCTTCGCTAGCGGTTTCCATTCGGATTTTGTGAACATTTTCCAGTGAATTTCCCCAAAGCAGACAGAAAATGAAAACAGATACTTGTACAAGTTCCTGTTAACTATTATCAGTCAAATGTTCTGGGGGCAGTTGGCAACAAGATTACCTCAACAACACTAAGTGAGTGTCATGTCATGTCTCTATGTGAGTGGTTTTATGTAGACACAGATTAATAAATGCTCACAACAACAGTGCTAACATGTTTAGATGTTAAGCCCATATAAATCTATATACATTGATATCATGTTGACCGACTTAGAATGATAGCATGCATGACTAAAAAGAGCCTGTTAATGAATTGCTAACTTCAACACTGCTTTCCATCTAATATGGCATCAACTTATCTTCTGTTTACATGTATTGTATCTTGTGGGGACTTTTGTTTTGGGGGGGTTTGTGGTGGGACACAGACATTTCCCCTGGTTGTTAAGGAGACTAGGGGGGTTATTTATGATTCTTTTTCTCTAGACTTCTGTTTTTCTACTTAGGTTATCTCATCTTGAGAATGTGCTAAGACATGTGGCTAAAATCTCACTTTCACTCAGTGCCTCCTTCTCTCCTCTTTTATTCTCTGTCGTCCTTCTCCCCCCCCCCCACCTTTTCTTTCCCCCACCCACCACAGGTTGAGGGATAATGAGCGGAGGGCCAGATCCCGTTTAACCTCTTCACCTGCCGTCTCAGTAGGGAGCTGATTGTTTCTGACATGACACGGTGAGCAGAGGCAGGAGAGGGAGAGAACGGCAGAACAAGGCCATTTATACGAAAAAAGCTCTGCAGAGATTCCTCCCATTCGGTAATAGAATGAACATATGGTTTATGAACGGCTGCTGAGCCCGTGCATCAGTTTGAAGTCACTGAGGTTAATTGTTCCTTCCTATGTTTTTCTTTGTCCGCGCGCTGTATAAACACACGCGTAATTACACTATACGGCCGGTATTTTGTTTCACGGTCAGCGCCGTCGCCTCCATACGTCTCCACACTTTTTTTTTTAAACAGGGACCATTTGAACACTTGGCAACCATAGTGGAGAAAGAAAGATGGAATGAGTGAGGCCATGCAAACTAACACAAGTGTTCAGTATGTAAAAAAAGTTTAGGAGGGAAGGAACAGCTTAACAATGACATGGAAAAAAGAAAAAATTTGAATAATGTGAAGATCACATCAAGGCGTCCAAAAAAGCACATTGTCTGCTCCCTAAGCTGCTGTCACACTTGATTTGCAGCGCAGCGCAGCCTTGGCTTAGGCCAATATCAGTCAGTGGATATGTTCTGATGTAATGCAGTAAACCGCGTTGTCTGATGCTTTTTGTAGAAATTGTGTTTTACGAGGAGAATTGGCGGCCGGAGTGAGCAATTAGGCACAGATGGAGCGTGTGTGCTGCACCTCGTCCAAATATACAGTATATGAGCATGCTTCGTGGTGGAATTCTTTGGGATTGAAAATCCCTGTAGAACATCTGTAACGTCTGAATATTGTTATTTACAAGTGTGTGTGTGTGTGTGTCATTTGTTCTCATTGGGACAATCCACATTTAAAAACAAGAAAAGAGTTGATAACAGATTGCATGAGCCTAAAATTAACTTGAGTTTTGTTATACGATATGTTACTTAAACTTAATTATATAGTTTTTGTTTATGCATGCCCAGGTTTCATGTCGGATTGAATGTGTGCCTTTGGTTTTCTTATTTTTTTGTTGTTATGGACGCTATGCTACAGTGATTTATTGGAGACTATTTTGAGCTACTGACTTGGCACACTGGTGACTATTTACAGTAGCAAAACACTGTATGTGGGATGAACTCAAAATAAACTACAGTGCTTTCGTGGCTGTTTTGGGATAACAGCGGAGGTCTATGCCACATAATAGGACTTGATATAGCAATACTATGTTAGTAAGATACATTAACTGGTGTGTGTATGGGATTTCATGACGATAATAAAGATATAAAGTATCACCTAACGTATCCTTTAATGGTGCAGTAAAATCCATTTTCCCATGCACCTTATTGGGTCTTAAGAGAGGCTTTATTGTGGATGTAAAAGGTTGACCCATGGAAAAAAAACCTACATCTACAATGAAGAAATGAGACATTGAGTTTGACTTTTAGTAATCTCCCCCCCCATGTTTGTGTTTACCTCCCTGTCATGAGCTCATTAAACCATCAGGAAGTATAATTTATTGTTTATAGGGGAATATGAAGACGTTAATAAAGAGCAGATTTTCTAATTAGAACCCCCTTTAATCCCTTTCATTCCGCTGTGTCCCATAGAGGTTATTCCCCTCAGACTCTGTGGGTCTTGCCTTTAAGTGCTTGGCAAGAATTACCAACGCAAAAACCGTCAATGTGGTTGCCATCAAGCATGAAAAGGACAGATGGCCGACCATTTCAAACAACACGAGAGTCCAAATCATTCACACATTTATTTTATTTTTTAATGATAAAAAAGAAAATTAAGCAATCGACCGTCTGCCCCTTCGCCCTTTTAAAAATTTTTTTCCACAGTTCACGAGATGTTTGGACAACAATGTAAACAAGGCTGATGAAGTTGGTGGTGGTTGTATCCGAACAGGACAACAAGTCCAACACCAACAAATGTCGGCGCTCACAGCACGACCAAAACACAAACACAAAACACACACAAACATAAACCACTCTGGAGAGCTTGTTTACGGAGCGGGGATAGGGTTTCCTCCAGAAGATCCGAGATGACTCACAAGCTAAGCTTTTAAATTCCCCCCAAATGTATCATATAAGGCTGATAATCTACACCAGATAACATTCAGATTCTTATTTGAAGAAAATAGAAAACTGGTCCAGATACAGTGATAGTCAATTGAATCAGCACCTTGGGACATACAGTAACTCCTGCTGCCTGCAATGAGGAGATTTTTTTTTCTCTTTAGCCATGTGTTTACTCTTCAACAACCATCACGCTCAAATCACAAACACAAACTCACTACATGGGATGGGTCCCACCGAACTCTACTTGCCTTACACATCTGAACTAACGCACCACAACAGAGAGGTGTGTGTGTGTGTGTGTGTGTGTGTGTGTGTGTGTGTGTGTGTGTGTGTGTGTGTGTGTGTGTGTGTGTGTGTGTGTGTGGGAGGGGGGGGGGGGTTCAGTTCTCTGTAATCACTGAAACACTGGGGGGAAAAAAACTAGCAACAGAATTATCTCATGATGCTTTGAAAATATGTTGAGACTATTTACTATTGTTTTGATGTATATAGATATGAACATGTTCACGAGGTAAACAACAGCAGAGGAATAGGGACAATTATCTCAATCGTGTAATTGAAACTTTGTTTGTGTAAAGATATGAATAACAGGGATAAATTAGTTACGCTCAGGGCGGAAACAACCGTCTACTGTCAAGTCTGCGTAATCTCCTCTTTTAGAAGAGAGATGACAGGAAAGCAACATGCTCCTTTACAGAACCTAGGCTGTGTATTAACACCAGATTGTTTCAGTGCACACAGCATAGAAAGGTATAGGATTGTGAGGAAAATTTGACAAAAAGTGATTTTGACAACAAGTATTATCCACCTTTAAGCATGTTTGCGGTACAAAAGCGGCGTGGGGTAAATGGAATTGCAATTGTAATTTGTGATCAATAACAATGTTGTTCTAGAGACTACTGTAAAAAAAAAAGATAAAGATCTGTGGCAGAGAAGAAAACCTGGGACAACTCTTGCCAAAGCCCCGTTGTTTGGGGGCTATTTTCACTGACAACCACGATGTGGGTTTGTGGTCCATACCAGGTCCGTACGAAACCTGGGCTATGTTTGGCCAAAAGTAAACCACACAGATACACACACACACACACACACACACACACACACACACACACACACACACACACACACACACACACACACACACACACACACACACACACACACACACACACACACACACACACACACACACACACACACACACACACACACACACACACACACACACACACACACACACACACACACACACACACACACACACACACACACACAGCCCTCTCTTTTAATACTCGCAATTTCTACCCCTATCCCCTTTGCCACACACTGGCCATTGACACATGTGATTCGAAGCTTGTTTGTGCAGAGCATTCCTGCGTGATGCTTCCCCGGCAGATTAAAGAGCGCCCCCCCAGCAGGGCAAGCTGTGCCCCCCCACAGCACGCATCCGTCGGGCCAGGGGAGGGGGTCCTATTTGCTTTATCACATTTGTTTGGATTCTACAGTCAGTATCCAATAGCGGCCGCAAATGCTGAGCTCTGAGTTTGTTGTTGTACTGTATGCATGTCCCGTTTGAAGTGCAAGCAACGCAGGCTAACTTCCACCGAGAAACTGTGTCATCAGACTTTGCGCTTCATCGATCATCGTCAGCAGTAGCAACAGGGGGGCTTCTTCCACGCTTAGCTGCATGGCGCTCACCTTGACAATCCCTCTAATTGTAACATTTGGAATAAGAAATAAGGTCGCTAACACAAAGCTCAGGGTAAAAATGAAAGGGTGCTAAAATGACGAGTAGGCCTAATCCCAGGAGCAGAAACTACAATGGCTGCTTTAATTTGCGAGGATGTTAGCAAGTTGGCAAAAGGAATAGCTTCTCACGATTTGTTTTACACAAAACATGAATATAACAAACTTTATAGAACTTTCTACGTCAGATCTGCTTTCACAGAAAAGAGGACCTCATCTGCTGCAGGGCTACGGCAACAGGATAGGGACATAAAGTGTAATACGTGTATGTGATGGACTACAACTTTTGCAGAAGCTTCAAAAAACTAAGAAAGAAAGAGCTGCTCAGTTCAGGAAATATTGACTGATAAAACTTCAAAATAACCTCCCTTAAATCCCGAGCTGGTTGCCCAATCACTTCTCAAATCTGATACTTCCGATTCACTGTTTTGTCAAATGAGGAGAAACTGGCTGGTGGAAGGTGTGGGTACCTGGTCACACACATATTGTGCCTAACGGAGACGTCTCTGTCCGCTTTTTAAACTCAGACTCAATAAAAACAAGTCAGACGTTCATGAATCTATTCGTCAACGACCTTCAGATCCAAACCAGTGATGACACAGTTGATAAAGCACTGTCATGGATGAGTCAGTGCAGGACAGACAGAAAATGGCTGCCCCTCCCCCCCACCTTCCCCCTGTTTTCCCCTGAACCCCATCAGCAGACACCCTGAACTCTTGACTGCGCCAGCCCTGACCACAGGAGCCTGAGAGATGGTTGAAAGGAAAGAGGGGGGGTCCTTGTCACTTTGTGTCTCTTTGTTGGGATGTATACAGCAGCCAGACCCACCAAGCGAGCACCCATCAGGAAATGTTTAAGGACACATAAGCATGCACTCAGATTCACAAACATGTAGCCTACAGTGCTTCACGGAGACATGCCCACACTTAACATATGTAAGTTGCGCTTGAAAGGTGTTCTCGTCACACTTGTTACTCAAACGGCAGAGAACCACCAGACATAAAAAAAATAACTACTCTTGCTTGTGCTTTTCCCTGACTGCCGTTTCCTCAGAGCGAGGAGGGGCTGAGAAACGGGCAGGATGTATTTTTAGACGTGGTGAATAGCTGCAGAGTCACCGTGTGAGCAAGTCTGACTAGGACAGAAAACAAAAAACATACGGTAAAATGCTGAAGAACTGAAACACATTGCAGGACCGAAATTTTAACAGTTTTTTTTTTGTTACCCGCAAAAATCACTTCCACATGGCTGACTCAGAGGAGCCAAAACAAGAATGTGATTAATGATATTTACTGGCACATTGTCAACGTGTGTACAATGTATGCACCACAGCTATATGGGCATATGCCCCCTTCCCCCCCAATCTTGTACCACCGCTGGCTCGACACATGGAGGTCATTCACTCTCATGTGTTGAGCGTGGCGGTTTGACATATCATCGAGAAGCAGAGAGGCAGTGATTGGAAAATTGGGACGATGTGGCAGAGAGATGAAGAGAAAGATGGATGGAAACGAAAACTTGAAACACATACCTGACATGATGGAAGGTGGAGTGGACCACAGAGAGACGTCATTGCCAGGACATGAGAGAGAGAGAGAGAGAGAGAGAGAGAGAGAGAGAGAGAGAGAGAGAGAGAACAAGAAACAGTCAATGCAAAAGAATAACAATTAAATGATTTTCAGCAGTGTTGATGCATATGTGAGCGTGCATAAATGTATACATATGATGCATGAGACTGGAGTCTGTGTATTTGTGTGTGTGTGTGTGTGTGTGTGTGTGTGTGTGTGTGTGTGTGTGTGTGTGTGTGTGTGTGTGTGTGTGTGTGTGTGTGTGTGTGATCTTAGGCCTTTCAGCAAGCCAACCAGCGTCAGGCCCGATGTCTCAGCTCTCCAATCAAAATAAACCTCATACACACCACAAATCCGACGCACACATTTGTACTGCTCACTACACTTGTCCGGATCCTTTTTGTTGGAATGATGCATTCTCTAACCGCTAAACCTGACCTCAACCGTGGCGGCTCCATGCCTAACCCCAACCCTGTAACCTAACCTCATTCAAAACCCCTAAAACCAAGTCTCCACAGCAGTTTGAATCATCATTTTCGAAGGATTGACCAAAAATGTCCTCACTCTCAAACAACAATTGGTCCTCACGCACCAAACGGCACACACGGATCCCAAAAATGTCAGCATCCCTACCCGACGACAATAATAATCGTAATCATTGTCACTTTTACTTGTAAGGCACTTTTCAAAGTTAGATATTTCATTTTAGAACAGACAAAAAGAACACTTAACAGAAAAAAATAACTGGAAAAATGGACAATGCATAAATACAAATCAATCACAGGAGTTAAAAAGAGCCCATTTTAAGACAATAATGCAAGTCAGTTTATAAAACAATATTTTTTAGTAGAGAAAACAAGTAAGCAAGGTGCATTTTAAAAGGATGGTTGTTCCAAACTCTTCCAGATCATTGTATTTTGGTGGGACCTGAGCTTGCTGAAGACCAGCTCACACTCCCGGCATCAGAAAGTCACCCTAAGTGAGTCTGAATTCAAATGTTTGAATAAATGTTTCACACAAGTGGATGCAGAAAACCTGATGGACTTTTTCAACATCTTACAGGACACACTCTCTGTTGCACAGGCAATCCTTTTACGTATACTTTAAAATGTGGGCAGGTCATTTAAATTGGGGGTAACTTGGATCCCACATTTAGATGCCTCTGGACACAAGGGGGAGCCTTTTGGCAGCAGAGCAGGTGAGCAGCTTGTATTATACAGGACAAATCTTTCATGCACCAACAGATGATCTGACAGTGTCCCTGGGAAAAAAAACATATCTAAAACCCCTTTACTGTTGTTTGGGTGAAACTTCCAGCGGCCAGTAAACAATGCTCCACAGTACTTCACATAACTGATTATCCATTAATCTGGAACATTGGCACTTTAATGGCCACTCCAACCCCAACTCTCAGCCCGACTCATGTATAAGCAACAGACAGAAGAACGTTATTCTTTTGGTGAAGAGGCACTTTCTCACAGTGACGGGGTTGGTTAGAGTGGAATTTCCGGAAAAAAGCGGGCGAGCGGAGAACACAACACAGTGATCTCAACGTCTCCACCTGCAAATAATAACAACATGGCCGTAAACATCACTTTACATTTCTTAACAGCCTGAGAAGATTGTCCCAGACTTCTCTCACGCTGCTTTTTTCAAGCTTTTCTCCTCTCCTCTATTCCTCCACGTCCCTCTCCATCCTTCTCTACCTCAATACCATTCCTCCAAATCCACTCTTTCATCCCTCACTTTCACTTTGGCTCACCGTATGAACTTCCCCTGTCCATCTTGATCATACTTCTGATGCTTTGTGTCTGTCTTGCTCCTGAATGAACGGCAGCCGCTTTGCCAGAGAGCCTCCCGACAAGTCATTGAAGTCAGATTACCACGGCGGAGTTCATCAAAGTGTGATTATTTCAAAGCGGATCGTCAAAGTCGGCATCTTTTCAGCTTTCTGCAGTTCAGGATCTGGATTCGCGAAGGATCAAATGAGATCTACGCTTCCATTCTAACTTCAAAAAAGTCCTACCGAGGCACAAAGCCCGAAGAATCCACTTTACAATGCAAGTGGGCAGGCAGAGAGGGGGTTCAATAGTTGCAGATTCAAAGATCAGCTATATGTTGATGCAAGAGCAGATGTGTGATCTAATATACAGTAATACCTATGCTTCAGTCCATCCTTTTTTTTATATATATATTTTTTTGGCATTTTTCATGCTTTATTGATAGCTTTAGAAGAGATAGAGGTGAAATGGGGCAGAGAGGGGAGTGACATGCAGAGAACGACCGCAGGCGGGAATCGAACCCAGGTCTGCTGCTGGGCCTGGCCCGGGGAGGGGACGACCTATCAACTGAGCTAAGGGTGCCCCTGCTTCAGTCCATCCTAACCAGAACAATAGACAAAGCACACAATGATGACTCTTGGCACGCCTTGTATGCAGCTGAGGAGAAGATCATAGGGCCCATGATACAGAGTAAAGAAGCAGTTGGCGACACAAAGCAGAAGGCTTTGATCAACCTCAACCATTGCTAGCAGAATATTCCAACTGACCTTTGAAACTTTGATATAAGTACTATACTACTATAAGTTGATCTATATACTTTCAGTAAAACAAAACCTTAATGTTAATATATACTAAGGTCATCATCGGGTGCACTGATTTGATTTCATAGGCCCGTCCCTATCCCATGATCCGAAATCTCGTTATCTGTCTGTGCCCTGCGTGACTTGTAGGAGAGTCTTCCATTCGACACGGGTACATACTTTATTGAGCTGGATTTCCTCTGGGCTTGCCGCAGTCTGGAGTCTCAATCATACACTCAGACATGCACACACATACACACAAAACCAAGGCTAACTGAAATGTGACAATCTAACATCTCCAAAGAGAGAGAGACAGACAGGCAAGTTCACACAGACATTTTGTCTTTCAACCTCTGCTTCTTGGTTTGTGTCTCTTGCTGTAAAAGTCCCAAGTATGCTGCGGTTTACTTAGAAAGTAGCATCCTTTACAGAGCTCTGACATGGGCAAAGATCGGTGAGAGAGATGGAGACTGAGAGAGGGAGGCAGACAGACAGATCAACAACGAGAACAACACATAGGGCCTGAAAGTGAAGATCACTTGAAAAAAGGCATAGAAGCATAACCATTATCCAAGATCTTGTTTTCAAATCTCCATGTACACATACTTTAGTACATAACCAGTAATATATTTAATATTTCGATTAAGTGACTGTTAAATTAATTACAAGTAGGTATAAGCCAAGCACCCGATACAACTCAGAATTGAAGATGCACTGACTAACAGAGGGATGAAACTGGTTATTTAATTCTAGTACGTTTGTATACTTGGTTAGATTTCTATAGAGTCAATAGGAAATGTAAAATAATAGTATGAAACATATTCAATGAACTCTATATAGAGAACAAAATGTCCAAAATGATATGTCCGTAACATGTTGCCAACATAGGGTCTTAAAGCAACGGAAACCTTGGTAACATTTATTATCCATGAATAAAAAAGAAAGATTTTCAAAGCTTAGCTATCTGCTTTGTCATGAGTGTGTGAATGTGGTTTGATCATATCTGATTGGTGGTGGTCTGGCAACTGAAGCCCAGGAGTTAGAGCCGGTCGACCATCAATCAAAGAGTGGGCTGTTTGACTCCTTGCTCCTAAACTGCACATGTTGAAGTGTCCTTGGGCAAGACGCTGCTCGCCAAATTGCTCCCAATGGTCAGGCATGGTAGTTCACTGCAACGTGTGTGTGTGCGTAAACGGTTCAATCAGCTGTATATTTTAAAAGCGTATAGTGGATAAAAGCACTATATAAATGCAGCGATTTATGACCATTTCATAACTGTCGTAAAATTGGGATTCAAATGCAGCAAAGTTATGATAGGTGGAAAAAATATTCAGTACGTCTCATATTTCGTAAAACATTCGTAAAATGTGAAACTACACATTTTTGGAGATTGTTCATTGTGTTCATTTAGGACATCATTGCTCATAATAAGAAGCTGATTGACATACAATGACTTCAGGGCATTAAAAATGTGCTTAATAGAATATGTTTTACCTAAGGATAATGTTAAAGTTACACAAACCAGAGAAAAAGCAAGCTAATGTTCACATTAAATGATTTATTCAAACTGTCATTCACTTGATAAATCAATTCCATGACCAATTACACGACTGCTTGTTTAGTCTGGTTAGGATATGCTCTGTTTAAGACCAACTGATAACAGCACAGCAGGTCAGTTCACTATTTAGGTTTTTTGTCTGCTCTCTAGATTTGTCTTGTGCTGCCTCTCTGCTGCCAAAGCCATGCTGTTCTCATTACAGCTGCTTTATGGAGAGACTCTGGAGTGCCTGGCTACACACACACACGCACGCACACACACGCGCACACACACACACACACACACACCCTCTCTCCATCCATCCAAGGCTGTAACTGAAGATGCCTGTTCTTCTGCAGCAGCCTCTCCTCCGCCCTTGATGCTCACCTCAGGCGAGCTAAGAAAACATTATCGAACTTGTTCTGTTCTAATGTGATTTATAATTATTGCTTTGGTGTAGCTGGATAAATCATTTTATTGGACACGGAGGTAATTTTCTGGGGCCGATGGACGACTTTTACTGGAGTAGGGATGAAAAGCGATATTCTGTACAGGAGCCCTGTGATTGCGGTGGTCCTGTGGCGACAGTGGGGCCTGCTCTCTCCATCCACTGTAACTCATCGTGATTATTAAATCCCATTAAAGTAAATACAAAACCTCTCCTGGGCTCTTTCACTTGTCATACCCCATACTTGAGCAACACGTGAGTTATGTGTATTTACATAAAGTCACTCAGATGAACCAGCGATTCTGGAGAACGCATGTTGTCAAAATCACCATCACTCTTTGTCACAATCAGTGAATATCTCCTCACAAGCCGCTACCTGTCTGTACTATGAGTGTGCTGAATTTTTTTTGGGGATTAATACACAGCCTATTCTGTGTATGTAAACAACATACCCTTTTACCTATATGCTGTGTATTTACATTGGATTTTTTGTATTGTGCCTACTAGGTAGTGGATGAAAAGTGATTTTGTCAACAAGCATTCTCAAGAATCACTGACTCCACCTTTAAATTCCTGTTTTCTTAAATGTAGATTGTTTTTGCATTTATTTCATTGACATCCCAAAACCCCTTTTCTTTTTTTCCTGTTTTCTCTTGGACAACCTCCAACCGTCGCTCATAAAAAAACACCTCTACCTTGACCTCAAACATCGTCACTGGAGCTGAACAGACTTTCCATGGCGTGAACTGATAGAGTGACAGATTCCTGCCTTCATAGACAAACACACACGCACCAAAACACCAGCCCGACTAAACAATAGGGATTGGCCCTAACCCCACAGAGATCCCTATCACCTCTCTTCCCTCTCCCCTGAGGGCTAAAACAACACGGATCAAGCATGTGGCCCGTTCCCTTTTTTATTTTTTCTGCAGAGCACACTGGCTCTCTGCACAACAGGGGGGGGGCGTGGGGGTCTAATGCTGAGCAGATCATAGAGATACCATCAAGCTATTAGCTCATGGATGGTATGTCTGGATCGGCCAATCAGAGCCTGAGAAAGAATAACCTCTCCACCAATGGGAGCGAACATCCGCGTACACATGCCGCGTCTGCAGTCTTTTAAAACACTAACTTGGGGATATCGCCTGTTTCCCCGTCCCACTGAAGTAAGCTTTTTTCTGTACAAATGGGTGAACCTGCAAAGCCTGACTCAGTGTTATTGAGATAATTAGCCAGAGAGCGGGATGCGGGGGGTTGAGTGAGAAAAGAGAGCCGAATGAGGCAGTCTATGTGAAACACGCTGCTTTCATTACACAGCCTGTTAGTGGTGGAAAGTGGGATGAGACTCTTGTGTTGGGTGGTGAGGTTAAGGATGCCTCGAGGAGCCACTCTGCTGGTACACTCGCTGTAACGCACGGGACTGCAGATGTGAGCCACAGATGGATAACAGAAGTTCCTCTCTTGCCGTCAAAGCCTCCTTCACATGCTTTCATTTTCTGAATCGATTGTCACTCTTCTCTTCTCTCTGTCATATCTCTCCACCACTGTCTTCTCCTCTACTTGTCCTTCTCTTTCTCGTGCGGACCGAGGGCATCCACGCCGGTTCCCATATGCTTCTAGCTGAGAGTCAGCTGTCTCTCTTATCGCAGAGTGATGGGCCGGGTCACACATCTGGCAGCCCCTGGTAGGGAAGTCCCCTGCCCAGCCTCCTCCTCCTCCATTGCCCCCCCTCCCCCTTTATGGAGCTGACTGGATCCAAATCTTTTGTTGGCTTTTACGCCTCCTGAGAAAACAAAACCGATACAGAACCAAAACACTGAGGGGAGGTCTGTCTTTCATCTCGGCGCTGAGCAGAGGTTACACATGCTCGTGCTCAAGGGCCTTTCGGCACTCCGCCGCGACACAGCATTGATCAATTATCAATTAATGGGGAGATTAATACAATCTAGCTCCTAATCTCCGATCCCATCTCTGCCTGGCATTTATTTAATAAAAATGACTCATCGGGATGGTTTTGTCCTTACGGATGCTATTCATCCCACATGTCTTTTCTTTCCTCTTCCGAGCCAGCTCAGTGGTGTTGTTGGTCAGTCAGTTACTGGAGCTGAATTAAGAGAGCTGTTTGGAGAGAGAGAGCAGTTCACCCCGCCTGCCGTGACAAAGCTTAGTGCTAAAACTAACGGAGCTCTTTCAGCGAGCGGAAGGGCCGCTAATCTCCCTATAGATACACCCAGCAGTCCAAACTAACACACTGCAAAGCCCCAGAGTGACACATACTGCGGCTTAAACATGGACGCACAGCAGGAATCAAGTACGTCCCTGTATCCACAAGCTGTATCGTAATACATGCACAGTGCCAGAGTTCTCAGAGACAAATGTAATGGTGTTTTAGAGGCCAATTTATTGATTAGACTTCTAATGGCTAATCTAACGCAGCTGTCTCACTGGCATATAGTCTACTTCTATTTAGGGTCTCTCTTTCCCATCTCACACGCAATAGGATTCATTATATTTGACTGTCTTGCTAAGCAAACAGGGTTCACATGGGGGTCTGTATTGCAACAGTTGAAATGTGGCATCTAATTGTTTCAATCAGTTCTCCAGAGAAATACATTGCAAGTACTGTATGTGTCTTCGATTACAGCGCCTACACTCTGAATTGTCTGTGTGTGTTTGAATGTGTTTTTCTAAGTGCGTGTGAGAGTCTGTCTTTGAGCATGTGCGCAAATGTGTGTGTGTGTGTGTGTGTGTGTGTGTGTGTGTGTGTGTGTGAACCCTCGATATGACACGCAAGCTACACGTGCATGATGACTAAGACCTTCTAAAACTGACCAAGCTGTTGATTTGTCTTTGAGAGCACACGTGAACTAAATAACACATGAATAAATAAATAAAATTCATAGAGAGAAAATATAATTAAATGTGCATACAATGACATCATAACATTTCTCTTGCACCATGTGTGAAATCAGCAGAAAGACTATAGGCTACAGGACAAATAAAACAGCATAGAGGTAAAGTTTGCATGGGCAGACATGGGTGAAGGAATTTTCATAGTGGAGTCATGGGAAAGTATGGAAGGAGTACAGAGAGTATATGCAAAGCCCCCATTGTTTCCAACAGCTGAGTCCATTAAAGCAAAACAAGATGTTTGCATTTTTGGAGTGCAGCGGCTTACCACAGGATGCATCTCTCTTGAGCAGCGCGGCGCTCCGTCATCCACTCATCCTCGCTCGCTGACCCCATTGCCGAGCTGCCCACCTATTTATCTTTGGGAAGCCATCTAGGAACCCTCTGGACAAGGCTTGAATAAACAAGGGCACGCAAACACTGGGTACTAAATAAACACTCAACATGTTGCTCCTGCTACAACTAAAAAGGAAGGCCAGTCATTCTCACTGATCCTGAGAAAAGGCCAGAGTCCTGCAAAGCATTAAGACAGATGTTCTGCATCACCAAAGAACGTGATGCGTGGATCTAATATTGTATATTAGGGGCTTTACATGATATATATGAATGGATTTTGGCAAGTATATGAAAGGTATATGGGCGCGTATCAGCACAGAACGCGAGTACATGTTACATTGACCGGGTCTGGAGAAAATGATTGGCTCTGACAGCAACTGTCCCTCCCGTGAAAGTCAACTGGATGGAGGAAAAGCAGTAACTGCACAGGAAGCACTCTACAGTGACCTCTGCTTCACCTGAACCTCTTTCATATCTACCTCTAAAGTTATCTTGGATAACTCTTAAGGGCTTAGCAGACAGAAGAGAGTGTGTGCTTTGGAGCCAGTCTAAACCATTAGCACACCACAAAGGTATATTCTACTGAGGGACAACAAGATGTTCACTTCAAGTTAGAATGTGACCACATGTTTACTAACTTGTGACAGAAGGCATACAAATCAAAGAGGCCAGTGCCACATCTGCCTTCTGGGGAAAATTGGTCCCACTTCTCACATTTTTAGATAAGTATATTTGCATATCAGCAAATAAATATTCACCTCTAAGAGTCTTTTGACTGATTTGAAAATGTTGCTGGCCATACGGAAGAGTTTACTGCCACAATTGTACACCCCCAAAATTCCATCTGCAAGCTCTTGGATGCATTCTCTTGGTAGTATGCTGTGTGTGTGTGTGTGTGTGTGTGTGTGTGTGGTCAGTATTTTCTCCCACCGGTGATGGCCCTTTGCCAACATTTTGAACTGCTTCAGGCCGTACGCATGCAGTAGAACGGTCAAAGGCCGCGACATTATTCATTCCCAGAACACTCTGGAAAGAACGTCTGCAGTCACAAATCACCCTCTCATCCCGTAAGGGGAAAGTTCTTACTTTTTGAACACTAAAGTAAATACATGTGGACAGGAAAGCAGCACTCCCAATTTCCAGTAGCAGTTTTTGATTGATTGTAACTTAAGAATTTTTTTTAAATTCCCCAAAACTTCTGACCATGACCAATGCGCTGATCATGCACACTTATCTCCCACGCCTTTACAAACAGTCTTTTAAATACACATGCAAGTCATCTTTGTCTCCAGACGCTTGGCTTGAGATCAAGCAGCGCACACTGAGGAGAGGGACTCCCCATAAAATGCCAATAAAGCATTCTTGTCTGTATTCTTTCACTTGTAACGACACATTCAGCTGATGTATAGCCTCCATTCTCCTCAAGGTGATTTTACACTGTGTAGGACTGAGAAAGGGAGTGGGATAAGAGCTGCTGGCTTAAGGGTTTTGGGGTTCAAGAGATGAATGGAGAGAAAGAGCTGTTTGAACACAGTAGGCCCTTCCTGCCTTCCAACCAACCTCTGGCTGTCGTCTGTGCGTTGTGGACAATCAAATGTGTGTGCGTGAATTTGTGTGCTTGTGTCCATGTGCAAAAAAAAACAGCAAGCTGGGTGCACTGACCAAGAAAAATCAGCCATGTCACTTTGGCCCTCCACTGCCACCCTGCCTACATGCCCTCGGGCTCCGTCAGGTTCCCAGGGGCCCAATCAAAACCCAGCATCAACCTGCCGACCTCCTAACCCCAGCTGTAAGCGCTCTGATTAAGACCTCATCAACACAATGTGGCCCTCACAGCTGTACCCCCTTGTGCACACAAGCCCTGCTTTGTCCACCTTTAAACACAGACACACACACACACACACACACACACACACACACACACACACTAACACGGGCACATACGTTGAGGGTTGCACACCACACTGACCCAGAATCATTGGGCGGTAGGAACTAAGTGACCTTTAACCTCTGTGACTACCTTCTTAATCTCCCTCCCTCCGACCCCTGGGCGCGCTATGTGTGTGTTTTAGTGTGTGTGAGTGTGGGTTTAAGGGCAGGGCAGTGAGGTGTGAGAAGCAGGAAATGAGCATCCAGCTGACAATAAGCCCAGATTCATATCCATTCAGCTAGACAGCGTGAGTTAACATTGTGATTGTGTGTGTGTGTGTGTGTGTGTGTGTGTGTGTGTGTGTGTGTGTGTGTGTGTGTGTGTGTGTGTGTGTGTGTGTGTGTGTGTGTTGGTAGGACAGATGACATCAGATCAACGGGACAGGAATAAGACGACAGGGAAGCAGGAAGACTGTAAGACCCTGCTTTTCAAACAAGTGGATGCTCCTTGAAAGTGTAGCTTAACCCCCTGAGAGCCACCAAAAACCTATAAGGCCCTCAGGCTCACCCTGGCTTTGTCCTCCTGTAATGAAGTCACCATCTAGAGGCACCGTGCTGATTAATAACCTCCTCAGCCCTGCATAAGATCTTTTTTATATCAGGGGAGATTGTCAAGGCGGCAGCCAGGATTTAGATGTACATTCCAAATAAATGATTTCCTTTGAAGCATGGTATCCTTGCCAAGGGGATTCCTTTGGAGACTCAGAAGTTTCCCTGCGTTCCAAATCGCATACTCTTTCTTTTTAATTTTCTACATAAAAGCTACAGCTGATCTTAAAAAGTTTTTCTTATTTATTTCATCATAACATCGTGCCTTGAACTTGCTACGTGCTTCTATATCTGTCGCATTGCAGTTTTATTTTCACACTGAGGCTCCATCCATGTGGTTACGTTCGCTGTGCAGTGGATTGTGGGTCAGAATTGCCAAAAAAGCATACTGAATCCCCACACTGAAAATCACGACTGGATCTAGTAGGACATCCTTTGTTGTTTTTAAGCATGCTGCATCTGACCACATGTATTGGGACATACTAAATATTTTTCTACCATACTAAATAGCAGGGAAGTATGTGGATTGGAATGCATGCAGCCTTGATCTATGAAAATGAAATGCTCAAAAATAGCAAACATGACTACTGAAGTCAACCATCCTCTCCTCTCAAAATGTATTATCTTATGCTGGAATTGATAACAGCAACAAACAAACTGTGGGGTCACATGTGCACGGACAAGGGAACAGGGGTCAGTGTGACGCTCCAACTAAAACAAAAAGTATTTCCTCTGAGCGCGCCGCCAGCTATTCAGCACAAAGTATTCATAGATTTACATCCCATCTCAACTTGTGACTGAGACACTGAGTCTCGCTAAAGAGATTCATACACTCACAGTAGGCTACAAGCACACGCAGTGTCACGGATGGAGCAACACACACACACACACACACACACACACACACACACACACACACACACACACACACACACACACACACACACACACACACACACACACACACACACACACACACACACACACACACACACACACACACACACACACACACACACACACACACACACACACACACACACACACACACACACACACACGCACACACACACTACATTTTATGAGAGTTGCATAAACTTAAGAGAAAGAAAAACAAGGGGGACATTTGGATTTTATCTGTGTTCTTGTGGGAGCTGGAGCTAGAGTTTGATTAACACGCATAATGAATGACCCTCATCAGTCAGCTCACCAAACAGACTTTGGCACTGCTGTCAGCTGCACAGCAATGGGCTCTGTGGAGTTGTGAGACTGTTTCACAGGCTGCACGATAAATCTGCTATGGAGAAGCGCATATGATTTCAGGGTGTATCGCCCTGCGTTCTTACAGTAATGCATTGGCCATGGTCCATACATTTCAAAAATTAACTCCCAACCAGGGCTGTACTTACATTAAAATTGGAAAATAAGTAGGAGAAACAAAAAAAAATGACTAAGTTTCCTGGGAGGGATTACATGCAATAGGTAAATGCAAAGAAGCAAAGCCAAATACAACACGACATTGAGAGAAAATAAATGAAATAGCATGCTTGATCACATACTGTATGGAGGTACAGAGAATGCCCTATAGGCTGAAGCTTTCCTCTTTCCATTAGTCCATTCAGATATCATATACACATGAACTTTTACCTCCACCTGGCTTTTTAAGCAGCATGACATTACATTACCTACTAACTTTATCTCATCTTTTCCCGTGTAACCTGAACACAGATGAATTCTCCGACAGTCAAACAACAATGCAGAGGCCGCCGCCCCCCCCCGCCCCCTGTAGGAGGACATTTACCGTACATGTCAGTCCTTCTGTTGAGTTTGAAACAACAGACCACAGAGTAGAACAAAAGAGAGATGCTTCTCTAGAACAGGAACCATGTGTTGTTTGTTATGAGCGTTTTGACATCAGAAGATATTTATGGAATTGGCTGAGGAGAGAGAGCTTTGAGATTGATGTGTACCATTCAGCAAAGCTATGACGTGACCGCGAGTGTCCATATCAGGGCAGAAGAACTGATTATCTTTCGGCCTTTTTTGTTCCATACCGGGCAATGAATGCGATTGATTGGCCCATAATTGCAGATGGAGATGACCGCCTGAAGGTTAGCTAGCTGGGCCGAAAGCAAATACTTGGAGAAAGGAGAGTGAATGAGAAGTATTCTTCACAAACTCAAAACGTAAAATGGCTTTGATCAAAACCCAGCTGCGGCACAGGAACAACCCAGTGTTGAGTAGAACAAGCCAATGTGCTGGGAGACACAGTTTCTTTGTGGCTTTGCATGTATTAGACCATCAAATCACATATATTTCATACAATTGCTAGCTATTGTTCAAAGATTAACATCAATTTTCTGATTTGATTTTCAACCTCCCAGGCAGCTCAAGTCTCGCATATTGGAACTTTTTGAATGCAAGATGAATTTTTTCAAAAACTCCCTGTTTGTAGCTGCTTCACCACATCGGCTTTGCAGAGGAAAGAAAGGCAAAAAAATGATCACTGAGATGGATTACTTACATGTGAAAATGGTCAGCATTAAACTGCATGGAACTGTTGCTCACAACCCTATTTCATACTCAATTTTATAAACCAGCGTTCGGTTAAACAGACACCGCCTACACAGATAGGAACGCTTTCTTCCATCATGAACTGTATTTCCATACACCCGGCAAGGACAGGGCTAACGGCTTTACTCTAGATAGCATATTGACTGTCTGTTTGTATACGTGTGTGTTTGAGCGATAGTGCCCGTAGGCAATCAACTTTGTTTGTTAGGTAAGACTGTATGATGTAAATTTGCCACTAAAAACAGAGCACACACAAACATTTATAATATCCCATGTGTTTGAATAAGGACGAAAAGGATCTGTACACAGTTTGAATACATCTTTCCAGTGTCTGCATCGTTCCCACAACAACAGTGTAAGCTACGCAGACCACAGAGGAAGTTTAAGTATTGCCAGAAGTCTCTCTAAGCCCATTAGGTCACTTCTGATCCCACAGTTTTGGGGGCCTTTGACTCTGTGGTAGGGTAGATGGGTAAATGTTGGATTTTTGGTGAAACTGTACTAGTGTGTAAGGCTTTGTGATCAATCATGCTACTGGGTGCTATCAGTGCTAACCCCTTGCACTTTAATGTAATAAACTGCAGTCATGCCAGACCTTTGACCTTCCAGCATTCAGTGCACACACTCCCATCCATGGGCCTGGAGCCGGACTGGCACCCCTTGGATAAGAGATGCACGTGTTTGTACAGTAGATTCATTTGACTTAAAGGGACTGCAAGGAACTTTTGTGATATCTTGAAAAGGACCAAAGCTTATGTTCAACATTTAACCTGATTTAACCTGATAAAGAAAACAAATTAGAGGCTCCAGAACTGATTAAGATGAAGTAGTATGAACATCAATGTTAAATTGTATGCTAATCCTAACAGCTGCTGTTTGGATTTCACTCTTGGAAGTGTTAGTAAGACAGGATAGACAAACTGATATCATGGCGGGGATCATCACCATCATTCAAAGCTTGGGGAAACTACATCTTTCACCATTCATTAATGAATCACAAATACGTTCAACAAACCTGCTAACAGCTAACCTTCTGGATAATAACATACATTTGATACAATCTGCTGTCAACACATTCAGGCTCCCGTATTTCAAAGGGGGAGGTTGAAGAAAGCCAGAGTACAATCTCTGACCCCAATGCTGTGTTAATGCTGCTCGATGTGTTTCCACTTCAGCTATGTCACTTGATTACAGGGTGGCACTCTCTATTCAATTATCTGTAGACACACATGAACATTTGAAAAATCATTTACGTTCTCAAGGAGCGCTTGGCATCTGGAATTTCACTGAAGGAGATACAATATAAAACACAGATAGAAAGAATGCAACTGAGACATGAGGTTCCAATAACAGCATCAAGTCTGTTTGAAGTGGCACACGCACATGAGCACCCCCCTCAGCTCATTACCTTAACCAACAAAAAAAAAAACTGACCAACACAGACGTGCCTCACTCTGAAACAGAAAGCGTGGTGTTCAAAAACCCTATCGCACACAGACATCTCAACAGGGGCCCCAAAACAAGTCTCATCTGACACAATAACCACAGCTACACATTATCATATGCAAGGAAAGTCCGGCTTTGAAAGTCAGCCGGTCTTTGGAAGGTGAGCCCGTGCTAACACATGGACTGGCTGGGTGCTGGCCGATGCTGCGTTTTTTGGGTAAGGAACTGGTTTGTAGGAACACGTCAAGAAGGCAAGGTGATAACAGCTCGTCAAGGAGATTACTGACTACTGCAAAAGTGAATCAAAATGGAGCATGGACCATATTACTTTCAAGGGAAAGTCGGACATTTGGGAAAATATGCTGATTTGGTTTCTTGTTGAGAGTTAGATGAGAAAGATTGAGACCATTGTCATTGTCTGTACCGGAAACAGGGGAACAGCAAACTAATTACTTGTCTTTAAAAAGGTGCAGATAGACAGATTATGTTGTTTTTGGACGAAGCCAGGCTAGCCGTTTTCCCCTGCCAATCTTTATGCTAAGGTAAGATATCTGATTTAGCTTTAAATTTAACGGAAATATATGAGAGTGTTATCAATATAATCATCCACATTTTGCCAAGCCAATCAATAAGCGTATTCCACAGAAGGTCCAAAGAATTCTGTAGCTTAGTCTCAAATCTCCAAGTACAAAGAAATTCTCCCTCTGTCTATTGTTGTAAACTTCCTGCCTCTATTGCATCTACCAAACATTGCCTATAGGCCTGATAGCATCTCAATAATTCAGCACATTTGGACAATATACGTATGATTCTCATGCTCATGTTGAGTGCCTGGGAACTGTCCTTAGGCCGACATCTGTGATAAGAGAACATCAAAATACATCAACTTAATCAAAGGATCGGTATAAAGATAACTTAACCACAATTGGGACAAGGACTTTACCCTGGAGTAGAAACCAACCCTGGACTGGACTCTCCTTCTCCCTGCAAATAATTACACACCACGCCACACTCCTCTCTCGGCCATCTTTATGCAAATAGGTCTTATCTCTTCATCTCAACAGTCCATTTCCTGCCAAACAGGAAATGCTCATCTGCAGACAGATTTGTTTTTTATTAGGCAGAGGAGCCAGGCAGGACACGAGGTCATTAGTCTAACATGCTGAAAGAGAGAGAGAGGGAGAGAGAGAGAGAGAGACAGAGAGAGAGAGAGAGACAGAGAGAGAGAGACAGAGACAGCGACAGAGAGAGACACAGAGAGAGTGACCTGCCAGAGTTTTGATGATGTGACAAACAGACTGTAAAAGCATTTACGTTCTTTTGCTTTGTGCTGCCTCCTGATTTTAACCCAATTTAGATTGCATCTCCTTTACAATAACCCTTTTATAATGCTCTTTAAAAATGCCAGCTTCATTACTCTAGACAACGGAGTTAGTGAAAGTTAACAGGCCGTTGTTAGCAGAGCGATCAGTGTTTGGCCCCCGGGGGCCTGGCAAGACCTGATCTAGGGGTCATCCTGCAGCTGAAGCTGGCCCTGTGATCCTCGGAAAATACATACATATCCTAAAAGCCATTCACAATCAGTCATGAGTACAAACATGCAACCAGACATCCTCGCACACTATTCTCATCTCAGGCCCATTACCCTCTCTTTCACACACAAACACAAACACGCGCACACACACGCGCGCGCACACACACACACACACACACACACACACACACACACACACACACACACACTCACTCAATCTTAATTAGTTACACCTGCCATGTGCCGCAGCCCCAACTGAGACCACATTAAGGGAAGCGCAGAGCATAACAGAAAAGCATATATATGACACAAATACAATATGGGTGAACGATCCTGCGGATGGAATTTCACGGAAAATAAACATCTTGCCCAAATATGTGCACCTATCTGTAATGTAATGTGGAGTGTATGGCCCAGAGCTCCATGAAAGATTAATGGGAAGCGTGTCAGCTGCTTCAAACAGGGCATTCAGAAAACAAACCTCTTAATTGCCCCAGTCCGGCGGCTTTACTCTGTGATTATTATGCTTTGAGTGGGGTGTTTGAGCTCGCAGAGGGCTTCATTAGCGTGGGAGGGCTAGTTTAAAAGGTGTCTCTTGCACACTCTCTCTTTCTTATACACACACACACACACACACACACACACACACACACACACACACACACACACACACACACACACTTTCTGAATACCTCCGTACCACTGGTTCCCATGCCTTGACCTACACTGCGACACCAGTCTCCCTCTCTTATTACCCCTCATCACCATCTGTGTTGTGGGACCTGGAGGAGCTGGAAGAAGTCTCTCTTCATGTTGCCCACACATGACCCCTGACATGCCCCCTGACCCCTGAGGGCGTCTCCGGGGTTGTTCCCCGCGGACCCTGACCACTCGGGCTCTGCTCCGTCACTTATCACCCATCAGGAAGCCATGGCTTGTCCCGACACTGAGCAGCTTGGCCCGGCCTGCTCCGGTCTCTCTCTCTCTCTCTCTGGGGAAAACCAAGCTGGAGTGAAGGGGTCGGAAAAGAAGCGAAATATATCAGAAGTTCCACTCAGTGTGAGAGATTCCTCCGTAGGCCCTGGGGGTGAGGGGGGGGTTGTCGTCGCGCTGTCTGCCACGGGCGAGGCCAAAGTGTGGGCGTTGAAGATATCTTCAGAGAATTATAAAAAAATGTATACTTGGGAAACTTTTTGCCTTTTTCCATACCTTTGGTGGGATTTCCTTTTCCAACAAAAGACTTTACCACATTTGAGTGCAGGAACAGACCCTCAAAAAGGGCCTTCATTTTGAGATATCCCTACCTGGGACCCGGGCTAGAACAAAATATGACCTTATTCTAAGATGTCCCCTTCATGAAATGGATGGTCATTATGTTTCCTTTTCCTTTTACTCATTCAAATGATCAATAAAGTGATTTATCACATATGGGACAAAAGTAGACAAAACGGCAGCCCTGAAAGAGGACCTACCAAGTTAATTTCATGTTTTTTTCTACATACTCGTTGGATTTACATAATATTTGCACAGATGGTCTCCATGTGGAGTTTCCACATCCCAAAGCAAGCAGAATGTCAAAATATGGTTATTTTGTGAATCTGCAGCCTTTTATATAAGGCCTTACTAAAAGGCGGAAATATCAAACAATATTTTTTCTTTTTCCAATCCTAATCTACTTTTAGACCAGCGGTAGAACAACACATGAACTTATTTTTCATCACTCTAAAATATCCCCTTCATGAAATTTTAGTCCAGATTTTTTTATTTTACTGAAGGAGAGATTTAGGAAAAATACTACAAGGTAGAGCGATGAGACTCTGGGACTCACTACTTTAGGCCAAAGTGGTCACTTGACGTATGCCTCCTTCCTTCAACAGCTGTCGGCGTAACTATACGTTCAGTGTAAACTACCCACCACGTGAGCCATTCCTCGCTAATGTGCTTATGTAAGAGACATTAAAAGCATCCACGTTTCACTTTGTCTGAGCAGAGCAACTTGGGTGTGTTGCCCATCAATACTCTCAGGCTCTTGGAGAGAGCTCCTTGAGAGAGGGACATCTGGGCCGATGGAGGGGAAGAATGTCTGCTTCTGTCAAACAAGGCGTAGTGAATGATATCTGTAGATTACTTATGTATTGCTTTGCGAAGGAGCGTGTTGCAATGTCCTGCTTTCATTTCGCAATCGCATTTGTTCGAAACCTTGAAGGGTCTCCTCATGCTTTGTTTCTAGTGGCCCTTGCTGTTTGTGTGGCCCAGCACAAGAGGGATGTTTCCATTCTTGGTGTTGAACTTTTCTCTCAAGGACCGTGGCCCCAAAGGTCATCCAAGCTCTACCACTTCTACACCAGGGGGCAATTATAACTCCATACATGATGAAGATGGAGGAGGAGATGAAAATGATTCGAGAAGAAGATTAGCTCTAAGCCCCCTTAGCTTTAGTTGATCATAAAGGAAAGTAATCCATCCTGATTTCCTATTATGAGAATTTTCAGTGACAGCCCTTCATTTGTGTTATACTAATCTAATAACCCAGGTCCTATAAACAGCACAGCAGGGATCCAACCTCTACCCTCAGCACACACACGTTCATATCCCACTAATGCACTTCTCACATTCAGACACCTTGCTCTGTGGCAGGTCCCCTCAGGCCCGGCGTGAGGTCAGGTTATTGAGTAAATGATATGAAGTGGCAGCCATCTGTCTTCACACAGTAATATCGCTGTTTCCTCCCGAACAAAAACTACAAGTTGTGTAGGTGGGCTGGACTGTTGGTCACTAAGTGGACCTCCAGCCCTCTTGACACATTACTCCTACCCAAGCAGCCACAAGCTCCGAGATCGTGGAAGCTCAAGGGGTGCAGCAAGGGATTGTGGGATAGGGGGTGGGGGTTGTGCTCCCAGAAGGGCCGTCGTTAATGAAACATCTGCAGCCCTGACACAGATGGGAGCAGACAGACGGCAAGAGTGGACACCAGGTGAGGATGGGGTTGAGTGTGGAAGGATGGGGGGATGACAAGAATAAAGGCACCATGGGAGTGGACGGGTGCAAAGGGGTTGAGAATGCAGACGTCCAGGGAGCAGAGGGCAGGAGGGGAGGTCTGGTGCAGGCAAGGCCAACACACTTCACACGGCCAAGAAAGAGAGCGGGGTACAGAGGGCAGCCTACTCCTACCAGCTCATCAAACACATTCCACTACATTCAGAGACATTACAATCCCAGTATACGTGGACACTCCTGAAAACATTACCAAAAAACAAACCAAAAGAGAGCCGCCTTAAAAAAGTAAATCAACTCCGTCAGAAAGAGTCTGAAACAATTACATGGGCGTGTTAGTGAAATATGTACACGTTGGAAACTAATAAGGCATTTAAGGGCTGACACTGCAGGTGAATAGGGCACATTTGATTCATCTAGAGATGAGATCGTCATGAAACTTTGACAGTTGATTACTTACATTAAAAGCAAGTATTCATTGTATTACATTTATTTTCAGAGATGTAAGAAGAAATGTGCAAATGTAACAATATCTAACTAATTATGCATGAATTTCGCATCTCTTTAAAAACCCAAAATCTAGATGTTGGTTGGAGCCAGAGTTAAAATCTTTATATAATTTCTACAAATTCCAAGTCTCCAAAGAATATACAAAACAGATTTTGGATATTGCCTTTGTTCATATTATTTTAAAAGAAAGCTAACAATGTAGCCTATCATAAATCAGACTTTAAATTAACAACATGAAGAACAAATCCTTAGTTATAACCTTCATAATAGTGCTAATTTTTCCAATGATGAAGTTGAGTTGACTTAAGTGCCTTAGAAGTTGAGATTTTTGCTTCAGAGCATTGAAAAAACTAATGTTGGGTAATGGCCATTAAAAGTGGTTGTATAGGTGAAATATACAGATGCAAACAGACAGGGTTTAGCAACATAAACACCTTAATGAACATTTGGACATTTTATTTACATTAGTGTGAAAGAAGATATGTTATGGAAGATAAAAAGCACCAATGATCTCAAAATTGAACAGTGCTTGAAAAAAACAATGTTATTGCCTGCTGTGTCCGCCTTAATACACAACACAAGATACAGTCATGCAAGAGTCTGGTCCCAAAGTGTGGGAAAATCCTCTGAGCCTAATAAGATGTCATACACAGTCTGTGTCCATAAATCATCTATTAAAAGCACTCAGGGACAACAAGTTTTCCTTTTAGGACATCGAGAGAGTCATTTGATGTCCCATCTGGAGGACAAGAAGTGTTTACGCACAAACATCTGCTTACCCAGCAAAAAGTACACAAATCCAACCTGGCAGCCACACTACCCAGCACACAGCACTTATTTTCATTAATAGAAAGTAATGTAAACTGTGTTCCTTATAGCAAGCGACGCAGAACGAGTTGGGTCCTCTCTAAATGAATGGGGTTTAAATCCTCTATTAGACCTTTGTAAATTGTAAACATATGGCAAAAGACAAACAGACGCAGACACACACAGACACACAAACACACACACACACACACACACACACACACACACACACACACACACAACAACACAGGGCAACACTACACACACAAACACAGACAGAACAACAAACAAAGAGAGTGAGAGTGGAGGGCTGCGTGATTGCCCCTCTGTTTTGCGTGTGGCACACAGACATTTTAACGCTCGAATGGAGCTAAGGGTGTGCGTCCGTGTCTGTCTGCGTGTGTACATATGTTCTCATACTTCATGTGTCCATAGATAAACATGTTTTTTCAGGCTCTGCTGGAGCTGGCAGTGCTGGAACTAATGACACTTCTAATCACAGTGATAGGCATCAGAGAGCTAACTGCATGCCAAACGCACTCTGCACACTCCACTGCAACATGCCAGGCCACACGGAGTCAATGATTTGAGATTTCCGCAAGAAAGAAAAACTAAAGTTCGGCACTGAGTTCGATACATCAGCGGCCCCGTGCAGTGATGCAAAGCAACAAGTTAAGGACAAGCCTAAGAAATACCATATTTTTCCTATTGTCAACATTTTCAGTGAAAAGACAAACAAGCCATCTTCAGTCAGAATCTCAATACTTCTTAACATAGTCTATGGCAAACACTTAAAACCCATTTGTTCCTGCTTAAATCAAGTCCCAAATACATAGTTTGATTGTTTAGAAAATGCTTAATAATTCCCTTAAACAGCTGGGCACTGTAGTTTTTAGCAAACGCTACTCAAAGAGGAGTAAACAATGCATTTATTGGGCAATTTCCTATGTTTATTGTGATGCAAGAACATGTCACCCGGGTGCAACATTGTGGCTCATTGATGGAGCTCTGTGGCACAGAGAAAAATAAGCAACATTTGGCTTCACAGTCAATTCTTGTTAGGGGGACCAATTGGTTTTGGTTTTTCATGTCCAAATCTATTGATATCATGGAGCAGACATAAACACTTTAGAGGAGCCTCATCTCCATAAAAAGTCCAAACAGGCTTTATGGTTCGGATTTTGACAATGAGACAATTCTGTCAGAGGCAATGGACGATACAGTGGGGAGGATTCCTGGGGCTTTTCAGTGGAATTTGAAAAAATGGGTAAAGTGATGACACAGGACTTTATAAAGTGTTGAGGTACAAACCACACTGACAGCTAATTCAATGGGTTTTGTTCTGGCAAAGTCCTGTCAGAATGGCTATTATTTGCATTTTTTACGTTTTCTATCCCTCGATTAATATGATAAAATGAATCCACATTTGGCCTCTGCTTTTCCTCTACTCACTCTCTGTTTATCAGTGTGCTTCTCTACAATCTGTACGTTGCTGATTGTAATTGCCTTCACATTATTAGTCCATTGTGAAAAAAAAGTTATTGAAACCGAATCCCTGACAAAAGCATAGAGCTCCTAACTTATCAAGCAGCCTTGAGGGGTCAGTGTGCACGGAGGCAAAATGAAGCACGGCAACGCAAACCTCCCCGAGGGAAACTGAGCATTAAGAGCCTCGCTGCAGGCCGGCCCAGCCTGGCCACACACAGACTGAGCTCACATTCCACCTCACCAGAACAATTATTCCCATAATGGGGAAGTTTAACTTTATTACGAGTTGTGCAGTCAGCAGGATAGCGCACGGCAATAAAGAATGACAGTGACATTAAGCTTCTCTGAGAGGTTATCCAGCTCAACAATTCTCTCTCCCCCCCACCCCCAAATCATCCATGGCCCTTCCCACTGTAACATAACCAGCTCGACACTTTTTCAGATTCGCGGTTAGACAAGAATAGCCTGTGTGTGTATGTTTGGTCACATATACTGTATATGTGCATGTTTAAGGCTATGGTCACAGTCAAATATTCTTTTGTGTAAGAGGATATAATATTAAACCTATACTATGCCAAGCTCCTTCCGGTGGGCTTTGTTTTAAGGCTTCTTGGCTGAGCCTCAGTCCGTTGTCTGTCTGGCCATCTGCCCAACTGTCTGACCAGTCTGACTGTTTATCCATTCGTCTGAAAACACCAGCTCCCATTCGCACAAGGTGACTCCGTCCTTCCCATCTTACACCCCTCGCTGACATATCATCTCTGTGTTTATGTTGTCAGAAGGATTAGCTCGCCCCTCTCTCTGTAATGGAAAAGTAGTCGGTGGGACAATAATGGCTGGTGAGTCCATGCCATGATCAAGCTCCAGTCGTTCGCTGGTGGGTGTTATGTTTTTAGGGAGGGGATTAGGGGAATGTGAGTAACTTGGGCTCACAGTCAACCTGACACCACCATCACCGGACCAACGGGACCACAACGGGCCAAAGCATTCCACGCTCCTCCAAACATGGGCTTCACTGCTCTCTGCTGCTGCAAGACACTGCTGAGCTCTAGTGTTCCATAAACTGATGTGTGTGCCTCAGCAAACACTATGCCCTCTCTGTGGTCTCCTCTTTGTCTTGTGAGGTTTTTCAGAGTTGGCCGTTTAACAAATTGGGGGCGACCACTTAGCAGGGGCAGTCGATCGATCAGGCAGCCTTACCCCCCCCCAACAGCTCTGATAAGAGCATGATGGATGCTAAACACAAGGCTGGATACGCCATGCCAAGGACATAAATAACAGATAGACTTATCATGGAGAAAAATGACCACGAGACGGCTCCCTTAAAACGCTCAAGGAGGATTTCAAACATGGTAGCTTGCTACTTTCACTCGCCTTGATAGCTTTGAAGTCTATTTTTTTTGGGGGGGGGGGGGGGAATGGGACTATTTGGATTATTAAGACTACAAAGGTTACCATAACACAACAGAGGAAAACAACGAAAAAAATTTAAAGAAATAAATATTTTTATAATTAGCCTCAAAAGCATCTGTTCTCCATTCCATATACCGCAAATTCAGTGTCTGATGTTGTTTTCCGGATGCATTTTTTAATTAGACAGCCCACAGACAAACAGCACAAATATACAGTGAGAATTTTAATGAAAACTACAAATAGTTCCGCGTTAAACCCCAAGCAGAAGGGGTTACATGCCTATTAAATGAAACAAGCTCCGTATAATGAGAGTCTATTTGCAACAGCAGGCATGGAAAACGTATTAGTCCATTTAGCTTGCATGGCTGTTAGAAGGTACACCGAGCATCGCTACAGGGTCACTGTGTTTGTACAGGAGAACTTATACACTCTTCAAGGCCACTCGCTTACTCCCTTACGTCTCACTTATCTCTCACTCTCCCGCTCACACACATGTGTGTGCACGCGCACACATACACACACGACAAACACAGGTCATTGTGAAAGGGCATCCAGCATTCCCAACATTCCCAATGGTGCCTGGCATCCTGGCCTCCATCAGAGGAAGATTTGGCAGATCCTCACACACACACACACACACACACACACACACACACACACACACACACACACACACACACACACACACACACACACACACACACACACACACACACACACACACACACACACACACACACACACACACACACACACACACACACACACACACACACACACACACACACACACACACACACACACACACACACACACACACACACACACACACACACACAATTATCCATAACCGCACATGCCAGCCACTAACCAAACTCCAACCACAAGCTGATGGGGTATTCAAAACACACCAATCAGATGTCACCTAATTGGACCTCCTTTCTCTTTCCTGTCTTCATTCCCTATTATTCATTCTAATTAGCTGGAGGCAACCAGTCTCTGTAGTGCCTTTGTATTTTTATGGCAAATTTTGTATTCTTCTCAAACTCACCAGGATGAGGGTTTGTGTGTGTATGTGTGTGTGTGTGTGTGTGTGTGTGTGTGTGTGTGTGTGTGTGTGTGTGTGTGTGTGTGTGTGTGTGTGTGTGTGTGTGTGTGTGTGTGCGCGCGTGTGTCCATGTGCGTGTGTGTGTGTTTTGGCTCAAAGTTGTTCCGTTTGAGCTCCGGGCTTTATTTCTGACCGCAGATTTAGTTTTCTTAAGAAAACACTTTTGATGAATTAAAAAACGTCTTTGTCGAGCCAAATAGTTTTCATAATTCAGCAACCAACAAGCAACCCAACTGTTCCTCCGGATGCTATATTTGCCCCATGGCTCTGTGACAGCGTGCATCACTTTAACTCAGTACTGAACAAGCCCACAAGAAGCAGTAGTCTCACTGTAACACTGACAAGAAAGTGATTCCCTTATATGCTGGACTCTCCAGTATATTTTTCTTTTTCTGGTTTGGCAGGACAAGCTCTCGTTTACATAAAATATGCCATATATGGTCGTGAGCAAACACTGGATAAATGAGATGCACTGAGTGATGTGTTGGCCTGCTGAGAGAAAAATATTTCCCGACGAGAAATTAGAGGAAGAAATACGTTCAGAATTGAATTTGAAAGAGGCCTTTAAAAAGCACTTGGCCTACAAGAAGTGTAGATTGATATAGGATCCCCGAAGCGTGAGCGCACATGTCACACACACACACACACGTACACAGCAGGAAATGGGATTGGTGAAGTGTTGATTTGTGATCCGCCCCTGCAGCTCCTTCCTATCTCATCTTCATCTGCACTCATGTCAATGCATCGACGGTATCCATCCTCCACACCTGTCAGCGGTCGCGACCCATTGATTCCTTGCAGGACCAGCCTGTTCGCTCTGTGGACCAGGTGCTTTCATTTCACACCTCCATCTGTCTATCACTCTGCCTATCTATACATCCTACTGCTCTATCCATCCACGCATCTATTACCATGCTATCTGTCTCTCGGTTGAGGCGATGATCCCTCTACTCATCTCCGCTTCTCTGGATTTGATTATCAGGGCACTGACCTTATACACACACACACACACACACACACACACACACACACACACACACACACACACACACACACACACACACACACACACACACACACACACACACACACACACACACACACACACACACACACACACACACACACACACACACACACACACACACACACACACACACACACACACACACACACAAGCCCCTTACTCTGCGCCAAACTTGCGCCTGCTGCCTGTGACAATAGCAGGGAAACTGAGCCAGGGAGAGGTTAATGAAAGGCTAAATTTAACACTGCTGCTCTGATCCCTATAGCAAGTGGCTTCATTAAAAAGCTATCGGGGGAATTTGCAGAGTGCCACTTAGCGCGCTAATAGGCTAACATGCATGTCTCTGGTGACACATGAGGGCTATATGGGGGGGAAGGCGAGCCCACGTTCTAGGGATTCGTGGACACCAAATACTCTGGGCAACTGAATAAGATCCACGGAGGAAATGAGTGGAAAAGAGAGATGCTTCCTAAGACATCAAGGTCAGCCCGGGTCAGTGCATTGGTAAGTGAGTGGAAAGAGCACGAGTACGGCTCTGTAAATAGCGGCGGACCTGGATTAAACTGTCTACAAATCATTCTTAGTGTTTTGGTTAAAACTTGCTCAGGCCATAGCACTGCATGTGGTTTTCCCACCAAAAAAAGGACAATACGCTCCCATTCTGCACCGCCACAAATATTGAAACAACATGGAACAAAAATGCTACACGGTAATTCAGAATCACTTAGCGGAGATGACTTTGGCCGGACGTCATTAGATTTTATTTCCCTAAACTATCATTTTACAAGATGCCATATTATTTGTGAATGCTATCCGGGCAAGGTCTGTCCGAGGACCGTGAGAGATATAGTGTACGATAGACTGGGTCGGTCATGGAAAGCAATGGGGGGAAAAAAAAGAAGAAATAAAATTGAATGGTGATGACGGGTTGGTGGATATTAAAATTGAGCCAGAATGATGGTTTAATAGAGTGAGAACAAGAGTAAAAGCAGGAGAATAGATATAGAGGGGGAAGAAAAACTGGAAGGGGGGGGGAGTGGAAGGAAAGATGGACTCAGGTCAGCTGATGGTTAACGGTGCATGGAGGATCATGTTCTCCAGTGGTCTGAGACTTTTACTGTCCCCCTTTTAATACCACATTCTCTTTGACACAAGGCGCCACAAATGGCCCTGGACATCTGTATTCCCACTTAGAGACGAGAGGAGGGAAGAGACCAACAAGAAGAACAAAGGATTGATAAGAAATAAAAAGGGCAGAAAACAGCAAAGTCAACAGACGCAAGACCTAATGAGAATCCCAGCCCTCTGAGATTGGCTTGCAGGTGTGTGTGTGTGTGTGTGTGTGTGTGTGTGTGTGTGTGTGTGTGTGTGTGTGTGTGTGTGTGTGTGTGTGTGTGTGTGTGTGTGTGTGTGTGAGTGTGTGGGGTGAAATTATGGGCTGGCAACCTCATTATGGCATTATGCCGTTACAGTCCTCCTCCCCAGTGGAAACATCTTGACTGAATCACAGCCCCGAAAAGACCCGCGCACCAACCAATCAAACAACAACGGAGATCCCGTCAATTGGAAGTGACAGCGGTGGTTTTGGCTGAGCCCCGCTCTGCTTAACCCAGTCAAACAAAGGATTTGGGAAAACCCGAGAAAAAGTGGGCCTGAAGCAGGACGCTGGCTCTCAAAATGGGATTAAAGTTTGGGATCAATTTAACCATCAATATAAAAAAAAATAAAATGTGTCAAAAAGCAGGTGTTTCCTATTGAACGTGGTTAAAACACTTTAGAAAATATGTGAAGGGGCTGGCGGAGAGAGGGCTAAATAGACATCGTTTAAAGGCAGTATGCATAGGGGGGGAAAGGAAATATTCAGTTTATTGGATTAGTCCTTCTACATCCGTCTTAAGGTTGTTGTACTAACAAGCTGATGTTTAGCAGTTAAAATGTTCCCTGTCTTGGTTAAGTGTGTTAGTATGCCACTGTTTGCTTATTAGAACTACACCACAAAGTAAAGATAAAGTTAATTATGGGAATTATTTACCATTATTTACCACGTATATACCAAATTTCAAGACAATCCGCCCAAAATGTGTTGATAAGGGAAAGTTAAGCCAAAGTCAAAAGGAGTATTCCATTGGAGGACTACGTACGTAGATCCTTTATAAAATTTCATGGCAATCCATCCGATGGTTATTAAGATATTTCACTATGTAGTGGACTGACCAATCGCCCGAACAACATCTCCATCCTCGGAAAATAAGAAATCCCCAATAATGGCCTATGATTACTAAAAACACATTTCATGGCTTTGGTTTTTATTTACACTCATTTTACCGCATATAAATAATCCATCAATACCTCTGTTGATTCTCATAAACAAGTTATTTTCTTTCCCAGATTCAACGGGATCTTGTAAAAAGTCTCCCATGCTCGCTCAGGAGTGAGGAGGGTGTACTGTTGTTCATTACGTCAAGCCAGATGCAGGTTCTTTTGGTCAAGGCGTATTGCGTTACTGTTGCCGTCCCGGAGCTGTCTGCAGTATTTCACTGTGCGCTTCCACAGGGCGAAAGGTAGCGTCATACGATGCACACATGGGCCGCACTTGCCGAAAAACATCTAATTGGAGACAGGACTGTGTCAGCCTACCTCAAGTGTGCACACATGTCTCCATATGCCAGAGTGTGTCAGAGAAATGAAAAACAGGGTTTTACTGGCACTTAAGACTTTGTATTCCACTTTAAAAGAAGAGCCCTGTTTAGCCTGCCTGCCCTTCGCCCCCCTAAGTACTGCCACAATACCGCACCGCATAGCCCCAAATGTGACACCACAGTACACAATGCTGAAGAAGCCCAATACCACATCATGCACAATCACAACCAGCAGGAGAGAGCGAAGAGAGGGAATGGTGTGTTGGTCTCCTACACAATAGAGCAGGCCTTTTTTTTATGCACACTGTATGTCTATCATATAGGGTATCCAAACTAGCCTATATATGTGAAGAGGACAGTTCTGTGGGATGACAAGAAAGAGGGATAAGTGACGGCTGGTGTGAGGAGAGAAGAGGACAGACAACAATAGTCTCATTCTGTGGCCCTCAGGGGAGAGGAGGAAAGATGGGATCAAGAAAGACGCCTTTCTTTTTCCTGTCGCTTTCTACGCCTCCTGTACTCGATTGGTTAAATGTTCTCTGTTAAAAGCTTGTGTGTGTGTGTGTGTGTGTGTGTGTGTGTGTGTGTGTGTGTGTGTGTGTGTGTGTGTGTGTGTGTGTGTGTGTTCTGAACGCGCTGGAGTACTGACAGTCAAAGTCCTCATAGGTTTGTTGGGTTGTATCCAAAATATCAAATGTGCGTGTGCGTTTCTGTGGCATGGCACACGTGTATGCACTGTACTGCATGTATGTGTTGGCGTGCAAGCTTTGTGTACATTTTCATATACCTGTTTATACTGGCCCCTGTGTTGAAAGATATTTGTTTGCTCTCTGTAACCAGGTTAGGTGCTCTCCTCGGGGTGTTTCTCGCTTTTGCACTATATGGATCCAATGAGAGTTCGACTAACTCGATTCAGGTCCAGGTTCGGTATCAAGTGCCTGGGGTCACATGTTGGTCTGAGGGGCCAGGGCAAAGAGAGAGTGTGTGTGTGTGTGTGTGTGTGTGTGTGTGTGTGTGTGTGTGTGTGTGTGTGTTGGTGTGCTTTGCATGTGAGGAACTAAGTGACTGATGATTGACAGTTGGCAGACCCGTAAACAGAGGAACAGACTGAAAGACTGACAAGCAGACGGACGGACAGCTCCAGCACCATTAAAGCCAGGTCATTCGATATGGTTTTTGTGAGGGGGCCGTTTGACCCCCTGACGAACAGATCAGGCCTGTGGTGAAGCCCTCAACACCCCCCCTCCTGTTCTCCTGATAGCTCCCCCCCCCCCGTTACCCCCTATCCAATTTAAAGAGACATTTAGCCCTGATTCTTTAAGCATTGTCAAGTGAAGCAGAGTAGCAGAAGTAGAATTCACCTAGTTCCAAGCTGCGTGGGTCATCACACAATGCAACATTTTACTTACCGATTCTTTTGAAGGGAGCACAATCGCAGAATTGTATTCAGTGCCCAAAAGTGTGTTGTTTTATGCTACAAGAACGAGCTCACCACTACAGATCACAGCAAACACTGGACACCTTGTAATTAACATAAGTCATGTCATTGTGTGACAAAAAAGTCCTGAGAAAAATAGGGATAAAGGCCTGCCACCGAGGCACCAATTTCCTTTGGGTAAACGATAAAACAAACAATGTTTAAATTACATAGAGTCTGGATAGAATGGTATTTTTAGGATACAATTCTTAGCTCAACGGTTTTGCTGTTGATATGACTTATTCGTATCATACATGTTTTGTTTAGACATTTGCAAACATGACTCGTCTGCTTATTATAGCACCCATCCATCCACCTCCTCCATGTCTGAGAGCAGTGCCAGGGTGCTGATGGAGGCCTGCTCCCTAGGGGGAAGAGGAGAGGGCTCTGGGGCTGGTATAGGGCGGCGGGGGGTGGGGGGAGGGGGGGTGTTGTTTGTGAGTTGCACTTCTGGCATCCTGTTTTGGACACACTAAATAGGACTCGTTTACGTTTGAAGGCTTACTCTAGGAGAGATTATGAGGCTCACCTTTAGCTAAAAAGGTCAAGAGGTTGTGAGGTTATGGGCTATGAGGATTATTACTGGACACACCAGGCTGAACAAACAGCACCATTGCAGCCGTGGCCCACAGTAAACATCAGATGAGTTAAGTTAAATATTTTCTATTATCATTACATCCATAAACCCTGCTTTGTATTAATATCTAAAGATAATATCTCCGTTCTGCAGCGTGTGATCTTACTCAACAGCCTGTCAACGGCACGGACTATTTACAGACATGTGTCTGGTTAAAGTGACAGGAGGGACCAACGCAAAGGCTAAAATAAAAGTGAGCTGGCAACAACAGCTGTCTTTGTGTCGCCCATACACTGCAGCTAAATATAACGGACAATCATTCCAAGACACCACACACTGTGAGGGGGGGGGGGGGGGGGGGGGGTTCATATTACCTCCCCGGTTCCTCACTTTTATCCTCATCTTCCTCACACATTTTCATTGGAGTCACGCTATTTCTGCAGCAAAAATCTATTAAAATCAGACGCCTCTCACTCTTAATGAAGGCCTCTACCCATGTAATGGCTTCAATCAGTGATATTAAATCAGGTCCAAAAGATAACAAGCACAGCTGCATGGCACTATTTATGCTTTGTCTTCATCCACTTAACACAGGCGGACGCACAAATGTAAATTCACCCTAAATAAAAACATACACGCCCCGCCCGCCCGGCCGGCCAGCAGAGGGGCCTTACTTTGAAAAATGTTAGGGTCTACTGTCTTGTCTAGGACACGGCCCAGGGGAAAAGATGAAAGACGATCGGTCAGTTTAGAGAAGGCTAGTATTAATGAACATGGTCAAAGAGCAAAGGAAGAAACGGAGGGAAGACATAGCATTACATGCTAAAGGCCTGACCCCACTTTACTGAGGCCCTGCTGGGGGGGGGGGTGGCAGGCAGTATAGAGCCATGAACAGGAGGGGAGACATACCACACAGAAGGACAAACAACCATCTAAGGAAACTCCTAACACAAGGGCTATTGTTTGAACAATAAAGAATAATGGATGGATGGACTGGGAGAGTGTAGGAGTGAAAAGATGAGCTAAAGCAAGATAGAGGTATTGAGGCGAATTGAGGGGACAGAAACGGGGATAGAGAGAGGGCAGCAGCGAGGGGTTTGGAGGAATGTGAGAGAGGCGGGGAACCGGGGGTCAGCTCAGGAAGGCTTCCAGCTGCGCTCCCTCCACTCTGATCTTATCTGGTTTGCTTGGGGTACAAACACACGCACACACACACACACACACACACACACACACACACACCCCTACGATACTTCTGCAGTCACCCCCTTTCTGGCCAAACCTCCAAGAAGCCATGTGATAATGCCTTTATTTCACCTACTTTACCCACAAAACACATGCAAACATAGATATACGTATCACGTCAAGCTGCACCTACGAATACACCCACACAAACACACACATTCAGATGGGGAGTAAAGATAAACATGGAAGTCTTTACGCTCCATTTAGCGCCGTCTTTCTTCCCGATATGGGGTTGAAATGGAGCGAATGTGACAAGCGCAACAATAGCCTTTCTATTTACAGCTCTGTCTGTTTGCCTATGTCACGAAATGATGTCAGAAATTGCACTGCCCTGAAGAAACGCTATTTCTTTCTGCACTGCACCGTTCTGCTGTATGTTTAGAATGACAATAAAGTTCTTGATCCTTGATAATTGAATCAGAGACAGAGAGTTTAAAAGTTCACATAGGGGAGAGTGGCCTAAGTTGTGCATTTTGGAAGTTGTTCCACCCCTTGTTTCTAGAAAACCGTGGAAGAAATTGGAAATGTGACCACATATTTAAGAAGAGCCATCCATTTGACTCATCCTGTAAAGAAGGGAGACACAAGGAATAAGATATAAGCACATTTAAGCTCGTGTTTTGCCTTTCAAAGTAAAATTTCCATGATCAAGGTTTTTTGATTATTGTGTCTGAACAATTATAGACAAGTTTGAAAACATTTGACACATGTTTTAGTGCTTTGGTATGCTACATTTTGAGTCTATACAGTTAGCACGATGTCAGCCCTAAACTGCTGCATCATACTTATTATCCAAAATTCTGGGGATGGGGTGATTTGTGCCAAAGGTTCTGGGTGAGTTATAAGTAAGTAAGTAAGTAAGTAAAATGTATTTATAAAAGCACATTTATGACAGTTTGCACTGTCCAAAGTGCTGTACATAGTGCATTCAGTAGGTAAACAATGAAGGTAAAATAACAATAACCAAAATAAAAGACATAAAGCCCATACATCCACATAAACACAGATAGTAGTGCAGAGGTAAGATAGTTAATGGGGAGGAAACACCAGAATGTACATATGGGTTTTGAGCCTTGATTTAAAGGCAGAAATGTAGGGGAATCACATTTGTCAGGTGGCAGTTGGTTCCACAAGCACGGAGCAACTAGTGCAAAGTACATTTCTGAGAGTTGTGCCAGTGGCATGGCTGTATACGCTGGTCACCAAAAGAAAGTGATTGTCTACAGTAGCTCAGAAGAGAGTGACATCTCAATTCCACTTAACGACACCACTGATGAGAGTTCAGATGGCCAGAAAGATGATGATGGTGACTTTGTCATTGTGAGCTTTGCAGGTAAAACCATTAGATCTGCTAAGATAAGATAAGATAAGATAAGATATACTTTATTCATCCCAGCAGGGAAATTCAGAAGCTAGGCCTTGTTTAAGAAAATTGTCCTTCAATCTTTGTCAACTATTTACTTTATTTACTTTAAATAAACCTTAAATAAGAAATTGTCTAATGGATTTGTCTTGCATTACAGTTTATGAGATATATAGCAATGGCACAATTCACCCCATGGTATTCTCTCCAACCACACAACTTACACCACACCGGGGGCAAGTTGTGCATCAAGACAACTTTTTTTCCGAAAGCTATATTTCTTCAACAGTTTATTCCAGATCCAAAGTTTTTATTGCCAGGGATGCACAACACCCTGAAATATATGTACATATTTGAGTTGGAGACTTTACTGTCAAGGCCTTACTTTAAAGTCACTTTGAGTGAAAAGTTGCACAACTTAGGCCACTCTCCCCTACTTACAAGCAAACGAAGTCAGCTGACCTATACATTGCAAATGAATGAGTGTACCAGACAAGACAAATTGTCAGGTCTGTCTGTTTGATTTGATCGAAACATATCCCGCAAATAAATCAATAGGTCATGCTGTACCAGGAGAAAGATGTCTCTGTGAAATATGCCAGTTAAACAAAAGGCAGTAGGATTCCTGTCTCCTTAAAGTGTGCTATGTGCCAACGTTGTCAGAACCGCTATCCATTGTCGGATCTGCGGTATTGGAAATCTATAAAACATGGGACTTGTTATGAAGGATTTTCTGTGAATTATAGTAAGAGGCTTACAGGGAAGACAGGCAGTAATATTTAGAAAAAGGTAGTGAACATTTTTATTGTATCGGACATGGGATTTCTTTTTTCTTTCAGTTTTAAAAATCAAAATGTCAGACTGAAATATCTTCTGTTCTCCTTCAACAAAGACTGAACAGTGTAAAGGAATGTACTTGGCAGTAGAAGTTATTATGGATTGGTTTTCTGCCAGAAGATCAGAATATATAAGGATCATTTTACAGACACACAGATGTCTTATAATCCAGACACGTGCCAAAAATCAGACCTCCATGCCGACGCCCCCCGCCCCCGACCAAAATCAGAGTCTTCCTAAACTGGTTTGATGAGCAGCGTTCTTCTCCTGCATTCATGTGTGTGCTGACTGACTTCACAGATGATAACTCCAGCCAATTCCCCCCCCCCCCCAATGAAAACTACTCGAGAGAAAGCGCTTTGAACCGGCGCTTTTGGTTGTTACTCTCAACAACATGTTTTATGACGAGCAGCCTGATTTGGATCAGATCTCCTTATTGGCCCCTTGTGTGTTATGAATTAGTTCCCCCTATTTAAGGCCCAATTTCGGGCAGTTTTAGCTGTGTATACATAATTTTAATTGGTTTAATCACTGCTCTGGAGCAGCCAAACTCTTTGTTTAGAACGTAAAAAATGAATCAGAGGACTCGAGGCAGGGAAGGCAGCGTTTGCATGCCAAGATATAGGGTTGTAATAATAGCTTATTTTCTCATTGAAACAAGACATGCAATCAACTGCAATATTTGATTCCCACAGGAAAAAAAATCACATAATATCTTAAAATTCTTGCATTTCCATTTTTAAGGATTGCAATGTGCACATCCGCCTCTCCTGCTGTTATTTTGCTCTCCCTACTCTCTCCTCTCATCCCCTGTCTTTGTCCTCTTTCCAAATCACACAATCAGAACCGCATGGACGTGAGAAAACACTCCAAGCAAATAAACAGGACCGAGATAGGGCATGCTCTGTATCAAAAGTGCATCCCTTGTGCCTGGATTCAAGCCATAATAACAGCAAGAAGTCGGCACGTTAAAATATATATGTATAACTATGGATGTTTTTTGGCTGTATGTTTGCACAGGTGTATGAGTATTTGTTTGCCCTCTTCCTCTTAATGTGTGTCAAGGATGCAGCTTCTGAACTATGACAATCTTAGCTCAAGTGCACACTATCGTTGGATCACATTCAATTGCATCCGATGCATCGACAACTCCATGACCCTATCCATTCCAAACCTTAAATGTATGCAAAAGGTCTGCATTTGTGCACTGACCATCAATAATGACCAGATGTGTAAGGAGAGACAAGAAAATAAAGTGTGGGGGGAAAAACAAAAATTTGTGAATGTGGTTAAAAAAAAAGAGCGAAAATGAGAGCATGAGAGGAAAGAGAGATGGTGGAGCTGATACATTGTCCACATGTTCGGACCCAGATATTCCGTGTGTAACCAGAGCTGACTGGACACATCTGTGATATACTCTCCTGGCTCCCAAAAATACACCCAGGACTCATTTTATTATGATTCTTGAGTGGAACAGCAAATATGCAGATAAGGCCTCCCTATAGAGGGCTGGCAATGGAGATGGGCTGTATGTATGCATGAAACGTAGGGAACACACACACACTCACGCATGAAGAAATGACTACACACACACACACACACATGTGAGTGGAGCCAGCGTGCAAGGCCCCACACAAGAAAATAGACACGCATTCTGCAACAAGAATGCAGAGGCACACAAACCTTTTGCTCAATATGTGAAAAACAGATGGGACGCTGATAAAAACTGTTTCAACATGTGCAGTGTATTTCGATGTAGTTAGTTTCTCCATTTCCTCCTCCATCAGCCAACTGAGGCACCAGTGACAGCGTTTTTGACAGAAAACCCAGTCTTTCCAAATGTAATGGGTGCAAGTCTTGGTGCGTGTCCACCACTGTGCACTCATTAACACTTATTTAACAGCCATTATCACACTGTCGCAGGCAGCACCATCGGCCATGCTGATAAAAACACGCACATAAATTGCTGGCACACACGTAGGTACACATGGGAATTTACACTCTTTTTCTACCCAAGATCTGGCTTGGCCCGTGTTCAGATCCAGTTAGATGGGAGGTAATCTTTGTGTAACATTATTGTAATTACCTTTTGATATCCACACTGGTGGGAAACAACCCGGCGAAAAAGAAATCAGGTTCATAAAAAGAGAAAAGAAAAACAGAGAGATAGAAATAACAACAGCAACGTCAGTGGCGGCTTGCTTTGGCAGGCCGTTTCACACACAATGAAGCCGATACTTTAACTGCAGCGACTGCGGTAGGACGTTTAAGCCGTAGATGTGTTACATACGGCTGTAAACACGAGAGCAGAACAATGGCACGTCCCGCTTGGTTAGCGTTGTGCCATTTGAGGGTTTTGAAACTTAATGCGCTTGAATTGATCGCGTCTCTCGTCTTGTTTGGACGCCCCACAAAAATTGACCGAGGCCCCTGATGATTCATAATTCCAAAAAAATATGTAATCATCCAGTTATTCTTTTAAAAATGTCTCTTTCCATACTTGAGTTCCATAAACTCTTGTGGAATGGGGAATGTGGTCCTTGGATATATTTTCTGCCTCAGCAAAAACAGAGCTGTCAGTAGCCTATGTGTTTCTGTCTGTCACTGGCAGCCACATAGAGAAGCAGGAAATTAGCCGGTTGGCGGTGGACACACCTCAGGGAGAGCCCACTTACCATGAGAATGTCCCTCTGCATCTCCTCATTGTCTGTTTACAGTGTGCGTGATAGCCATCTGCACCCCCCCTCCCCCCACCCCCTCCAACCCCCTCCTAACTCCTGGCTGAACTCTGGGTTAATGTATACACACGGTCAAACACACTGACCCACTATAGGCGTCTGACCATCCACTTTTTTTCCCAGAGCCTGTGTTAAATATACACGCCGTAAATCACACATAGACACGGAGGATGGAGAGGAGGAAACAGAAGGAGCATGGTGGATCACTTGTAAAAATGTTGAGATACAGGATACAAACACAAGAAAAAGAAGGACAAGAAGACAGAGACATATTTGGAGAGGTCAAACACAGAGAGAGAAAGCAGGGCCTTCACGCACGTAAATACAGCCCCTCCCTTTAAGCGCGGGTGTTAAGTTGTTGAAAGCCGTCCCCGAGAAAATGCCTCCATCGCCTCCCTGTTATGACAGAATAACATGGACCAGTGATGCTGAGATGGCTTGTTCAAAGGGTCTCAGGCCACGCTTTACGAGCCGGGCTCTCATTAAAGAGGTGCCGGCAGAGTGACGAGCCTTGTCCGGGGGCTTTTACACTGAGCAGGAGCGTGTTCGGCACAGTGAGAACCATCTGGACCACTGATGCCCCATGCTTTAGCACCTCTATCGACCCCCCCGATAAGAGCTGTAAGTGTGTAACTAAATACATTTACTCAAGTACCCTACTTAAGTACAAGTTTGAGGTACTTGTATTTTACTTCAGTCTTTTCTTTTCATGCTACATCACACTTTTAGTCCACTACAATTCAGTGGGTAATATTTCTGCTTTTTACTGTACTACATTTACTTAACCAATTGAGATTTTTGCAAACAAAACATATGGAGAGTTTATAAAGTATTGTAGTCTATGTAACATTGCCAAAACATGAATTGCCATTGACTATTTTGATGATGTTCTAGTAAGGTATCTCTACATCCACTCAGGTACTATTTACTCAGCTGCCCCCTCGGCCCATAGCTCCCAAAGTAAAAGACACCTTGATTGCTCATTCCATTCTGTATCTGGGAAAAGGAGGATGGAGGGATGAACGGAATGATAAACTCTGCTCCAACCCCTGCCTCCACTGTTTGTCTAGGTCCCCGTCCAGAGATGCTATCTGTCCAATAAATCCAGGTGTGTTCGCGTGAGCAGCTGGATCGAGCCCTCGCGACATTCCTGATGGATTAACATGGCTGTAAAAAAAGCCAAGGAAAAGAGTGATATAAGGAAAACCTGCAGACCGGACATCTTTAAAAGAGGATGGTGTCGCAATCAGAGCCCGCTTATGTACTTAACAGGTTTGGTGGAATATTCAAAAGTGACAGCATTTATTTGATTTTTTCCTTTCAAAGCACAATATGAAATATGTCCAGTAAACTCACACGCTATCGATTAAACAGGTTGTGGTTAATATACGAGAGACGGAATGGTTTGACCTCACAGCTCTGTCAGCCATCCAGAGGCCACACGGTGGTGTTAAAGAGGGTTTTTTCCCCGCTCCCCCCCCCATTAAAAGGCTATTCACCTTGTCACCTGCCACTTGTGATAATTAAAGCAAACATCGTAATAGTTTCCACATTTGGCGCCGCCCCCACTCAGCTCAACTCAGCTCTGCTTATAGTCCACAGCTCTCGCCGCTCCTGCTCGCTCTCAGCTTCTTAGACAACAGTTTACTGGCTTTTGTTAAAAATATGGCACCCCTTGTGAACGTTTGATTCAAATATTTGAGTTCAGTTTATCCATCATCCATTTTTTGGGGGGTTTAGGAAGTCACAGTTGGACAAGGACAATACGCAAATACCACAAAACGGTTTGGCATTGGTCAGAGATGTTATTCCCTCATACTTAAAGCCAACATGCAACACATTGAAACTATTGTACTTGATTTTACTTGATTTCACACATCTCCTACAATGAAGTTTTGATCATTTCGTTTTTAAAAGTGACATATAAGGTCTTAATAAGTTTGCTTTGACCTGCTACTTAAATCATATTTATGTTTGTTTCAAAAGGTTGCATTATGTGATGCCATTATTTGCTTCCTGTAGTGAATGCAGCCACATAAACAGTAATATGGACACTGAAGTGAAAGATTACAAGATAGGAGAATTAAATGTAACCTTCCAAATCCCATCATCTAAATAGATTCTGTGTCTAGGGGGGTTAAGGTTTCGACTGAATAAACAAATGATGTGCCTGTGGTTTAACATAGCGCTTGATGCTGTTGATACAAACTGGTCTGCTGAGAACAATTGGCCTTTTGAATACTTTGTGCATCAAACAAAGCATTTCTGTATGGACGGCAGCAAATTAGATGTTCTTCTAAAATCAACTTTAACTTTGATGCCATCTGTTTTTGGGCCAAGCTTCCTCCAATGTTCTCAATGTTCTAATATCTATTTAGTAACAGTCCATTAACTCTATTACTGTGAAGATGCCAGAGGAACAGCTTATCAAAGTACGACTGCTTTTAATAGTTTACACAATGTTAAGTATCTCTCAAAAATGCAGGCAGCACTCCATTACTTTTCTCTCCACCTGCGAAAATAAGAACACCCATCTGGCCCTTGTTAAAGTCGGGGATGTGCACAAGAATAGCCATTGTTTTCGTATCCTAAGTTGCACCACTATATGGAGCCTGAGAAAACTCAGACTCGCTCAACAGCATTACCTCAGTTCCATGACTTGCCTGAGAGAAGACAATGATACGGACACAAACAGTCCCAAACATAGCTGCTGTTGCTCAATAGTGCACCGGTTTTTTGAAGTGACTACTTCCACCGCCAGCCAAGACACGACAACCTGCAACCTGATGCTTAAATATGAAGAACACATGCAGGATGCAAAAAAAACCTTTGAATGAGTTACAATCTGTGTTTCCTACTTTACAGGCTCCATGTCATTTTCGGCTTTTTAATCTCCGCACAGCCAATATGATATAATGTCAATAGATAATTGCATCCATGGATCATTTTCTATGAATCAGTGTTGTAACTGCCATAACAGGGTCTGCCTGTCTGTCTGTCTGTCTGTCTGTCTATCTGTCTCCTCCTGTCTCCTCTTGGCTTCGGCCCTTTGCTCCTCAGGTCTTGTGGGCCTCTGTGGGCTGCAGACTGGCCGGCCCGTGTCCGGCAGTTTATTTTTTAGTCAAGGAAGAATGTCGGCGCTGCTGTTAAACACTGCGGTTTCACTGAGCTAACTTTAATAAGAAGGCTGGTGAGCGGCTGAATATGGAGGGGTTTGAATGTGGTTTATGGTGGGTGCGTGGTGTGTGTGTGTGTGTGTGTGTGTGTGTGTGTGTGTGTGTGTGTGTGTGTGTGTGTGTGTGTGTGTGTGTGTGTGTGTGCGTTTGTGTGTGTGTGTTTGCATAGTAACCAAGACGGTCTACACACAAACACAAATGTACAAATAATAATAAGAACTGGTTGCACCCGCTGTTCACAAGGTCAAACTTAGTGAGCGTTGTGAGCACGTTAGCACCACTGCCACTGTGCCACATTTGACCAATATTGATGGAAAGTTCATATTAAAGTTCAACCATTCTCATTCAAGTGTCTGTCTACATCATTTTGTCCGGGCCCAACACATCTGTGATCATTGCTGTATATGTACAACATGTGGTATTCTGGTTGACATCAGAGAAGGGCTAATGATTATCCTGAGACCGTTCTTTTGGGTAATTGTATAATTGAATGTGATGTGAACCGGCTGTTGGTATCGATGGAAAGTGTGTGAAAGAAGGGACAAGAGTTTGAAATGAGATATTTTGTCCCAATAACATATATTGAGAAGCCACACGACTAAATCTGAAGATACAATGCTTTTGTCTCGAAAACGTTAAATGCCCGTTAAGGCCTATAGCTGAGAATCTGTAATAGATATGTCCCATGCTCACTAGGCCAGTGATACTATTCGACACCAAGTCAAAAAAGCCTTGCATGGTCAGCACTAAAGAATCCCATCCACACTCAACCTAAATCAAACCAGATTTTAAATCTAGATCCAAGATATCTCACTCACTTCGAAAATAAATATATTTTTTATGCAACCCTTTGACTGTACCAACACTACAGCCACAACTATCGCCAAACTAAATATCTCGGACTATCCAATCGCATCCCCACCCCCCCCCCGTCGTCTCATACAAATAAACTGAGTCCAATGGAGCCTTCCAAGATCACACTCACAATGAGAACAAGATATCAAGAAGAGTCACTCGTTTTTTATTCATCTCTTACGGTGACCAGAGGGAATAACATTCACATCAACTGGAGGAGAAAGAGTAACTTAAGGACACGAGGTTCGCTCACAGCTGCACACAGAGGCTGCTGTCCATGTGGCGATGGTATCAGTCTGTGATATAGTAATATTTAGTGCTCAATACAAAGCAGGCCGCAAGGATGAGGGCAAGTATAAGGCTATTTCCTTCTTTTGTCATTTTCGACATAGCAGTCAGTGATTGTGGAGAACGCTTCATGTCAGAATAACTTTCAGCACACACACACACATAGCACATAGACAGTGAGTGGCTCTTGAGGAGATATTCACTGATTATGACAAAGATAACGCTTAGAATCTTTTCAACACTTTTCTGAATTTCCCTAATATCAGTTTACATTATGTCAGGTTAAAACAGTGAACTCTAACAGGCAGGATGTAGGGAGTGGAGGAGGATAAAGCCTCGACTACGCCTTATCTTTGGAGCAGAAAAAGATTTACAACCCAGAAACCCCCCCCCCCCCACAGACCGACTCCTGGGGGAAGATGTGTGTGATGGTGATGCACGCACCGACACCTGACTCTGTGCAGCAGCTGGATGCAAAGAAAGTATTTTGGATTTTTTAAGGATTGTATATTTTTCTTGCCTGGTTTGAAATCCCCTGTAGCATAATGTAAAAAACCACAGTGAATTTTAAGCAAAAAAGCTGGTCACTTTGAGACACACACTGAAACAAATGCCTGCAGACATCATAACAAACACACATGCATGAAAGACACGAGTGCGACACACACACACACACACACACACACACACACACACACACACACACACACACACACACACACACACACACACACACACACACACACACACACACACACACACACACACACACACACACACACACACACACACACACACACACACACACACACACACACACACACACACACACACACACACACACACACACACACACACACACACACACACACACACACACACACACAGGGCTGGTTATGTGCTGCTCTCCAGCACATTAATACTTGCAGAGACCGCCTACGGCTACAGCGGAACAAATCTAAAACGAGACCGCTTATGAAAACAAATTTCCTGCTTTTATTATTTTAAAATGGTCATTAATGGATCTTATATGGCCCATGTATTCTTCCTGTGGCGATAGATTGTATAGGTAGCTGCAAGCTTCCTGTCTGATTTATTACGGCTTTAAAAACAAAATTCAGCCCCCAGGGGGGTAGTTGGCCCCATTGTGGGTCTGTGTATCCCTAAAGCTGGGCTCCCTCTCCCCACAGGCTTGATGCCGTGTGCAGGGGGGCGTGTAGCCTACTGCCTCCTGGGTGAGAGGTTGAGCCCTAGACAGACCGGTTAACACTAGCACACAGCTGACGGGCTACACACAAGACGATATATAATGTATTTCTCATGCTTATTAAACGTGAAACTGCTGCACACATGTACAACAGGTATAACAGTAAACCACCACAGGAAATGGAGACACAATAAATCCAAATGGTTGCACTTGCACAGAAAACCGACAATACTTAATGTTAACGATTTTTTTTGGTTGTTGCTGTTGCTGGTATGTGTGTAGGTTAAACGCATCAAGGATCCCTGCTGCGAGCATGCTTTCTCAATTATATAGATACGCACAAACACACATATATACTATGGGGGCGCCTGTGTTCCCATTCCGTGTGTTAATGAGCTCTTATCTGATGGAAACTGATCGGAGCGCACAGTCAGGGGTCTGACCTCCTGCCCTCATATACACCAACACCAAAGACTCAGATGCCCTACTACATGGACTGGGGGAGCTCAGTCCAAAAGTATGACATAACCGACAAACGTATACTGCAGGATAGGCAGCGTTAAATAAAAGCTTAAACAAAGGGTTTTTTTTTACCACAAAATGTAGATGACATCATCTAATTACTAATCAGTAAAGCAATTATAATATATCACAAGCGCTCTATCAATCGATCCCCACAACTGAGAAGCTGTAACTCGTGGATATTTGACCTTTTGACTTGAAGAAGGACTCAAATGGATTATTTATTGACAATCAACTAATCCATTATCTGACTAATCACATTGGCTATAGTGTTAGCATTACATTTAGACAGATAAAGATTTGTTGTCAATGCAGCCCAACAATCTCTAGTGGCAATTAGTTGCTGTCTAATGAGAACCTTCAAAGATAGTGTCAGCCTTTAATTTGTTGAAAATACACAAAATCCCACACAACCCTTAGTTCATTGGATGGGAGGGTGACTGCGTTGTTTTAGCACCCTCTCGTGCAGCACAGCCTCCAGTGACTGACTGGTGACTGAGTAATATTAACTGGTGTCTCCGGCTGGCATTTCTGTGGGCAGACTCTGTGCACCCCCCGGGCAGCATCAGACCTGTTAAACAGCCTTTAAATGCAAATTGCAGAGATGACAATACCCTCCCTCTACACAGTACACATACAGCTTTCACATGGTTCTACTTAACCCAGCCGAAAGGTGTTGTGTTGAATGTGTGTGTGTGTGTGTTCATGTTTTGTGTGTGAGCGTATGTTGTGTGTGTCTGTCGAGGGAACATGCTGGTGTTAATTGCAAACACCTGAAGCTTGTAAGCAGAGTTGGACTCTGTGACATATAGTTTGCCCGAGCCTCAACGACTGCTGGCCGTGTCGTATCTTGCGAGCATAAAAATGTCACAATGCTGTTTCACTGAGCCGATACCAGAGATGAATGTCCCTTGAGTCAAATCCCTGGGGACAAATAATATTTTTAGCTGGAGTCTCTGCTACTCAAGTGGTGACTGAACCTGTGGGCCTTGCCTTCAAAAATCCTAACATTTTGTCACCACAAGTAACTCATTCAGTGTTAATGACAAATTCAACATCATCATTTTTCAGCGCTGCTAAGAAAGTGCTGCCCCCTGTTGGGCCCCTGTCTTCATGCACGCTGAAAGTTGAGCCCCCTGATGCGGAGGGCCATAGATTTCAGGGGCAGAGATGCCGCTCATGCTGTGTGGCAGCGTGCCTCTCACACACACACATACAGGCAGACATACCTTGGCCTGTGATCCATGGTGGTAGAGAGATTCAAGTTTCGGGTGGGGAAGAGCTGGTGCTAAAGGGAGAGGAGGCTTCTCTCCTTACAGTTTCGTGTTGAGTGAGGTGCCTCTGTCGGCCCACTCAAAGGCTTGGAGACAGACTGTCACATCCATACACACGCACACACACAGGCAAATGGGACCCCGATGCAGACTGTACACTCTCTCGCTCTCAAGGACACAGATGAGATGCACACATGAAGGCAATGAAACGTCTCAGATTAATGTACAGTTGGTAAAAAGATATTTTGCATACATCACAAATGCAGTTACTTGGCACACACACACACATGCATACGCCTCATAGTATAATGCTCATATGGCTTCTTGGGGCGCAACGCACCTCCGACAAACTCTCTCTCTTTAGAAATAAACACATTTTATGGCGAAATGTTAACAAGTCTGTGTTGTTGAGCAATGGGATGGTTTGGGACATGAAAAAAAGTGCATCTCCACAGGCATTCGGTTGCATCGAGACCGCAATAAACAAAATAGCTTTTTTGTTTCAGCAAACACAAAACACCATATTTAAAGCCCAGAAAATGGAAAGGGAGACCTTTAAATAGACTTTTGAATAGTTGTGGGGGGATTGGGTTTCAGCGCCGAAACCGCTTGTCTACACAGCAGTTCAGCAACAAAAAAAAATTGACAGGAAAATGGGATTCAACATCTGACCCCAAAAATATGATCTAATGGAGTTGCTGCATTAATATGCATGAGTATCCAGCAAAGGCATTGCAGGGCCAGTGCTAAGTGAGCATTTTTTTCACAGACAATATGTACATCTGATCACAATTCTACCGAGTCACACTAAGTAGACAAAGGCTCTAAAATTCAA